>NC_135437.1:4894770-5214770 GCF_051991255.1 Vanacampus margaritifer
AGCAGCCACTCTTCGACTTTTTGTATGATTTCTTTATTACTTTGCATTCGGGTTTTGAACCATCCATCTTGCTTTAACATTTCCTCCTCAGGTAATATTAATTTCAATGATTTGTGTAGTTCTGTGGTTTCCTTACACAACTTTAACTCTTTCACTGCCAGACGTTTTCAGAAACGGGTTGTCCCTACTGCCAGCCGATTTAAGCATTTTGAGTGATCTTTCAAGGTCCACAGAAAATGTTGTGTTTGGACTATGGAAACACACATACTACCAAATGAAAGATTGGACTCTCATCTTTCATCAGAAAAAAAGTTTGTTTCTAGCTTATTCCGTTCTTCAGTAATCAACAATAGAAAATGGTTACTTTCACCGAAATTATCTGTTTTGAAACAAAAATTGGAGAAAAACGGCTTTGTTGATGTTATTTCATGCACTCTAGTGAATTCTACACTTCTTTTTGTCCATGAATGATGCCACAAACACCTAAATAGTGCTTTACTTCTATAAAACAGTACCACCAACAATGAAAAAGTCTTTTTTTTTTAGCAAAAGAACAGTTTATTTACATAGAAAACAGTAACAATTTGACAAACTATTTACAAATGTGTACAACTGTGCATGTGTGATTATTTGCAATTGTGTGGATGTTTGAACTACATCAATTTTACTTTTGTGTGGTAAACAGTGTAACACTCGCCTGAGTGCAAGGGGACACTGCAAGATTTGCACCACAGCTTTGTCTCACTGTGAATGCCCCTTCGCATGCAGACCCGACACCTTCTTGCTGGCTTTTTTTTCCGGGAAGTAGCAGGCATGTGTTCCAGCGTGTGTTTGGCCATGTTACCATCAAGTCGGCTTTCAGGATCAAAATACGGTGACCTGGTATTTTGTCTGGCTTCCTCATGCTCTTCCATCCCAACTTCCTCCTGGTCTTGTGGCAACAGCCACCCTCTCACCACCTGCTGGATGAACTCCAAAAAAGGTTGACTCGTCCCAGGATTTTTTTTTTTGTACAAGATGTAGGCATTGAACATGCATATTTGGAAAAGATAGGCAACAAACTTTTTGTGCCACTTCAACGTTTTCCGTGTGAATGGGTGGTACGAGATGTTTTGATCCATCTTGTCCACTCCATTCATCTTGGAATTGTAGTCCACAACACAAATTGGTTTTTCGAAAGGCACTTTTTTTTTGGTGCCTTCCGCCACACCTCCACTGTCCGCATTTCATCTTTATGAAACGTTGTCACCATCCTCAATAGACGTTTGTCCTGCCATGCCACAATCAAAACATTTATGTTGTGCCTTACCAGTTCCCCCCCCACCCCAAGGCCAGTGTTGGTTAGGCACGTTATCTCACTGGGTTCACCCCTGTTCTTCCTCAGCGTTCCACAAACATTGGTACGCGCTGCCAGGAGACGTTCACACAAAGCAATAGAGTTATAAAAATTGTCCATGAATAGTGTGTACCCATTTCCTGGCAGACGATCCAGTAAGTTGAACACTGTATCAGGGAGAGAACAACTAATGCCAACATAGGGTTGCATATTGAAACAATAGCCGGTTTGGGAGTCACACAAAATGTACGATTTGATCCCATATTTGACCGGCTTTTGGGGGTTGCACACCTTGAAAGAAAGACGTCCCTGAAAACTCATCATTCCCTCATCAATACAGATATTCCTGCCCGGTTGAAACAGTTCCTTGAACTTGCTTACAACGTGATTGAACACAGGACGAATTTTAAATAGTTTGTCGTCTGAACTGTGTGTCTCGTTGTCGTTGGAAGTGCAGGAAACTCCAGATGAGCTGGAAGTGGTTTCGAGGCATCGCGCGACTGAAGAATGGTGTCGTCTCTATTTTGTCCTGAGTCCAATACATTTCGATACTGGGCTTGTTTACATACCCAGTAAGGAATTGGAGTGCAAAAAACATTTTGAGCTCAGACACAGACACTGGCTTCCAAGCACGACTCCTGCAGTGTGGCAGACTTTCAGCCCGTTTTTGTATTGACTGACGTGCAAATAAGTTTGTCTGATCAGCAATGTGCTGCAGAAGTTCGTCTGTGATGAAGAGCTGCAGGAAGTCAACTGGCCGGGTTGACTTCTCAACTGACCTCTCGGTCCTGGGTCCGCAATAAAGGGGAATGCGTTTGGCTGCCAGCCTGCTAAATGCCAGCCAGATTTTTTGGGATCTGCAAATATACATTTCAATATCATATAATATTCATTTTAGATCAGTGTGATGCAATATATATATATATGTATATATATATATATATATATATATATATATATATATATGTGTATATATATATATATATATATATATATGTGTATATATATATATATATATATATATATATATATATTTACGTTTTTTCTTGGATCCACTGGTTGATGGACCTTTATTCTGCTCACTCTGAGGAGCGTCACTCTGAGCTGCAGCTGAAAGAAATATATACAATTACAATAATATCGAAAGAGCGTTTTCTTTTGTTGTTGCGGTGTATTGAAAACACTTTTTTTATACCTCTCTTTGTCATCTTTGCAGTGGGACGTCGCTGTGAGCACGGTCCACGATCTATGAATTGCACATTCACGTTACACGAGGTGCTAGCGGCGTGCTGGAAAAGTATCTCATAGCAAGTTTGTGCTTACCTTCGACGTCTTCTGCGGATGAAATACTGTCCGAATCACTTTCTCCGTGGTCAGACTGTACCCACTCCTCCGAAGAATATCCATCGGACTCAGGATACTCTTCGTCGTCGTCCGATTGAACGTCCTCGTGCGGAGAAGTGCTCGGTCGTGCACCACGTTTTCCGGCGCTAGCACCGCTAGCCTCCGAGGCCTTAAAACGTGGTCGAAGCTGTCGCCGCATCAATGCTGAAACTTCGGCATCAACCTCATTGTCGCCATCATCATCACCTTCGTCGGATTTAACGTCCTCGCGTGCAGAAGTGCTCGGTCGTGCACGACGTTTTCCGGCGCTAGCACCGCTAGCCTCTGAGGCCTTAGGACGTGAACGAAGCTGCCGCCGCGTCAACGCTGCAGCTTCCTGCGTCAACCTCCTTATCACCATCATCATCACGGTCGTCATAAAGGTGCACTTTAGCACTGGTGCTTCTCCTTTTTCAAAAAATCGATCAAGCGTGAGCTGCTTCTTACCGTCGGTTGCCATTTTTCATCTCTCCTCAATTCTCGTCTACTCCTCGACGCTCTAGCCCCGCCTGGCCTTTTATACTACTGACGCCCACCCGATCTTGTCAAAAGAGGGTCATCGCTGCCCTCTAGGGGCCAAAAATAGTCATTAGACACAACAGACCGGCTGGAAACTTTCACCAGACATGCGGAAGGGTTTCCTCTACCTGTTTCAAAAAAAAAAAAAATCATTGGATGACGTATTTAGACGTCATTGGCAGTGCTCCGTAGGTTTTTACTTGACGTCTTTCAACGTCAATGGCAGTGAAAGAGTTAAGAACAGTTCATATGTTGATTGCACCTCAGAAACATTTTCCTTTGAAGTCACTAATTGCTCAAATTCTTTTGTTAGTTTAGTTTCTTTATTTTGTCATTCCTTTCCTTTTGTTATATTATTTTTGCTTCCAATGTTTTAAAAGTGAGTTTAACTGTTCTTTTACCACATTCACTTTCCACTTGACCTTGATTGACAGCTGCAGCCATGTCATTTATTTTGATTGCTTTTTTAAGTGTCATTATATTTATTTTTGAATTGCATCAGGATTCACCTGTATCCTTTTTGTGAGAAGGCCAATTTCTTCCACACAGCTCTACAATTTTCATATCGATCTTAACGTAGTTCTTGAGTGTTGTCACTTGTCTGCATCCAATTGAGTGGAATCAGTTGTCACGGAGAGGAGGGGGAGGGGAGTGCAGCGCAGCGCTGGTCTTCAATGTTGTGGATCATAAAAAAAAAAGCCAGTTTTTCAACAAATGTAGCGACAATTTACTACAAAGGTGCCGCTTGAGGGTCTTGAAGTATTTTTCCAACGCGTTGTGCTATGAAAAAATGATGTCTGCCATGAAAGTACGTTGAAGAGCTAAAAATAGACCAACAAAAAGGGCGGGTGTCAAATGATAAAAGATTCATATAAAACACGCTTTCAAAATGGTCAGATACATACATGCACTGGCGGTTGAAAAACGGTTTGGCTTCCTATAGTCAAAAAACCCTAACATGCACACCTGTGACTGCCTTTTATAAATTGACTGATTGGTTGGTCCCCAAGCCACAGGTTTACCCATAGCAACCAATACATAAAACACATAACACAGCGCGCATGTAAATTAGCTACAACAGATCTAATAATAAATAAATAAAACACACATGGGGACAGACTAATAGCAGGGTTTTTTCCTGTGTACAAAATTCAGAAGCGCCCACGTCCACCTCATTTGTTCACCACCTCCAGCCTAAGTGACTGATAATGAATGAATGCTTTAACATGATAATAGTCATATTCATAGTATCAAACTATTATTTTTATTATTGAAACATGGAATTATATGTTGCCTGTAAAAAATGAAAGCAAGTCATCTTAATTTACAGAATACATGCACATCATGGTGCAGCTCCTTTTGTACCGATACCTTAAAATAAGACTGGTATTGATACAGATACCGATACCAGGTATCGGTATCTGTAGTCACCCATCATAGTCAGGATGGTACCACCACTGCCTCCATTTGAGCCAGGAAAAACCCTGAATAGTATAGATTTTTGAAATTTTTTTAAATTGACCAAATTCTGATGTGAGGTTTCGGCCCAAGAGCAGCGATATACAGGGCCAGTGCTGGTTCTGGCAGGACCACCACAATTTACCCAAAAGGCTTAACGTAGAACCCTGATTAATAAAATCACTTAGTTTATTTTGGTATCTAATGCCATGCATTTATGAGCAGACAAATGCGAGTTAATTACTATAGGTATTAATCTGTCATTGGCTTTTGTAATTGATGGCAGCATATAGTTTAATAATAGACATCTGTCAGTGATTATTATCTACGGCAAGCATCTAGCAGCCTTTTTATTTATTTTTTTATTTTATTTCACACTGACTGCTTTAGGCTTTGTTTTCCCCAGTTATATAACTGATTTTCCTCAATATCATTTTCTCTAATAGTTTAATTCCCCCCTCCCCCCAAAGGAATACAGTAACAGAGCTGGGTCATAATTACGATCTGGTGTCTTGCTTCTCAAGTGTGGAAAGGTTAGACAGAGAAGAAATATGAAAGATCTACATGGCGAACTTCTGGGGAACTGCTTGACTAATTGGTGACATTTTACTGCATTGTCTGACTAGAATAATACCAGGTCAAGACACGAATGTAACAACTGCTTTGGCTCCTATTTAAAATACAAGACTGATTAAAAAAGGCCAATACATCAAGTTTTTCGTCAGACTCGTAAGGTCCTCGCTTGTATTTTATATACTGAACACAAAGCTAACATTTTTTCTTCTTTTTCATCTGACCTGCAGTGCAAAGTCCAAAAAATCTACAGAGAAAACTCCAAATGGCGAAATCCAGAAGGTAAATCTGAATTTTCTGCTGTGTACCTCACAAGGATTCTTTTTCATCATTACTAGGAAGCTAATCATGCTTGTCAAGCTCAGTAAGGAAATCATTTAAAGTGAAACCCTTTCTGCGTTAATCGTTGAGGTTTCAAGGCTCAAAAAAAGCATATTTGTATCAGAGTTTGCAAGTCCAAATTCACAATTTGCACTTCATAAAAGCACATTGAAAAGTAAAACTGAAAAGCACATATTTTTACATTTTTACCATCATTGAACTTGGTTTAGATCCTTCCTTGTGGTTAAAAATGAAACTTGTCAAGGCACCCGTTCGGCTTATTTAAGCACGCGACACCTTTCAGGGTTCGACATTAACGGTGGCCCGTGGCTACCACGTGACTCTGTTGGGCCACCTGAAGTTCACTAATGGTTGCTAAAACAGGCCACCACTGAAAACTTCAAGGGCCAAGTTGGCCAACTTATTACTTACTGACTACTTGTTGATACAATATTACTTAGTGCAGTGCAGTCTTGGAACCAGATATGCAAAATAATAATGCTAAACAATAACTCATCTGATTTATATAGCGCTTTTCTAGACACTCAAAGATGCTTTACAATGGAACGGACACGTCCGTAACCAAGCTCATACGGCGCTGTGCGCTCCATGTTTGTGGACGACTGGATATCAAAAAAATAAAAAAGTCCAGGATTAATGTGTTGCAATTATTTTGGTGTCGACAAAGAAAGTAAGTGAAGTGAAAATCGTGAATTTCTTTCACATCTCTCTTCAAAACCAACATGTTTTACGTTGTGTCCACTGTGGCTGTTAGCATAGCATCTAGCTTTGTTCCGTTCCAGTCACGGCAGATAAAAGCCTTCTATCGCTGCAAATAGTTTTAAATTGAGCGGGGATCGCTGTCTGTGCCTGTAGGGGACATGGAGTTTGATGATCTGTGACAGCTCCGCAGTCACCTATTCAACATTCTTTGGCCCTGTCTCAATACCCACACTACACCCTACGCTCTTTAATTAAGCGTTCACTTAATTGAGGTGCACGAAATGTTCGAGAGCGCGGGTTACAAGCGTGAGAAAATTGTAGAATTGGGACAGTGCGTGAGATGCCATCGACTTGTGCCACTTTGTTCGATTGCGTCATCAAACATTGCGGCAGCGATTGTTGTTTTGGCAATTTGGCTGCTTAAAATATCAAAACTGCAGTAAAGTACTAAAGTTAAAAACCCCAGTCGACAGCAGCGATGGCTCGACGCCTGGATTTGCGGCCCTTGCGCAACCTGCGGTTGGTCTCCAAGTACGGCAACTGCACTAGGGCAAAATATGTAGGTGGGTGATGTTAAAGATGTTTATGTTGATTATGGCAGCGCCATATGGACAAAAGCGGTAATGTTATGCCTGAAGTAAGACTACATTTCCCATGAGGACAAGCACATTGCGTCGTTTTTGAGCTCACGCCAGTGATGTTGATCCTTGACTGTCCTTTTATCCAGGTCGCTTCCTTTTTTTCTTTTTTGTCTCCTCAGACAAAACTTTTCAGTTGTTTTGCAGCTTCTGCCAGGAAAGCAATAACCGTGCAGCGACATTCAAATTGACTTCCGTCTTTGTAACAAATGGGTAAAGGGGGAAGTGACGTATGCCCTAAAACAGTCAACACATTTATAGTTTTTTGTGTCGCAGTACTTCCTACCATCCTCCTCAAAGTTGCTTAGTGCCTGTAAAAATGATACAGGCCATGGCAAAGGTACCATTGAACTAGTTTTACGTCAATGTTTCATCAGAAAAATTAGGAAAATATTTTATTCAGGTTAAAAAGTTCCTTAGTACTACTTTAAACTTTAAATTACACGTGTAAATGACAAAACGAATAATACTTTGATACATACACTAAGCTGAAAATAATATTTTTTCGGTATGTTGCCATTTTCCCTCCACAATTAATTGTGGGTAATACACGGTCTCAGCCGAACTGTATTACGACTATGAGTCACACTTAAAAGTCTTATATTCTCTCAAAAATCGACGGTGAGGTGCACCTTTTGTGTGCACCAAGTTCCAAATTCTGTAAATGTTGTTGTGCGACTTCGGTAAGCACTCCGGGATAATTTCTGAGGAGCCGCACGGTTAAGAGACTGACTGAAAATTCTACAATGACGAGAAGGAACCTGGCGTGTTTAATGGCGAACTTGTCCAGCTGTTTGTTTCAGATACAGAAGATGATGACTTTGAGGGATTTGTGGATGACAATTGATCAAAAGTAACGTGAGCACATTGTTTTCAAGTGCAACCGAACTCCCTTACATTGTTAAATACTTCCATAAAGTACAACCAAACTGTTTTGCTCCGCTGCCTTTTTAAAAACATACGCTAGCATTTTTAGCGTGAAAGCATGCTACCATACGTTTTGAGCTATTGTATGTTCAACTGTGCCTGCGCCCAATAGTGCGCTGCGCCTTATGTGTATGTTAAATACAGAAATAGCACCTGTAACTGAGACTGCGCCTTTTAATACCTTAAGCCTTATGGCCGTGAAAATACGGTAATCAAAAAGACAACAAGAACATTGTTGAACAAAACGCTGCCGCTGCTTCATTGCCTTTGCCATCTCCTTCAACATGAAGGATTTTCATCTTAAGCGTGTTCTGCTTTTAAGTTTAGTAGTTAACAATCATAGAACTCTAGTTCAGGTTTCTCATGCCACTACTTAAAGGTGTATTCAAGGATTTTCTGAAAAAGTAGAAGCCAAACGTACAAAATGCGCATGCGGAAGACCATCCTACCAGCGCTCCTGCTCGTCCGGGGGAAACGCCTATCAAATGTCGGGAACGTGCGTGCTCATCTTCATCTTCATCTTCATCTTCATCAGTCTCTGCAGCCGGCCTCGCTTCCTAGACAGATGTGTTGCGGCTCTCAGCCATTTCCAAAGTATGCGGTGGGATCGGTGGAGCTTCAACGATGAATGGCTGCGTCCGGAGCTCACCGGCTACATGCTATAAACACTCAAAGTGTGCATGCGCAGCTAGGAAAGAGCACGCACAACGTCAGATTGAATGACAAGATTGAGAACCAATCGTTAAAATAATCTACCCAGAAGATACAGCGACAAAAGATCCTTGAATGCACCTTTAATCTTTACACTTTAACATGCTGTCTGAAATGGAGTTGCTAGCTGGTGCTGTCACAGATACAGAGGGCTGAATTTTCGCCCCTCTGTTTGGGCTCCTAAGACATCTGATTCAATTTCATCTATCCATCCATCCATCCATCCATTTTCATTTGAATTACATTCAACTATTTGCTAGCCAGGAGTTCGACACATCGCTGGTGTGGGGTGAAATCCTTGCATTACCAAAAGCATTATATTATTATATATCATTATCTTATGCTATTTTAGCATAAGAGATCTGAATTTATTATATTTAGTAAAATACATTTTCACTCATCAATCACAACATGAAGCATATCCACACAAACCAATGTAATTCAATGCAATTTCTGAATTACATTAATGTCGAAGCCATCTTTTTCCTATACCACTGTTCTGGATGAAAGTTGTTGGCATATATATACACATGGGTAGCTGGGGCTGATAAAAAAACAAAACAAAATTAATTTCCCAACAGCAAAATGGTGAGGGCAGGGATAAACTAATGAGCAGCGCCCTGTCCCATCCTATTCATGGCTGAGTTGCCCTTTAGCAAAACGCCCAGATTAGCATACATTTCATCTCACTTGGTTCATGTACAGTAAATGTGTTTCATCAGTTTGTTGAGCTTTGAACTGTCTCTCCCTGCAGGTAAAAACTCCAAAGACTGAGAAGCTGGAATCACCTACCAATTCCAGGTATGATTGTCTCTAAAATGTCATCATCCTTTCTCAATCCTATTTCACTTTTACATCTATGTTTGCATTTAGATTTTCAAACAACTTGGACAAAATGCATTCACATTTTATAGAATGAGTCTATACTTTTCCCACAGAAATAATTATACTGTGTGCTGTGTCTTATCTGTGTCTTTTCAGCAAAGTAATAAATGAGACTGCATGGTATGAGTTGCTAGATGCTCTGCAGGGTGTAGGCTGGGATGGCAGATGGTGGCCCAAGTCTTGCTGTGTCAAATCTGTCTCACAGCAGTGTTTCTGTAGACTTGTCTATGGCTTGTATCCCAGATGTGGCTTTAGCCTAATCCTGTAAGAAGAGTGACATTTCCATGACAAAATCATCTGGTAACATTCTTCAAAATTGTGGCTTCAAAGGTTTTTGCCTAATGGTTTAGGGAGTAATTGAGTAGTTCACAGAATGTTTCGGTCATAAACATTAATTCGATAGTCAATTAAATTTAAATTGGCACCACACGGCATGCTACCACAACCCCACTGCACCGCACGGAAGTCGTGCAAATATTGAACCATATTTACTATTTCATATGGACCACCATGGATGAAACATCGCAATCTTGATTTCACTACCGGCTCGCGAAGCTATTTCTGAATTGAGAGCTCAGCCTCATTTATTTAACTCTTTGACTGCCAAAAACGTTAAATGACATTTAGTAAAATCCTACGGAGGAGCGCCAAAAACGTTAAAAGACGTTCACCAAGTTTTTAGGTTTTTTTTGGGAAACGGGTGGAGGAAAGCCTTGACCAGCTGTGCTGAAAGTATCAAGCAGATCTAGTTAGTATAATGCCTATTTTTGGCCCCTAGATGGCAGCGATGACTCTCTTTGGACAAGATTGGGTAGGCGTCAGTAGAAGACGTGAGGCGGAGCTAGAGTGTTGAGGGGACAATGGCTGAGGAAGCCATAATGGCGACCGGTTGCAAGCAGCTCACGCTTGAGCATTTTTTTCAAAGACGAAAAGCATCGACCAATGCTAAAGAGCACATTGATGACGACGATGATGATGATGGTGACTCCGAGGTTGACGCTGAAGTTGGAAGCGTTGACGCGGCGGCTATGATCACGTCATAAAGCCTCACCGGCTAGCGATGCTAACGCCGGAAAACGCGGAGCACAACCGAGCACGCTCAGGCGGATGTTCAATCGGACGACGAAGAGTGCCCCGAGTCCAATGCATATTCATCGGAGGAGTGGGTACAGTCTGATCACGGAGAAGACACTGGTTATGGACTACGATGCCACCATGAATGGAGCGGATAAGATGGATCAACCACCCGGTATAGGAACTGAAGGACAATGAGAAAGCCAGACGTAACACCACCGTAATGTCACCGTATCATGATACTGAGAGTAGACTTGATGGCAACATGGCCAAACACACACTGCAGTATATACTTGCTGTTCCCCGGAAAAAAAAGCCAGCAAGAAAGTGTAGCGTCTGCACGCTAAGGAGCCATCGCAGTAAAACTAATCTGTTGTGCAAATCCTGCTGCGTCCACTTGCACGCAGGGGAGTGTTACAAAAAGAAAAACTGTATTTGAAACATCCACACAATTGTAAATAGTACCACGGTTGCACACATTTGTAAATAGTCTGCCAAATTGTTTTGTCAAATTGTTACACTGTTGAATGTAAATAAATGTATTTTGCTATCAAAAAACACTTTTTCATTGTTGGTGGTAGTGTTTTACAGAAGTAAAGCACTGTTTAAGTGTTTGTGGCATCATTCATGGAAAAAAAAAGGTGTCAAATTCACATTCATATCGTTTCACAAAAAGCTTGATTTCTCCGTTTTTTGTTTCAAAACAGAGCATTTGGGTGAAACTAACCATTTTCTATTGTTGATTACTGAAAAACGGAATAAGGTAGAAACAAACTTTTTTTCTCTGATGAAAGATGAGTCCAATCTTTCTATTGGTAGCATGTGTGTTTCCATAGTCCAAACACAAAATGTTCTGTGGACCTTTAAAGATCAGTCAAAATGCTTAAATCGGCTGGCACCCACGGCATCCCTTTTCTGGAAACGTCTGGCACTCAAAGAGTTAACTGCAGCGCGAGCATTCCATTCAAGTGAATGGGAACACAAGACCAGGCGAGCAGTGTGCACTTAAAATTATTTTTAAACCACAATCATTACAAATCCATCCACAAGTACCTTTTAAATTGTAAATATAGTTCAGCCTTGTTGTAAAACATTATATTTATTGTATATACTTTATTTACTTTATTTTTATTACTTTGGCAAAGATCAGCGGGGGCGCCTCTGCCTCGCTTGCGTAAAATAAGGAAATGGGCGTATGCCACTGCGATGCCTGCTGCCTGTGCTCGTATCAGAAGAATTCTGATGCACAATCAAGTGAAGGGATCGATGATGGGATGTCGCTTTTTTTTTTCAAGGTTTCACCAAGTTCAGGTTGTACCCCGCCTACTGCCCAATGCCAGCTGGGATAGGCTCCGTGCGTGCGTGTAAAAAAAAAAAAAGAATTCCCATACCGTTCACCTAAATCGAACACTTCAAAATCCAGCCAGAGTCGTGGGGCCGCCAGGAGACCCAAAGAGGGACCAAAAAAAAGAAAGAAAAGCGAAGCCCAGCACCGACCAGACACCACCCACCGGGCCACTAACCAGAGTCCTTCACCAACCCCAGAGACATCTAAATTCCAACAAATCAGGGAGACCTCAAGGGCCCGAAGGAGAAACTGAGGAAAGGTAGAAAGGACAGACGAAGCAGAGTGAGATCCACAGACACCCGAATCCACCGAATCAATGACCTGAGGGAGAAACAAATTGTGTCTGAGTTTCGATAGATGCTGGTGTGGTGGATCTGGCATGCATGAAAATCTCCACCAAAGAGGGGAGCCGTCGACCCCCGCCAGGACAGAGCAAGCGCAACACCTCAGGGCCCCCCAGGCCGTGGCAGCGCCAAAGGACGACCCCCGGGCCCCGCAGGGGCCACCGGCCGGAGAGCAAACCCAGAAGCAGGAGCGTCCCCCACCCCAACGCGGCCCACGCCCCCAACCCAACGCAGCAGGACTCTTTGACTGCCAGACGTTTTCAGAAAAGGGATGCCGTGGGTGCCAGCCGATTTAAGCATTTTGACTGATCTTTCAAGGTCCACAGAAAATTATGTGTTTGGACTATGGAAACACACATACTACCAAATGAAAGATTGGACTCTCATCTTTCATCAGAAAAAAAAGTTTGTTTCTACCTTATTCCGTTTTTGAGTAATCAACAATAGAAAATGGTTAGTTTCACCTCTGTTTTGAAACAAACGTCTTTTAACGTCTTTGGCACTCCTCCATAGGATTTTACTAAACGTTATTTAACGTTTTTGGCAGGCAAAGAGTTAAAAGAAGTTAATGGGGGGGGGGGCCTCGGGGGGGACAGGTGACCGCAGCACTGCTCCATGCTGCCCCGAACACCAGGGAGAGCCCCGCAACACAGCACCCCCACGAGACCCAGGGAACGACCAAGACGCAGCCGCCACCCAGCAGCCAACAGAGGGGCAGACCCGCCCACGTCCAGCCAGGGGGGGACAGCACCTGTAGAGTTAGTCCCCTGGCATGCAGTGAATCCGAACATTAGCCCTTAGTGCCCATTGGAGGTGAATCTGCTCGATCCTGTTGGCAGCAACTGGGTTCCTGACTATAGAAATACAACCATTAGTTACAAACTGATTGAGACATCAATGTAAGTTATCACGATGTGGTGGCTCTCGCTAACAGGCAGAATTAAATAACCAAAATTAGGTTAAAATATTCTATATACGTAGACCATATTTCTATGAATTTTGATATTTGTTTTTTATTTGAGGCCGATATTTTTTCCATTAAAATGTGATTTATGAGGAGGTTAGACCATTGGTCGATATTCAGAGTTTGTTTATTTTTCCAGTTAACAAGAATTGTTTTTTTTGCGATAGTAAGTGCTACAAGTGTAGATTGAAATTGTTTGTGTGGTAAGTCAGTTGTTGTTAGGTCACCTAGCAAACACAAGTTTGGAGATAAAGGTATCCTATAGTCCAAGATAGCGGAAAGTTTTTCTAAGACTTTAGTCCAGAAATACATAACCGGAGTGCATGACCATAAAGCATGAAAATAAGTGTCTGTAGTGTTTTGTAGACACTGGAGACAAATGTCGGAGTCGGAGAGTCCCATTTTCTTCATCATATATTGAGTACTGTATGTTCTATGGATAATTTTATATTGGATAAGTTGTAAATTTGTGTGTTTTGTCATTTTAAATGCATTTTCACAAACTTGAATCCAAAAGTCAGATTCCGAAGCTATAGACAAGTCTGTGTCCCATTTCGAGATGGGTAAAGACATTTTATCCGTATATGAAAGTAACTTATATATTTTTGAAAGTTTTTTTGTTGTTGTCGGAGAAAGCTTGGTAATATCTTCAGCTAAACCAGGCGGTTGGAGTGTACCCTGAAGTGTTGGAATTTGTTTCTTTATCATATTTTTAACTTGCAGATAATGTAAAAAATTTCCGTTTGTTATTTTGTATTTTTGGAGCAAGGATGTATATGATATAAACATATTATCTGAGAAGAGATGGTGGAGCTGTGTAATTCCTTTCTGCTCCCACACACCTAAATAAAACGATTGGTTGTTAATTCGAAAGTCAGGGTTATGCCATAGGGGAGAAAGCCCACAGGGCTCCACTTGGGCTTTTGTAATTTCTAATGCCTTCCACCAAGCAGTCAGGGTGGCGGAAATCATTGGGTTTTTAAAACAATTATGTCGCTTAATTGATGTTGTAATAAAGAGTAAATCTAGAAGTCTGAGGTTATTACAATCCTTTTGTTCTAGTTCCAGCCAACAGTTAGTATCTCTGTTGGGTTGCGCCCATAGAACGATATATTGTAGCTGGTTAGCTATATAGTAGTACATAAAATTTGGTGCCTCTAGACCACCTTTGGATTTACTTTTCTGAAGAGTAGATAGACTAATCTTTGCTTTTTTTTTTATTCCAGTAAAATTTTGTAACGGCTGAGTCCAACAACTGGAACCTGTTAGCCGTAGGTTTAAATGGAATCATTGAGAAAAAATAGTTTATTTTAGGTAAAACCTTCATTTTAACGGTGGCTATTCGTCCTATTAAAGAAATAGGAAGATTATTCCAGCGTTCCAAGTCACTATGAATGTTATCCAGAAGTGGAGAAAAGTTTAAATGAATTAAATCAGTTAATTTAGGTGAGATTTTTATGCCTAAGTATTTTAAATTACCTTTAGAAAATGAGTCGTGTGGGTCCTGGCTTGCAGGGTTCCATGAATTTTCTGTAATAGTTAGAAGTGTTGATTTTGTCCAGTTAATAGAATAATCTGATAACTGTGAGAATTTAGTTATTAAGTTAAATACTTCCCCTAACGAAATCGCCGGGTTTTCTAAATAAAGTAAAATATCATCGGCATATAGATTAATTTTATGTTCTGTTACCCCAGAGTGAATTCCTTGAATCCTTCTTTCCTGGCGTATGGCTATTGCAAGTGGCTCAATAAATATTGCAAATAATAAAGGGGACAGTGGGCATCCCTGTCTTGTGCCTCTCTGTAAAATAAAACTCTTAGATATAATCCCATTAGTAGTAACTGTAGCTTTGGGAGAATCATTTATCCACTGGGTGTCAGTATTATATGATTTCCGAAAGCCAAATTTATTTAAAACAGCAAAGAGGAAGGACCAGTTAACTTTGTCGAAAGCTTTTTCTGCATCCAATGATATAATAACTGCCTTTTTATCATGCCGCTGTGACATGCTAATAAGGTTAAAGAGCCTCCTAATATTATTAGTAGAGTGACGATCTTTAATAAAGCCTGTTTGGTCGCTATGAATAATTGTCGAGATTACTGTTTCTAGTCTAGATGTGAAAGCCTTAGTAATAATTTTAATATCAGTGTTAATTAGTGAAATCGGACGGTAACTTGATGGAAGGGTGGGGTCTTTTTCTGGCTTTAATAAAAGTTTAATTGCTGCTGTATTCATGTGTGGACGTATGTAACCATTAGTTTTGATTTCTGTTACTACTCTTAAGAATAGCGGAGCAAGCATTAACCAGTAGTGCTTAAAAAATATAGCCGGATAACCATCTGGGCCAGGTGCCTTGCCATTAGGCATACTATCTAGAGCACTGTACAACTCGTTTATAGTAAGTGGCGCTTCTAACATATCTTTATATTCAGTAGTTAGCTGAGGCATATTTAAGCTACTGAGGAATGCCTCAATATGTTCAGGGTTAGGCTTGTTAGTTTCTGAGTATAGTTTGCGATAATAGTTATAAAAAATTTGATTAATTTCTTCTGGTGATTGTGTACATTTACCAGTTGTCCCTTTGATAGCCGTTATAAGAGATTTTTCCCGATTGCGTTGAAGTTGGTTTGCAAGAAATTTACCTGATTTGTTATTATATTCAAAGTTGTTGTATTATAAACTCTGTTTTTTTAGTTAGCATATCGTCTAATTGTATTTTTGTATTTTGTAAGTCAGTCCATATTTGGTCATTTGGGTTTATTGCGTACTCATCCGTCAGTTGTTTAATTTTATCGTCCAAGTCATTTTCTAATTTTTGATCCTGTTTCTTTTTATAAGGTGAATATGATATAATTTTACCTCTAATTACTGCTTTCCCATCTTCCCAGAGAAGAGATGGCGATAGGCCTGGAGAGTCATTTATTTCCAAAAAGTCTGCCCACTCTTTCCTTATAATTTTATCAAACTCTACATCGTTTAGCAGTGAGATGTTAAAACGCCATGTTGGTGGTGGTTTAAAGGTATAATCAACTTGTAGGGAAAGTGAGACTGGTGCATGGTCGCTAATAATGATAGGATGTATTTTTGTAACAGTTTTATCAGCAATAGAGTTATTTGTAAGAAAATAATCAATTCTTGAAAAAGACCGGTGCACAGCGGAAAAGAAGGTAAATTCCTTCTTATTTGGGTTTTTAAGTCTCCAGCTGTCGACGAGGCCAAAATCATCCATATATTCCCCTATTACTTTAGTAGATTGTAATCGCCTTATACATGTTGTGTTATTAGAACGGTCTATTAATGGATTTAAGACTGTGTTAAAGTCTCCTCCAATAATAATAGTAGAGTTCGCTGCTAAATCAAACAGCTGAGAGAAAAATTCATGGAAAAAGGCCGGATCATCATTATTAGGGGCATATAAATTGCCAAATGTATATATCTTATTAAATATAGTTACCTGAATAATAATGTATCGGCCCTCTGGGTCTGTTATTGTATTATTTAGAGTAAAGAGTAAATTCTTATGTATGAGTATACAGACTCCTCTTTGTCTGCTGTTATAAGGGGCAGAGTATGCTTGGCTAAAATTCTTATCAATAAGTAATTTTTCTTCAGATTTTTGTAGGTGGGTTTCTTGCAGGAGGCAAATATCTGCTTTTAATTTTAAGAGATGGTCTAAAGTTTTTATTCTTTTTGCCTGTGAGCGAGCGCCACAAACATTCCAGGAAACCAGAACTAATTTATGCATACAAACAATGTAGGTTCAGTCCTGTGTATATATCTGGATAGGCTATTTGTCAATACTGGCATGTTATAGGATAGAATCAAAGTAGTTAGGTGATTTATATAATTTGTGTAAAATGTGAGGAAATGTGTAAGTAAATATAACAGTGAAAAAACGGGTAGGGGTGTGAAAGTGAAGGAAGTTAGTGGGGAGTTCTAATATTTTTAATGTGATTAACATATGTCTGCACATGTACTCATAAATTTTGGGGACAATCAGTCACGGTTTTCATTCATAATTCCACCGTGAGGAGTCGTTGCGCATAGTTGGCTGTGTCGCATTCTGCTGCAGTCATGTCTACCCCTTTCCCCCTTTCTTTCTCCAAGGATGAATATAAAAAAACTGACTGAGTGGTATCTACGTTATGGCAATATACTTTAATAAATTATGGCAATATACTTGACGACACCATACTCAATTTTATAGCACAAAATTAGACCGGGAAATAAGTCCAAAGTACACAGGGGTTGCTTGCCGCAAACACGTCACGGCAATGACTGACTGGACATAAATGTCCAATTATTACATCTTCTAATAAAAAGGAAACGAAAAATAATAATTTTAGTCTGTTTTCTGGGTCAATTTGACTCACATTTTAGGTTAAATCGGGCGTTGTGTCAAATGTCGCTTTTACATCGCCAACACGTTGTAGATATGTCGCAAAATGCCATAGTTGACAACCTCTTATTTTGCGAATTCAACATTCGCAGTGTTCGGCAATGTTCGCAGTTCAGTGGGATAGGGGCTTTATCTTTTGTTTAGCTTTACAGTTAACTCCAACTAAAGTGTCATTAAACAGCTTAAAGGACGCTTATGGACGGCAGAATCACACTGATTTTCTCCGGACTTGCTACAATCTACATGGTGCATAGTGCATCCAGGGTACTTTCACAACGTAGGGAACTTGTAAATGTGCCGCGGCGTTCTGCACATTAATCATTTTTCTTCAGTTATTACATTTTAACTAATTTAATCTCAGCTATTTTCATTGGAGCAACACCTTCAATATCAGTCGGTTTACTGAATTATGACTGATCTTATAAGGCCCACAAAATATTGTTCTATTGCTATAAGAACATGGAACCTACCAAAGGAAAGATTACTCTTTTTTTTTTTCAGCAGAAAAAAGTGCACTTCTATCTTCTATCCATTCTTTAGTTATCAGTTAGAATATAGCTAAGCTTTTTTCAAAAAAAATTTCAATTCCTGAGAAAAAAAGACATAGACAGATATTTTTGTAAAACAAACAATTCAAGCACAACTTTGACTTTAACACACTTTAACACTACAATTTTTTCTTTTGTGACAGCTCAAACATCAAATAATGTTTTCCTGCAATAAAACAGCAAAAACAACATTCCAAAAAGTGCTTTTGATAACAAAACAACAGTTTATTGCACATAAAGACAAAAAATTTAATCGGCTAGTCTGACTCCAGTTCTGCCAGCAGCATCCAGTGGTCCAGGAGTCAACGTGACTAGCGAAACGATCCGGGATCATTGCTCGACGGCTGTTCGTTGCGTTTGCTAGCCGAACAAAGCATAATTTCTTGACGTGCAGCAACACTATCATCGCCTTCATGCTTTGATGATCTGATGACGATGCTTTTTTTTTTGATTTAGCTAAAAAGCAATTCTTGAGGGTTAACTGATTTGTTCTGCCCATCGCTTATTTTCTAAATCAGGTGCCTCCGCGTTACTACAATACGCTAGTGACATACGATACTTCCAGTCCCAACCTACACTTCCTCCTTCTCTTCTTCTTCTTCAAGACCCTTGTGTTATACTGGCTGATCTTATACTTTCTGCCACCTGCTGGTTGTTATTTTTTTAAATAACGTTGCATCCAAGCCTAATCCTTCAGTCAGAAGCTGCTTTAGACCCTCCTGTATACTCTTGCATGAGAAAACTCTTATGACGTATAAATATGTCATATGTACGCTGTGACTGACTTTTATGACATATTCATACGTCGTACCCCGGGATTACACCTGATTTGTGTGCGTCTGCTATGACAGCTTGTTCAAATTACACTAGCTGCGTATGCGCTGCGGACCAGCTGCGTCGTGCCAGAGTCCGCCGCAAGGTTAGACCTATTTTCTATTTTTGCCGGACGACGCATCTGTCGGCATCCGTCAAATGGCAAACTAGCACAGAACAGCAGTTTCAAAATAAAAAAAAATCTGGTTACTTTTCAGAATAAAATACTCACCAGATCCTATTTTACAATCATGTCAGCAAAATGTTATCATGCTCAATAGTTATTCACTGTTTAAACACCAGCAAAGATGGACGAGGAGAGATTTTTAATGGAGGTGGATTATATATGACACGGCACATCCTTTTTTTTGGACAACCTAAAAATGGATGCTGCATGGAACGTCATAGCAGAAGCTGTGGGTGAGTTCAATCACATGAATTCCTCCTCTCTTTCTGCTTCTCTTTTCAGAATAAAATACTCACCAGATCCTATTTTGCAATCATGTCAGCAAAACGTTATCATGCTTAATGGTTATTTACTGTTTAAACACCAGCAAACATGGACAAGGAGAGATTTTTAATGAAGGTGGATTATATATGACACGGCACATCCTTTTTTTTTGGACAACCTAAAAATGGATGCTGCATGGAACGTCATAGCAGAAGCTGTAGGTGAGTTCAATCAAATGAAAAAATCTCTTTCTGCTTCTCTGTTGAGCACACTTTCTGTGTGCTTTGCGTTGTTTTTAATGCAACATTATCGTTCGCAATCACACGCGACACGGCGGGAAGTTGTCGGCGGTGGAGCTGCCGGACCACAGCTGTGCGCAGCCGGTGAGTTTTGTCCATAAAATTGACGTGTCCAGAGCGCACGGTCAAGATGGAGCAGAGCCGCAACTCACACGCATGCAGTGTAATTCCGCGGTCATGTATGGAAAGAGTTAATGATCGAGAGAAACAAAAATCGAAATCACGTTAAAATTTCGGGTAATCGTCCAGCCCTAGTTTTAAGCAATCAACTCATTGACAGATACTAGATTTAACCTAATGTTATGTGTACTGTATTTTTGTGTGTGTGCTAGAGAGCCAGACAATGGTAATTTCACCACAAAGGAGAAAGGAGTGAACAACAAAAGAAAAAGACTCAAAGATGAGCCTGTTGATGTTCCTGCAAATGACAAAATAAAGTAAGTCAATGTCAGCATTCTAAGCTGTTGAGTGTCCTGTAAAGTACCGACTGACCTAGCTACTGAGAAACTCACATGCCATGCATACAAAGATGGGTTAGTTACTATAGTTTCCTCCAAATAGCTAAGTGTGTCAAACGTGAAGGACATCATAACTATTGGTCTGTAATGTGAAACTGTCTGAAAATACAGCACCCTTCTATTGTAGTATCAATCACTAGAAATTTACACACTCTAGACTTTGACAGACAATTATTACTTTATAATGCTATAATTGGAATGGATTTGTTCAAGTGGAAAAAAATAGGGGGGGGCACTAAGTAGATTGCAATGGAGATTGGAATTACTATTTTAAGATTCTGTTTTTCCACTTATTATTAAGCTAAAAATAAATAGAGCTTATCAAGATAAAAAAAGAAGTACAACCTCTGTGCTTCCTTGGAGTAATACAGTGTTTTAACTAGGGCTGGGGGAAAAAAAGTCGACCACAAAAATAGTCGACTTATATTATTTTTGCCCTGAGGCATTACCAGGACCATTTTACACCACAACGCCATACACACAATAATTTTCACTCATTATCTTTTCACAGTCTATTAGCAGCCTCTCTTGGTGGAAAGGGGACACTGCAGATTTGGAGCATCATCAGCTGTTGCTACAGTGTTCAGCATAGTTTTTACGTAGGTCCGTGTTTTTACCCAGGATACCCTTCCTGCTATATCCCATTAATTTTTATAACACAGGTAGTGACTTGGAATTAGGGTAAAGCGTACAGTGCCCATTAGGATGTTAGCGTTGGTGACGGGGACTTGAACTGTAGACCCCTGTCTCAAAGACAGTAATCCACTGCATTGCCCAATGCCTAACTACAAGGTAATGGGCTTTTAATCTATCATCGCTGACTAGAACGTAGTTCATCGCCATTTGGAAAGTATTGAATGGTGTTTGGAGACTGTATATAATGTAGCCGCAAGGTGGCGCAAGCCAGTGTCTTCTTGTGCTAGTCCTAAGCCCGGATAAATGCAGAGGGTTGTGTCAGAAAGGGCATCTGACGTAAAACTTTGGCCAAATCAAACATGCGAATTAAATATATGACTTCCATACCGGATCGAACGAGGCCCGGTTTAACGACCGCCATCGGTTCTGTTGATCTACAGGGTGCCGGTGGAAACTGGACTACTGTTGGTCAAGGAAGGAGAGGAGGAAGGTGTGTTCGTAGGAAGAAAGATAAGAGGAACACCAAGAGTCTAGGACTGAGAGTAGGGACTTTGAATGTTGGAACTATGACAGGAAAAGGTAGAGAGCTGGTTGGCATGATGCAGAGGAGGAAGGTGGACATACTATGTATTCAGGAGACCAGCTAGAAGTTTAGGAGCAGGGTATAAGTTGTTCTATCATGGTGTAGATAGGAAGAGAAATGGAGTAGGAGTTATCGTGAAGAAGGAGTTTGTTAGGAACGTCCTGGAGGTAAAAAAAAGAGTGTCAGAGTGAGTGTGATGATCAATGTTCTTAGTGGGTATGCGCCACAGGTCGGATGTGAGCTGGAGGAGAAGGAGAACTTTTGGTTGCACATTGATGAAATGATGCAGAGCATCCCTAGAAGTGAGACAGTAATCATTGGTGCAGACTTCAATGGACACCTTGGTGCAGGAAACATAGGTGATGAGGAGGTGATGGGCAAGTTTGGTATCCAGGAGAGGAACGCAGAAGTACAGATGGTGGTTGACTGAGCAACATAGGGTGACCTACAAGAGTGGAGGTAGGCATACACAGGTAGACTACATCTTGTGTAGACGGTGTAATGTAAAAGGATGGTAGTGTGTAGGATGATTCTGGTGGTGAGGAAGACAAAGACGGCAAAGGCAGAGCAGAGGACGAAATGGTGGAAGCTAAAAAAGGAAGAGTGTTGTATGACTTTCAGGAGTTGAGACGGGCTCTGGATAGTCAGGAAGTGCTTCCAGATGACCGGACAACTACAGCAAATGTTATCAGGGAGACAGGTAGGACAGTCCTTGGCGTGTCATCTGGAAGGAAAGGGGATAAGGAGAATTGGTGGTGGAATGAGGAGGTACAGAAGTGGATCCAGAGAAAGAGGTTAGCTAAGAAGAAGTGGGACACAGAGGACTGAAGAAAGTAGAAAGGTGTACAAGGAAATGCAGCGTAAGGTAAAAGTAGAAGAGGCAAAGGCCAAACAAGGGGCTTATGATGACTTGTATGCTAGGTTGGACAGTAAGGAGGGAGAGACTGATCTATACAGGTTGGCAAGGCAAAGAGACAGAGATGGGAAGGACGTGCAACAGGTTAGGGTAATAAAGGATAGGGATGGAAGTGTGTTGACAGATGCCAGTAATGTGATCGGAAGATTTCAAGAGTTGATGAATGAGGAAAATGAGAACAAAGCGTAGAAGACGTGACTGTTGTGGACCAGGAAGTAGCAAAGATGAGTAAGGATGAAGTGAGAAGGGCATTGAAGAGGATGAAGAGTGGAAAAGCACTCTGTCCTGATGATATACCTGTGGAGGTATGGAAGTGTCTAGGAGAGGTAGCAGTAGAATTTCTGACTGGGTTGTTCAACAGGATCTTAGATAGAGAAAAGATGCCTGAGGGATGGAGGAAGTGTGCTGGTGGCAGTTTTTAACTCTTTCACTGCCAGACGTTTTCAGAAACGGGTTGTCCCCACTGCCAGCCGATTTAAGCATTTAGAGTGATCTTTCAAGGTCCACAGAAAATGTTGTGTTTGGACTATGGAAACACACATACTACCAAATGAAAGATTGAACTCTCAGCTTTCATCAGAAAAAAAAAAGTTTGTTTCTACCTTATTCCGTTCTTCAGTAATCAACAATAGAAAATGGTTACTTTCACCGAAATTCTCTCTTTTGAAACAAAAAACGGAGAAAAAGAGCTTTTTGTGAAACGATGTTATTTCATGCACTCTAGTGAATTGTACACTTCTTTTTGTCCATGAATGATGCCACAAACACCTAAATAGTGCTTTACTTCTGTAAAACGCTTTCACTAACAATGAAAAAGTGTTTTTTGATTGCAAAATGCGTTTATTTCCATTCAACAGTGTAACAATTTGATAAAACAATTTCGCAAACTATTTACTAATGTGTGCAACTGTGGTACTATTTACAATTATGTGGATGTTTCAAATACAGTTTTTCTTTTTGTAACGCTCTCCTGCGTACAAGGAGACGCCAGGACTCGCACACAGTTTACTTTCACTTTCACATTGGTCCGTTTTGCGTGCAAACGTTACACTTTCTTGACGGCCTTTTTTTCCGGGGAATAAAAAGCAAGTAGCAGACTGTACACACTTCCTCCGATGAATATGCATTGGACTCGGGGCACTCTCCGTCGTCCGATCGAACGTCCGCCTGTGCGTGCTCGGTTGCGCTCCGCGTTACGACACCGTAATAGCCGCCGCGTCAGCGGTTCCAATTTCGCCGTCAAGCTCGGATTCACCTTCATCATCATCGAGGATAATCACCGTCGTCATCAATGCACTATTTTAGCGTTGGTCGATGCCTTTCGTCTTGTAAGTGTAGAGCTGCTTGCAAACGCTCGCCATTGCCCGTTCCCTCCTCCATCTAGCTCCATCTAACGTCTTCTACTGCCGCGTCAATGCTTTCCAACCACGGAGTCACCCTCATCTTCATCATCTATGATGATCATCGTCAACAATGTGCTTTTTCAGCGATGCTTTTGGTCTTTGAAAAAAACGTCTCGGGTGTGAGCTCCTCGCGACCGGCCGCCATTTTTCCTTTGTCTTCCATTCTCATCTCCTGCTCGACGCTCTAGCTCCGCCTCTACTGACGCCCACCCGATCTTGTCAAAAGAGAGTCATCGCTGCCCTCTAGGGGCCAAAAATAGTCATTAGGCACAACAGACAGACTTGAAACTTTCATCAGACATGCGGAAGGGTTTCCTCTACCCGTTTCAAAAAAAAAAAAAAAAATCATTGGATGACGTCTTTTGACGTCATTGGCAGTGAAGCGTAGGTTTTTACTTGACGTCTTTAAACGTCAGTGGCAGTGAAAGAGTTAAGAACAAGGGAGACGTGCAGAGTTGTGCAACTACAGAGGAATAAAGCTGATGAGCCACACGATGATGCTATGGGAAAGAGTAGTTGAAGCTAGACTGAGGTTAGAGGGGAACATTTGTGAGCAGCAGTATGGTTTCATGCCCCCCCCCCAAAAAAAAAAAGAAAAGTACCACAGATGCAGTATTTGTTTTGAAGATGTTGATAGAGAAGTACAGAGAAGGTCAGAAGGAGCTGCATTTTGTCCTTGTAAATCTGGAGAAAGTTTGTGACAGGGTGAAAAGAGAGGAACTGTGGTTTTGTATGAGGAAGTCTGGAGTGGCAGAGAAGTATGTTCAAGTGGTGCAAGAACTGTATGAGGACTAAAACAGTGGTGAGGTGTGCTTAGGTGTGACGGAGGAGTTCAAAGTGGAGGTGGGACTTCATCAGAGATCAGCTCTGAGCCCCTTCTTGTTCGCTATGGTAATGGACAGGATGACAGACGAGGTTAGACAGGAATCTCCATGTACTATGATGTTTGCAGATGACGTTGTGATCTGTAGTGAGAGCAGGGGGACAGGTGGAGGAGAAGCTAGAGGCATGGAGGTTTGCCCTAGAAAGAAGTGGAATTAAGGTTAGTCGTAGCGAGATGGAGTATCTGTGTGTGAATGGGAGGGGCCCAAGTGGAAGAGTGAGGTTACAGGGGAAAGAGAACAAGAAGGTGGAGGAGTTTTAAGTTTTTTGAGTCAACAGTCCACAGCAATGGTGTGTGGAAAAGAAGTGAAAAAGCGTGTGCTGGCAGGCTGGAACGGGTGGAGAAAAGTGTCAGGTGTGATAGAAGAGTTTCAGCTAAAATGAAAGGAAAGGTTTATGAAACTGTTGTGAGACCAGCAATGTTGTTTGGTCTGGAGACAGTGCCACTGAGGAAGGCAGAGCTGGAGGTGGCAGAGCTGGAGGTGGGAGAGATGAAGATGCTGAGGTTCTCTTTGGGAGTGACCAGGATGGATAGAATCAGGAATGAGTACACACTCACACGCACGCACACATGCACACACACATACACACGCACATGCTCACGCACATACAAAAGATAGAGCAATGATGATGACATGTTGAATCGGTAAAATTACCGAATGAACAATACTGAGCTCTCTGAAAAAAAAAGAAAAGAAACGGAGAGTACATCAGAGGGCCAGCACATGTTAGAGGCTTTGGTGATTAAGTCAGAGAGACCAGACTGAGATGGTTTGGACATGTCAAGAGGAGAGATATTATATTGTATATTGGCAGAGGGATGCTGAGTTTCCAAATGCCTGGCAGGAGGTCTAGAGGAAGACCAAAGAGGTTTGTGGATGTAGTTAAAGAGGACATGAAGGTAGTTGGTGTGAGAGCACAGGATGCAGAGGACAGGGTTAGATGGAGGCAACTGATTCGCTGTGGCGACCCCTGAAGGGAAAAGCCGAAAGGAAAAAAAAGAAGAAGTTTGCAGACTATATATCATGTTAACGTGTGACAGAAATGGAAACTCATTTGTGTTAAACTGCAAAAATGCTAAACATAGCTGGAAAAACATCTGTTGTCAGCACGTAGCTCAGCAGACCCAATTTGAGTGGGAAAATGTGAACTAAATGGCAGTGTTTGTTTACCTTAAATGGTAATCACTACCGCACAAATGCTAATCACGATTGCTAAACGTTTAGCATAGGCTAGTTTTGGTGGTGTTGAATAATACTCATGTACAGAAGATGATAAATGATTAGTAGATATATCCACTCAATTGAATTCATGTAGAGATAATGATGTATGTGTGGACTAAATGGTGGTTAGTGTTTGTTTAACTTAACCCATGGGCGTTATTTTGTTTTGATTAAATTCTTGTATTTTTGCCAAAATCAAGCATTTCCTTTGAAGTGTGATAACTTAGTCATTTATGAACATTTTTTCCACTTTCAAAATGTTCACTGGCATCAGACCTATCTATACATATATAGTTTTAACCAAAAAGTTTTTTTTAATGCCCTCTATGGACAATAATAGCAGTATTATGCTAACAGCAACATTAACTATGCTGTATCTATATATGTAAAATAAAGGTCTAATTTGAATATTTCATATGACATATTTAGAGGCTTGAATAAGTCCATAAGTCATAACAATATAATTTTTTTATGCATGCCCAGTTTTCTCACAATGGCAGTTTTCTGAAGAACACAAAATTCTTGGAATTTTGCCCAAATCTGGCTTTTCCTTTGAAGTGTGATTATTTAGTCATTTATGAATATTTTTTGTCACTTTATCCGCTCAAAATGTTCAGTAGCATTAGACGTATCTATACATATATAGTTTTTATTTTATTTTATTTTTTAATGCCCCCTATGGACAATAATAGCAGTATTATGCTAATAGCAAGACTAAACTATGCTGTGTGTATATATATATATATATATATATATATATATATATATATATATATATATATATAAAATAAAAGACTAATTTGAATATTTCATATGACATAGTTAGAGGCTCAAACAAGTCCATAAATCATAACAATCTGCAGCAGGCTTTGCACAAGCAAATTCATTTATTAGCCTATGGCACCACCTAGTGGATTTTGGGTGTTAACACTTTCAACACACAGATTCCTCAATTTTCATGTTTATGACTCGTCAAAGAAGCGATTGTAATCAGTAATCACGGAAAATGCATTATAACACATCAGGTTTACAGCATATCAAAAACTGTGATTTATAACGGCAGTCAATGAGCCAAAATCGGCCATTATTACAGAATTTCGTGTGAATCTCTCCCTCCTGTTGCAGCATGGCGCCAATTTGAACTTCTACATTTTTTTAACAATCCTGGTGAAATGTCAGGTCCCTAGTGTATTTTTTTCAAATGCTTCTTCTTTGAGAAAAACATAAAAATGCCAGAAAATGGACAAATAACGCCCACGGGTTAAATGGTAATTGCTAGCGCGCTAATGCTTATAACAATTGCTGTCCCTTGCTAGTCGCTACTTTGCAGTTCACTTATTGCGGATTCACTGTGCGGATGCTTATTTGGGTCCATAACTCATACATTGCGGGGTTGTATGGAGGACCAAAATGCAGACTGATCGACATGTATATTAGTCTGTCGGACTCTGCCTGTTCCACAACAAGGGAGAATTCAGACACTAGAAAGAAACAATGGACCTTGTTGCTCTGAAGTTGTCAAGCAACTCAAGTTGCAAGTTGTGGTGACAATGGACAAGATAGTTGTCCATTGCTGGAGCTCTCCTTGCAAGCCTTCCTTGTTCGCTGACTTGCTCGCTCAACCATTGAAAGGCAGTTTGCAATGGCGGATTCCAACCAAGACAAGTTTAGTACCGCCCCCTCATTTGAATAACATTTCATGACGGATTTCATGCTGACAGCGTCTGCGGCATTATTCGATGGAGTAATCGATAGGATACTCGATTTTAAAAAATTGATAGCGACAACCCTAGCTTTAACTGTAAGAGTAATTTTTAGTTGAGTTTTGTAAATGAAAGCAGATTTATGACAAGGAAATGTTACAGGATTAAACCATTTAAGCAATAACGGTTGTAAAAAAAAAAAATCTAGAAATTTCTCCTCAACAAAAAGGTATAATCATGTCTGCTGGATCGTCTTGCCTCATTAGAAAACCGTTAATATTCTGTTTGTGTGGATTCAGCTGCAAAAATAAAAGACAACATTCAGTGGAAGAAGAAAGTGATGGAGAACCTCAGAAAAAGAAGTCTAAGAAGAAAACTGAAACGGTAAATCTGTTTTCCCTGCTTGACCCGTCACCATCAATAACGTCTCAGTTGTAATGAATGTCAATGCTGGGAGTAATTGAATTCACATATTTTGTGTATTTCTCCACACAGGATGTGAAGATAGAGGAAGGAGAGCAACCAGCCCCCAAAAAGAATAAGAAGACCAAGGAGGAGATTAAGGAAGCAAGAGAATTGAAGATCAGACAGAAGGAAGAGGAGGAGCAGAAGCGCTGGCGATGGTTTGTGATGTACAAAAACAACAAAAAACTTTTTGAACCTAGCCCTGTTTCTCTCTCGCTCTCGCTCTCGCTCTCGCTCTCTCTCTCGCGCGCGCACACACACACACACACACAAAAGCAATTACCATTGTCAAACGTATCCTCATATTCCATCAGGTGGGAAGAAGAGAAGTATGAAGCTGGGGTAAAATGGAGGTTTCTGGAACACAAAGGACCCTACTTCCCTCCCAACTACCAGCCCCTACCAGACGATGTTCACTTCTTCTACAAAGGTAAGCGATCTGTCTAACAAAATTCACAAACATATACTAAAAGAGAATGTATATTAATCTCCAAAAAGCAATCATACATTTATGTAAAAAAAACCACAGGCTTTCCAATGTGCAATATTTCAGTTTGTTGTTTCTGTTAAAACAATGTCTACAGGAATTGCATTTGCATTCACACTCAGTTGTAGAGTGACATATGGTCATGATCTGTGTAGGAAAATGGCTGACACGACCTAATGACTTGCCTATTACGACAATGTCTCCCCCACCCAACAATGCGGTGTGACTGTATAAAGTGTTGTGCTGTTAATGTATTATGTTGAATGCAAAAAAACAACCAAAAATACCTTGCCAAAAAACTGTTGAACCGTCAAAAGTTTTTTAAAAAAAAATTATGTTTCAAAAAGCATTTGAGATATGCATGACAAAATATCAATATATTTTCACAGGCCACAAGAAATTGCAAATAGACAGATGTTTTGCTTGTATTTTCGCACAGGACAACCAGTGAAGCTGAGCCTGGCAGCTGAGGAGGTGGCTGTGTTCTTTGCTCAGATGTTAGATCATGAATACACGACTAAAAAGGTTTTTCGGGAGAACTTCTTCTCCGATTGGAGACAGGTAAATGCAAACTGGTGATTAAAAAATAAAGCCTCCCAGGCTGCAGTATATGAACAACACAGACAATATATATTGGCCAACATTCTTGTAATTTTATTTTATTTATTTTTTTAATTAGTCTAAATGCGAATTTAGCTTTTGAAAAGTGTTTTAATCTAGTTTTATTTATTTTACAAGATGAGTAAATCTACAAACAAGTGGGTTTGACTGAATAAAATAAACAAATTATATGACACTGTAGATAAAATTAATTTCCCTGTATCAAGTGCATCTATTTTAAAGCCTAATTCTAAAATAGAATAGTGAGTAATAGTATTTTTTTCTCTAAATAACAATTCATAATAAAAACATGAAAAACTTTTTAAATTTATGAACATTTCATAAAAAAACAAGACCTAAGAAATCTACAACATACTGCAATAAAAAAAGAAGCCTTTGTTCAATATGTTGCTGCACCTTTGACAGCAATGACAGCCTCAAGTCGTTCTGAATATGCCACATGCTTTATTTCATGTTAGATTAAAGCTGTAACATAAATATGGTAAGAGTGCACTGAATACTATAAGATGCACTATATATTATTTTCCACGTCTGATGACATTGATCTTCAAAGTACTGTTTTGCTATCTTAGATTGAAAAAAAATATTGATAATGTTGCCTGTGTGTTTTCCAGGTTTGTGTAAAATGAACTGTATGTCTTATAAATATTAAAATAGTGTGCAAGTAAAACTACCATCATTGACATTGGTGTCAATCAGGGTGTCTTTTGTGCAGGGAAAAATGATGCGCCAAGCCTTGGGTCGTATCATGCAGAATTAATTTTGCACTGCTTAGTGCTCAATGCACTTGAAAATATAATTTGTATGAATGCATTCATATGCTAATCCTTACAAGATGCTTCTCTGCATATGAACAAATCCAATTAAACTGTTATATCAGAGGCGGAAAAAAACTCTTCTCGCTCCACTGCCCTCCTGCCGTTTGTCAGTCATGCTTAGATACGCTGACTGACTAGATGTCCATACAGCGAATGTGCAAGTGTACACTGTTAAGTATGTTGCTCTACAGGTCAGGCTTTTCATTTTAGAACTCATTTGACACAGTGTGTATTTGCGGCAGTTGTGAGTGATCAAACAAATTAAAATCCTGTTCAGTGTTTATTGTCTTTAGTTTGGGGTAGGTTATTTTCTGTAACTGCTAATTGGTTTCCCACTTTCTTTGAATGACTGACTCACACCAGTGGCCAACGGGATGAGACGAGGAGATGAAGGCGAGTCATGTCACTTGACTCTCCGCAACAAAACTGTCTGTTTACATAGCAAGTAGGAAGCTACTCCCTTTTAAACCTTTCATGTTTGTCATCACTGTCTAACCCTAACCCTCGAACCCAGAAACATGTTATATTTCCTTCCCGCCCAAATGGTACAGAAAGAAGAACTTTGAAATACGAGCACTCAATGACAAACAGAACGTGACATCTTTGCCACAACAACTCAACAGCAATGAATAATAAAACACACATAACCCAGTTAATTACAATATACTACGTTACAGTTAAAAAAAATGTATTCCTCCTATTCTTAAAGTTTTATTTTTATTTCCTCAAAGTGCCTACCTCATTTTTGTTTTGTAGTCCTGAACAAGAGGATAAAATCGCTGTGGAAAATGGATGGGTGGATCAATTTAATACAAATGAAATTATACTATATATACTAGAAACGTTAAATAGAACGTTTCGTATAAAGGTTAAATAAAAACAAAATAAAAACCAACACAAGTGTTTTTTTAGTTTCTTGATCACAGTGCTTTTCCCTAATTTTACTCATCTGATTTCACTAATTTATACATTTAAAAAAACGCTTGATGCCTGATAAGAGGGAAGTATGTTTACAAGCATTTCTTTTTGTATTTATAGATACTTTAATAGTATTCATAGTGCAACTATGCATAGTGAATAGTTTTTGGTTCCATTTTAAAATGTACTAAACATTTCCAAAAATGTTAAAGCTACAGCATAACCTTCAATTTCACGTGCATCGTTATTTATATACCGGCACATGACGGATGCTGGCACAAGCTGCTAAATTTCAGAATGTACTATCATCTTAATTGTCCTTATTTTTCATTTTTTTCCTATATAAAGATGCTGCGATTTACATATGACCAGAATAGCGGACTAATAGCAACTATTATCTGTGACTCGTCAACTAGCAGAAATAATTTTGTGGCAGCCCAACTCACAACTTTTCGACTCATTGTGTGACTATGCTTGGTTTTGTATGTGCGTCAACAACATCCGCTCAACTCACCTTCAATTATCTAATAACCGAAAAATCATATTTTTTTAGCAGCAAGGGTAACGCTGTTTAAAAAAAGTTAAAGTTTAATTGGATTACGCATTACTGAAAAGCTCATGTTTATTTTGTGGTGTTATTTTCATCACTGATTGTTATGACTTTTTTTTTCTAGACTTATGTTTTGTTGAGTTTCAGACATTTTTTTTCTGGGTTTGATAGAGGATAAACACCCCACATGTTACCATGCCATTTTTTCACCCCTTACAATTGAGATAATCCATCAAGTGTCCATCAATATTGGTGCCTTATTAGCAGTCTCTTTGAAGAGATCAACCTTTTGAGCAATAATAACTGAAGCCCTGCTAAACTGTCAAAAAACAGACCACTTTTTCTGAAGTATGTGTCACATTACAGTTCTACAAATGCTGTATATTATAAGGGATGTGTCACAGAGGGTTCTAAACACAAACAATTCCATTTCAATGGCTTTTGCATCGAACTAACACTTCTGTAAAGCGGAGCGAGGCCATTGTTTGTGGATAATAATCACACAGTTGTGACATCATTGGCATCTTATCTAATGCACAAGGATCACATCTACCCTACCAACAGACAGCAGCACCCTTGAGCTCACAGTGGCCTAGCCCAAGCCTACAGCGGAGCCAAACATGTCCCGACCCGTACCACAATGGCTAGGCTACTAATGTCCTTGTCTAACTGGGCCCAAGTTGAGCATTCTCTTAACATAGTTGAGCATTCATTCTTTCTTTGATATTCCCCTTTTTGGGAGGCCATCAGTGCCCTCCCTTCAGGCTGACGCTCAGTAGGATAACAAGGATCTACTGTCCTCTCAGGAGTAATCGTATAGTTTGAATCCTGGGTGTAGGAGGGAGAGGCAACACTTGTATCAGATTTACAGAATGGCTAAGTTTAACAACTCGGAATCTAGAAAAAACTAATAGAGTTTGGGCCAGGATTCGAACTGTAGGCTCAATGATTTATTGACAGAGACATAAAAATAAGACACATATTCTGATCAGAAGAGAGAAGAAGTCCGTACAACAAAGGGATGCACTGGTTTTATATCAGAACACAAATCCATCTCCTTTCTTCGATAAGAGGTGAGACATTATAATGTAACGAATCTTATTGGTATTTGGAAATATAGTACACTCCTTAATTAGCCTAATTATTCATATGGATTTCTTTGGTCACTTTGGTTCTTTGGTATAGTGCGCCACAGGCTTGCAGTTAACTTTGTGCTATATCATTTTGTGACCATTGGGGGCACTATGGTTCCACGGAAAACTTAGGGGCGCAACCTTTGGCCGACTTTTAGAGTTGCCCTCCGCGTGAACTGACAGTGCTTAGTTAGCGCACGTGCAGCTGCCTGTTCGTAAATTTTGTGGATAAGAGATTTTTACGGTTTCACCTTCGTTTGGTGGTGCACTGACTCTGTTTCTTTGGTCCGATTAGCAAGTTTTGACGACAAGATACTCATTGCTTAGAAGGACAGTTAAATAATTTTTAACAAGCTACAGTTGTCATTTTTCTGAGCCAATGAGTCAATGCACTTTGTACAACTTTTATCTTAGCAGAATGCTTTCAAAGGCAGCCGGTTTTAGGAAGTTTACACTCGACATTTAATACAATGTGGTAAGTATAAGATAGGTCTCAAATGATGCATATAATGTCACGGGATACTTTTAACTTTGCATAGATGGCTAAATTAAAACACATCACGTTGTCTTTGTATTCCATACATGTGGGATCCAAGTGGCTGACATCCTGCAAACAAACACATTGTACCCCAAAAACAGATGTTCTCACCCCCAACGTCTTTTTTACTTCTTACAACCCCGTTATCATCCTCACCACCAAATAAATATTAATTGCTCTGTCCACTACTAAGCCCACTACTCTTCTGACATAAGTTTATTCATCATAGTTAGCATTAGCAAAATCTAGAGAAAATACAAATCACTCCTAAATTCCCCCTTGACAGGATTTAACATGGTTACATCAAAATATCTGGGTGAGCTCACGTTCCCGGGAAGGAGTAGGAAATCCCTAAGACAGTGTTACTTAAGGCTGGGTCATATTTGATAATGGGAAGGAGTGCCTTGTAGACATGAACAAACTCCCCCCACAAGTCGCCCACGGTACGGATTCATTCGACCGCAAACGCGACTCCTCACCTTCAAATTTGGAGTCTTTCCTAGAGTTTGATCTAGAAACCCCTTAGGTATTACAGGAATCAGCTAATGCGTCTCATTCTTGAGGTTGCTGTGATTTAACTTTTCTAGGCTGGCGGCATATGTCCGTTCTGCCGCAGCCGCAATGATTTGCAATGACTTGCCTGATTAAGAAATGCTGAATTTTAGAGTCAAAATGGGATTGAGACTATTGACGTTAGAGAAAAGGCAGTTGCTGAGCGCACCCACGACTTCTCCTCCGTTCTGGGTAAAGGTCAAAATGTAACATGCATTACCACCATATACACATTTTAACAACTACAATAACAAAGACGTCCAATCAGCTCGAAGTATTGTACAGAATGCCCCGCCTTTCCCGAGCAAATCAACTCGGAGCAGTCCCAGATTGTTATTGTGGAGAACTTCCCTGAGTGAATCACAATATCAATCTGGCTATTGCCAGGTTATGCGGGAATGGCAAAATGAATTCAGTACATCTTTTGGTCCACACAACTTTGGTTCAGTCCACTTGGCTCTATGCACCTTGACACAAACCTACAAACTTGACTCCAGTGCTAGAACCTCCCGCTCTATACCGTAATCTGCTGCTTCCCACAAACCGGGAGAGAAAACATACTTGTTGGCCATGTGTTAGTGTGCAAATATGCTTAGCAAATACTCTATCCTATAATACACTACCAGTTAATTGGTTTTGTCCAAATTTCATGCAGGCCCAATAACAGCGCTTTACAGTTATTTAAAAATTAATTTAACACATTTATTAAAATGTCTACTATTTCCAGGCTTCAATGCAATCTCCCTTCCTAAGTTAATTGCCCTACTATTTCCTCAAATACTTCACATTATTTCAACATATTCCTTATTTCACTATTGACAAGTGGTAATGTCAAACCTTTTTCCACTAAGTGTTATTTTTTTCCTGCTTTCCCTAGTTGCACGGTCTAACTAACCTTTCACCTGTTATAGGTGATGACACATGAGGAGAGGTTGTTGATTCAAGACCTTGACAAATGTGATTTTGGAGAGATTCATGCAATGCATAAAGCCAAGGTCGAGGAAAAGAAAAACATGACCAAGGAGGACAAACTGGTAAGATTACAGTCTAATATGGGTTAGCATTGGCTTGGCTAATGTTTCAAAATGAATAGACTGTGTACAGTATTTAGTGGAGGTAAAGGCTACTCAGCTACCAACATAAGTTTTGAAAAAATGGCACATTGCTTTCACCAAGACAATTACCGGTACATTTCAAAGATGTAAAATAATGCCAGACATTGCTGTTCAGCATGCATGGACAACCTCATGTCATTCATCCACTACAAACCATGGGATGCTCACTTGCTGGAAGTGGTTACTGGTTACAAATATTATTGCATTTTCCTCACCCTAGTACAGGCATTCTCATCTGGTGGGTTGGGACCACCTAAAAGTGGCTAGTAGACACCCTGTAAAAAAAGTTGAAGGGTCTTAGGGTTATGATAGTATCCGCAACTGGAAATGTAAGGCTATGAATGGCGCGGTGAACAAATTGGCTTAGTGGCAAAAGAAGACGCACTCAGTTAGGGTCGTACTGTTTTTCATTTGATTGTTTATGGCCTGTAAATGGTTTTTTTTTGCTTTTAAACAGCTTCACTCATGCAGGCTCTTCAGATGGAGCAAAAGCAATAACAAATTAAAAACTAAACAAAGAAACACTTGATGATGTTCATCCTTAATTTGTTAATCAAGCCAAGTGTAGTTATGTTTAAAAATATACCAGATTTTACCAGTGCTTTATTGGCTTTGGTAGGCCACCATGCGAGTGATGCTGGGTGGATTATTTTTTTTTTTACTCTACTCGAATAAAGTGTATGACTACACTACAGTAGGTGGCAGTGGCACTCTGTGTTAGAAAGTGTGCAAGTTCTATTACCTCCTCCCCAGAAGTGAATTTATACAACAATTTAACAAACAGAAAGACAAATGATACTATTTATAGTGGCTGCGGGGGATTGGGACACGGCGTGAATTTTTTTCTAGTTCTTTGGGTAAGAAAAATAATTGATATGCTGTAATTTCTATAATTTTGTTTTCTGAGTGCGTGTTTAATCTGTTGCAGGTTTTGAAAGAGGCCAGTCAGAAGATAGTGGAAGAGTATGGCTACTGTCTGCTAGACCACCACAGAGAACGTATTGGCAACTTCAAAATTGAGCCTCCAGGCCTTTTCAGGGGTAGAGGCGAGCATCCCAAACAAGGCATGCTGAAGAAAAGGATCCCGCCTGAAGATGTCATAATCAACTGCAGCAAGTGAGAGAGAAGAAACATGAAGGCCGACTTGACATAAAGCTTAGTGATTGTAGTGTGTGCCAAACCTAAAAATTGTAAATCTGCGTGCCAGTCTTGATCAGACTTTGTGGTAGCCCATGCTGTTGACTTACCTTTAAAAATCAAGTTATTGTATTAGTAACATAACCCACCCATGATGCTCTGTGTGCCTCAAGAGAATCCTGCATCCCGGCGCCTCCTGACGGTCACCGCTGGAAAGAAGTTCGACATGACAACACTGTGACATGGCTGGCCAGTTGGACAGAAAACATCCAAGGGGCCATTAAATATGTCATGCTAAATGCCAACTCCAAACTCAAAGTCAGTCTTGGGGACAAAATTATTATTTTCGTGTAACAGACATGAACAACACACATTCTATTCTAGGCAAGATAAGTCCAATTGACCAGGGTCTAAACATGAAAAACACCCAACCGCAATAATTTCATTTTCTGCTTTTATGCAAACATGTCAAAAACTGCCCTTTTCATCTCAACGTATTTTTACAATATCGTTTAGATATTTCTTTCATTAAGTTCTTTTTTTGAGCAAATATTCACTTGTTAAATCTTTCATGGAAGTAGTGAATACAACATTTTTCACATTATTTCCTTTCTCTTTCAGCATTTCCTTTATGGCCAAATATATGTCCTCTTTTCTCTTTTCAACGCTGATATGCCCAAAATGTCCTCTATAAATATTTTAGTCTCCTCGTGATCGAATCAGACATACACCAAAAGCTGACCATTGTCACTTAGATCAGTTGATTCATCCGCAGCTAACGCAATACGCCGGGCACTTTGGATGGAGCTGTCCAACTGGGAGTGCACATCCTCCAAGAGCATCTCTACTTTTATTGTTGTGATGGATGACAAGGGAATTTGACAGACATTGTTTTTAAGATACTCTCCTTCTTTCCCTTCAAATAGCGTGTCTGCCATCGCTTCCATACATTCCTCGACCATTCCAGAGTCAGTAAAAGGCTTTTTGTGTTTGCCCAAAATCCAGTGCACGCGTAGTGAGGACTCGAAGGCTCGTTGTAGCTTGCCCTTACTGTCTTTTCAGTACACTTATTTTCCTTGTCCCCGCAGGTGATCCTGGCGGGTAATTTGCATCGAAGGTCTTGTGTGTTGTCTTAAAATGCCACTTGATGTTTGCTTTTTTTAACATGCACAACAGACTCTGAACAAATAAGATACACTGGGCTCATAGCCATCGATGCCGGCAAAATACGCCTCAGTCCACTCACTTTTCAGTGTCTACTTTTCTGACTTTTAACAACGCAATACTTCATCACATTTGTCATGAGAAAGTGTGTACCCCACACAAGAAACAAACAAAAGTTTGTGAGCTTTCCGGACCCCGGCTCTGTCAAAGATTTACGGCTCAGGTATAACTGCCCTCACGCTTGCCTATCAAAAAACGGTAAAACTTAATATATTTTCATCCCAGTACTTTTTAATAAATATTCTTGAAGATCCGGATGAAAGGGTCTCAGGGTCCGGAGCTGGAATGCAGTCCACCAGTTGGTGATCCCTTCTTTAGGAGATCTTATTCATGTCTACATAAAGGAACTGTTTGCATTAGTTAGATATTGTTAAGAATTTGCTTTTTCTTGTTAGTTTTTTTACTCGTTACCAATGTTTTTTGCTCAACAATTTCCATTGCTTTCTTTCTTTGTTTGCAGGGTGAAAAGGACTGGGAGAAATATGAGGTTGCTCGCAAACTTAAGGCGCTTGTAGATGGCATTCGTAAACAATACCTTGTGGATATGAAGTCCAGAGAGATGCGCATTCGACAGAGAGCTGTGGCCCTCTACTTCATAGACAAGGTCTGATTTGTACATTCAGTATATGAATCAAGTAATGTGAATACAACGTTCTCCATTACTGTACACCATTAAGAGGAACCTGTCACAGAGGTCCTTCCAACGCTCAGTTTTAATTTGAAGACATGAGCATATGGAAAAATCAATGTGTCTTGGTAACCTTTTCTGCTTTCTCACATAAGATAAAAAACCTTTTGAAAATAGATTTGATTATATGTAACCTTTCCATTGTCCTCCTGTGTATCTTTTCAAGGTTCCCTCTTTTTTCCCTAATGGCTTTTTGGGGAGTTTTTCCTTGCCCACGGAGGAGTGGGGGTCTTGGGCTGCGTTCAGACTGCAGGCATATCTGACTCCAATCGGATTTCTCCTCAAATCAGATTTTTAGGGTTGACTGTTCTACGCAAGCGCGTTAAAGCATCTTAAAAAAAAAAAAATCATTTATTTTCTTTCTTTCTTTTTTAACCACCACATGTATATAGCTACGACCGGGCAATTCGCTATTTCCGGTTGCGCATGTGAAGAACTGATGGGGTAGTGAGACCAGCTTCAGTGCAAGCAACATAAACTGTCACTGTATTTCCGATTGAGCATGACAGGAGCCGACGGGGCAGTGGAGACGTCAAGGCGGTTGACTGCCGAGCATGCGAAGAACCAGCCGGGCAGCGAATCGATTGGATATTGACAGCTCAAGCGCATTGGTTTTTGCACGCGTAGAGTGACGTCAGTGTTTCGAGCTGATCAGACTGAGACTCATCCTGTTTGAATCGGATATGAAACTACCTCCTGCATGTGATTTTTAATCCGTCCCGCAAAAATCTGATTTTATGTGCTTTGTGACTGTTCAGACTACAAAAGAGCCATCCACATTCAATCTGGATGGGCTAAAAATTGGATTTCGGCTGGCAGCCTTGGGGATTGGTTGGTGGGGGTTTAGACCAGGGACTATTGTTAACTGTGGGCTTATGAAGCCATTTAAGACTTTTGTGGTTAAGGGCTATTTAGGAGCTTGCTTATAACTTGACTGAACATGTGACACTCCCCACCCAAGCTGAGGATCTGTCTGTATAGAGTACAGTGATAGTGACCCTTTCATTACTCTTGATTCTGCTTTTGGTAGTGCACTGCTTGACAAATTTACTTGATCACCTGTTATAATAATGACGAAACATCCAGCATTGTTTTTAAGACTGGTAACATTCAACATTAACAACACAAAAAAATCTGTTCAGAAATAATGTTGAAGTAAATAACTTTTTAATTTGATTATTTAGTAAAGAAATAATCTTTTACCATTTTCTAGTTTTTATCAAACAGTAAATCTGAATATTTGTGGAGGATAATACAAAGTTTAACCTTAATAGTATCAGTTTGGTTAGTGTTACTACATACCTGTGTTGGTGTGACATTTGGCTGGTCCTGTCAGGATTTTATTTTATTTTTTTGCAGTTTTTAACGGCAACTGTCCTTTATGACAGCATCAGCATGTTTGGGTTGCTAGAAATTGGACAAAGTCCAGGGAATTGAACCTGTGCTGTCTGCATAACATACTGGTGTATTTACCATTGCCAACAAACAAAAAAATATTTAGGTATTTCCAACTGCTTCCAATTTTGTGTAGGTGTGGAGTATACTTTGCATTGGCTGACTGAGTAAATGTGTTCAGATCTGTATGTTGTTGATTTGACTGACAAATGCTTGTTCTGAATTTGTGTAATGAAGATGAAAGCATGCCTGCTGTGGATTTGCTATTGATCTTTGCATCTTTTGACCCATAAAAGCTGGCGCTGAGAGCTGGTAATGAAAAGGAGGAGGGAGAGACAGCAGACACAGTGGGCTGCTGTTCGCTACGTGTCGAGCACATCACACTCCACAAGCAGCTGGATAGCAACGACTATGTAGTGGAATTTGATTTCCTCGGTAAAGATTCCATTCGCTACTACAACAAGGTCCCAGTCATCAGTAAGGTAAAAGAAAAAAAGTCATCTAAGCTCATGCAAAGCTTCTCCCTCTCACACATACATGCACCACATACACATGGAATTTTTTTAATTTGTGACCATAGAAAGAGCAGTGTGAATGATTGTGATTTGTCATCTTGGGTGTTGGCAGGCATCTTGCAACATTCACTTGCCTGCTGTTTCTGTCTGTTGAAAAAAGTGTCTGAAATTTTTTAGGGGTTTTGTACAACAGCTTTTGTTTTGTTTGTTTTTGGTTTACTTCAGGTGTAATCAATAATCACTAGATGTTGTTCATCGGGCCACACCCCAACCAGCAATCAAAACAATTCATTCCACACGTCGTTTGTCGTCTGGTCCCCCATCAGGTTTAGCAAGTTTTCTGGGGAAAACTTTATGCTATGCTTACAAAGTCTGACAGCGAAAATAAAAAACATTTAGATGTTTAGTTTTGCTGTTATATGCCTGCTGGTGGCATAGGTGAGTCAGTCAAAGTTTTCCTATTTTTGATGACCCACAGAGGTTTCATTACAGCTCAGCATCATAATCGGCTCAATAGGCAACTTGGTCATGTTTCTACACCATATGGTGTTTTAGATTATCCCATTATTATTAATTTTTTTACATAAAAAGTAAATTTGCAGCAGATTTGTGGATTTTATTTTGCAATTCATTGCATCAAATCAAGGACGCATCTGTCGAGGAAGACAGCATTTGTACTTGCTAGTGCACTTGCTCGGAGACTTTTAACTATTTTGTTGACAGGATTTTTAACCACATTGTTGCAATATGCTTGGCGGAAAGAGAGCTGACGAAATTGAGTAGATAAAATCTTATCTTGCAAAACTAAAAAAAAAAAGGTCACTGAAGTACTTGAAATGAAAAAGAGCATTGAGCCACTTCTGCAGGAAATTCAGCAGTTAAAGAAAGAGACACAAGAAAAAGATCGACGCATTGGCACCTTGGAACAAAAAGTGGATGATTTGGAACAGAATCTTCGAATCAACGATGTGATAGTTACAGGTATCCAGATTAAACTTAAAGTACAGTTGGTTCTGACCAAGCTTCAGTGAATGAGACTGTCGAACAGCAGGTGACAACTCAACTCAGAAATTTGGGATTAATTGTGGATCCAGCGCACATTCAGATGTGCTTTCCGCTGCCAACTGGGGGGGACATGACCACCGGCAGTTCTGATCAGGTTTGTTGACAGGAAGAAAAAGATTGCCCTTTTGAGAGATAGCTACAAGCTTAAAGTTAAACAAGTCTACATCAATGAAAATCTCACAAAATGAAATGCTGACATTGCCAGAAGGGTGCGACAATTAAGAAAGAATGGATTTATCGAGAACACATGGACAAAAGACTGTCTGATCTTCATCCAAACAAAAGAAGACTCATCTTCTCAGAAGAGAATACGGATCGTGAAAAGAGTGGAGGAGTTGGCGGAGTTTGAGAGACAATAACTGCTATCAGTAACTCACATCATTAAATTGTGGATTATGTTTTACCCAAATGAAATTATTGTAACATATTACTAATTAATCCAAAACTGGAACTGTCATGATTTAAATAATGTAAATATAGCATATGATTACTTGCTGACACTGCCAAGGTTAACTCTTGTTTATACACCTGCATCGATAACATGTATTGCTGTTCCTATAAGAATGTAAACATTGTCTGGCTCTATTTCTGTTTGGACATTTGTTGTAACATGCAAGACTGTCGTGATAAGGTTGTATTGTAGCTGTAATGTATCTGCTGTAAATAGTTACAATGGGGTTGGTGAACATGGTTCCGGGATGCGGCTAGCGGGGGCTACTTCCGCCGGGTGGGCTGGCCTTGGTGAGCGCTCAGCAGTATCAAGATCTAAGCATCATCGGATGCTGGCAACAGTGGTGGCTGAACTACCAGAATGGAGTGAACATTGCTCTGGATGCAATGGGCAGAATGCAAGGCGATCTACTCTTCTGGAAGCCACAACTTGTGTGAAAGCTGATCTAAGGTCAGCGAAGACACTACTGGTGAACGAGAATGCGCTCGCCTTGGCTGCTCGCCTGGTTGGGTGGGCCTGTTGGTGGCGTCCGGGAACCAATTTACCAATTCCAAATGATTGGTACTAGCTGCGACTTACCCACAGACATTACTCAAGATGAACTGAGCCAGGAGTGTGCAGACTTAAGTCTGGGATTGATAACGATATGAATCAATGACTATCATAATCAATGTATATGACTGATGCGTATAGTAAGAATCGATGGGGACGGGTTACTAATAAACCATGGCTTCTACCTTTCAGCCCTTCTTTCGGATGTCAATGTTGCAAATTATTTATGTGATCGATGTAACCTGTAATAATGTGTCCAAAAGGAAAAAGTGAATAGAATAAAACAAAACAAACAAAAAGTGTAATTATTTTATACTACAGTGACTCCTTTTTGTGTAATCGCGTACGTAAGCAGGTTTTTATAAACCCCTTTACCCCCTCCAGCATGGCCATTCAAAAGTTCTGTACAAAATGCCATGCTCCCATTGTGAGGTAAAAATAAATGTGCTATGGTAGCATAAGTAGACCTATCTGCATTGAGGAATTTTTGCGCCATGTCATGGAAGGTGGATTTCATAAATACATGTTGTCTATAATCTGAAAGTCTTATTTAACGTTATTTATACTGTAAGTGGATTGGTGAAAATTCCATCCGATCAAATATTCTTGCATGCTTGCTTGGCAATCTGATAAGTGTTATACAATGTCTGTTGTTCTTTGTGTGTGTGTGCATTTGTGTGTGGTTAGGTATTTAAATTAGTGCACGCAAAAGCAATGTAGTGGACAGAACTAATTGGTCCCCTGCCTAATAGCAAAACTAATTCCACGGAAATGTGTGGGATTGCTAAATGTCACTCTGAATTTTAAACATTTCCATTTGTGAAATCAGTGAGTCAAAAATGCACAGGATGGTATGCCTTATCTTTGCACTCAAGATTGAAGTGTAATGTCATGCAGTCTGGAAGCTCAGATGGCTCCTTTTTTTAATTTGGGAGGTTGACTTGACACACAAGCTATAAATTTGAGGATAGTTTCCTTATGCAGCTGTTCTAACACAAATGGTATAATTATTTTTCTTTTACCAGGTATTTAAGAATCTTAAGCTTTTCATGGAAAATAAGGACCCTGGAGATGAGCTCTTTGACCGCCTCACTGTAAGTGTCTTGATAGCTTCCTTTCTCCTCCTCCTTTCTGTCAATATTTTTCTTTTATGTTTTCTAATAATGTGTGCTATCCCCAGAACAACATTGATAATTACTCCACTAGTTGATGGGTTCATATGAGTAATTGTTAAAACAACTCAAGAGTTCATTGAATTGAAAACAAATATGTACCAATACTGAGCTGTATTGTGAGCAGGAGACTGGCAGGGTCTTGCAATAATTGTGATGGGTAAATTGTTAGGGATGGAAAGAGAGATCACGAACACCAACATATTAAAACAAAACAAAGCCCTCAACTAAGTGAATATGGCAAGTGGATGAATTTCTTACAAAAATCAATCTTTGTCAATTTGCTGCAGGCAACAGTTGTCATCACAAAACTTCTCAGGGTCATTATTTGTCATGTGAAAACATAACCCAGGTTAACAGATTGTCCTCACTGAGGGACTGGGTATCGCTTCTTATAGTGCAGTCATGCTGTCAGCCCACAGACAGGTGACCCTGTGTCAAGTGCTATGACTGTTGAGGAGCAATTAGTTTCTATAGTGTGTCAGAGCTGAAGGTTAGAGCACATACAACAGTTAAATTGACATTTTCAAGCAAAATAGCTAAATAAAGCTGAGAGAAAATCGTTTAGATAAGGCACAAGAGGGGTCTGCCAGTCCGCCACCTCCAGCATGTAGAAAAGGAAAAAGACTTGAGACAGGATTAAATGGGAGGGCAATTGACGGTAAATGTACGCTGCTTCTTGCTGTGTAGCCTTTGGCATGTTCGAAAATGTCAGGTTGTGTTGGAGGTGGCATGGTAATGGCTGCCTTGGGCAGATCTGATTGACACGCAAGAAGGCCAGGCCACACAAAGAGCGTAAAGAGAATGGTGAGGGGATTGTTGGAATAAGAAATGCTATATGATGGCTGGACTCAAGTCGAAAAGAGGGCCGGGATGTCAAATCGTGACTAGATTGGGGTTAATAAAGTTAGATTACTCTCAATTTAAATTACAACTCAAGCACTAGAACTTCCATTTTCTCAAAAGCGGCTGTGTAGATTTTGAACAATAATGATAATCATACCATAGACCACATTTGTTCCAATGCATTTTTGTTTGTTTCATGATGATAAATAACATTGCTGGGAATGTGAGTGCACATGCTTCTAAATGCCAGGTTGCAAAAGGAATTTATGCCGTCTTTGACTTTCTGACACCCACACACACTTGCTCAGCACCAGCCCAAGTGTGTCGTTTAGCTCAAAATAATGCACGTTGATTCAAGATGTTTGCTTATACCCCCCTAAAAAAATAGCTAATAGTAGGTATGAAATCAGCGCAATATCTAGTAACGACTCCGAAAATAACATGTACAAACACACCTTTGTGCATGCAAGTTTAGACTAAGGGCAATCATGACTCTCATATACAATATATATATATCATTAGCGTGGCCATGTAGAGTTGGGTCCATCATTAGCAAAGTAGACGCTGCAGTAGCTGTGTGCGTATTTCCTTCATCAAGTGAATGTGCGTGTGTGTTTACATGTGCAATTGCACGCATGCTCTATTTAATAGGCTCACATTCACGCCAAATGTGGCCTCAGAAAGCTGGGTCCTTGGCCCCGCTTTGATTAAACCAAGCTTCATCATTATTGCAATCTTAATCTGAATAATTTAATCTTTTGCCCGACCTGTAATGACCCACAAGTGAATGTTAGCACAGGGGAATTGCAGCCTTTCATTCCTGCTTTGGTGTTGAGGCTCCAGCCAATGACTGACTGCTGCCTCGAACACCTCAAACTTGTTATGATACCTACGCGGTGCCAGCGGGTGGAAGGTGTTGTGAACTTTTTAAAATGAAAAATGACTGCATAATACACGTGGGTTCTAAATACCACAGTGCCACCCAGTGGTAGGAAAGAGGTATTCCATTTAATACAATGACTGCATCTTGTTCTGGTACAGTGGGACATTTAATCTTCCTATCTCTTGATTCTGTCCCCCCACCTCCGATAGACCGGCATGCTGAATAAGCATCTGGGTTCCCTGATGCCAGGTCTGTCAGCAAAGGTTTTCAGGACATACAATGCCTCCATCACTCTGCAGCAGCAACTCAAAGAACTTACAAATGGTAATTAAAAATGTTCTCATCACACTATATACTGTACAGGTTTATCCGTTGTTGTTTACTACTAAATGAGTACCAGCAGCCTGCTAATGTCTACTACTCTGAACATTTGTTACATATTGATTCATAAATACATTATATACAAATGGAAATTTGATACGTAACCTTTAGTAGTTGTAATTTAGAATGTGGTTGTGGACACATGTTTACTTAACAGTTTATGGGACAGTTTCAATCGCTGTATTCAAAAGAATGCTGATGTTACTCAGCCTTTCCACTTTTGACAACCTTTCATCTCTTTGTCCGGTGAGGCTTTACCTTCACAATTTACTATTCTGATATTTGTGGCTTCAACTCTTGTGTGTCCTGTGTGAGAGTGTACCCTATATCAGGTTGTGGATAGTACATTTACTGGAGTTATTTTTTGTTTAAAAAAAAAATGTCAAGCGTAATGCCAATACAATTATTTTTCTTTTTTAATCATGCTCAAGTATTTTTATTAGCAAGGAATGGTATTCTTACGCTGTCATATTGTGCTACATTGTACTTCATTGTACTTTCAATTGCATCGCTGAAATGTTGACAAGCGCAATGGAGTATTTGGGGAAAAAAGTCATGTACTGCACAACCAAGAACCAGTAGCGAACTCGCCAAGAACCAAATGTAAATGGTAAAATTGGCTTAGCTTAAAATGTTGCAAAATGATAGACAAGTAAAACAAAAAAAAACTGTTACTTTACAGGAACCTCAAACACGTAGTCAAGGTCAATGGCAAAATCTCATTTCTTTGTTTGAAAACAAATTCAATTTGTGTCTTATTTAACACCTTCATGTCGGTCTATGATTTTATTAATTTTATTTAAAAAACAAATTAACTTTAGGTGGTGTGTAAAATAATGACATCCAGAGCAATTCCATGTACAACTTGCATTGCTCATCTGAGGGTTGCTCGTGAAATTACGAATTTAAATGTTTTGATTGTGTCCATCTGATTAATTGGTCGGACTACTAATTTTTTTTACTTTACAAAAACATCTCGCAGGCCGGATTGAACTCCTTTGCGGGCCTATGGGCCATAAGTTTGACACCCCTGGTTGAGAACCCTTGACAACCCCCCCCCCCCCACACACACACACACACACTGACTATGCTTTCTACTTTTGACTTTTTATCTGAGTCATAGCTTTTTCAAGTAACAGTACTCCGGAGTAAAATTTTGGCTACTCTACCATGTCTAAATACAAACATATTGTTCTGTCACCTTCCAAAGAGTCCATGCTCAATGATGCAGAGAAACTGCTGGGCTACAACAGAGCAAACAGAGCGGTTGCAATTCTGTGTAACCATCAGCGGGCGCCGCCAAAGACCTTTGAGCAGTCTATGGCGAACCTTCAGGTCAAGGTATGCTTTATGAGTGCTTTTATGTGTGTGTGTGTGTGGGGGGGGGGATACTGTTTCTACTTTACGATCCCTCATGTATCTTTTGTATATTTTTATTTTCAGACAGTCATCAACTGATTTTTTTTTTTTTTCAATTTAGGACTCATGTATAACTATTGCACATTTAAAAATGCAGTAATGTACATGAGTTGTGTCAAAAGTTCCACAACTGGTGTCACTAAAAATATACACTACAGGCTAAAAGTTTGGACACAACCTTCTCATGCAATGCATTTTCTTTATTTTCATGACTATTTACATTGTAAATTCTCACTGAAGGCATCAAAACTAAAAATGAACACATGTGGAGTTATGTACTTATCACAAAAAAAAGGTGAAATAACTGAAAACATGTTTTGTATTCTAGTTTCTTCAAAATAGCCACCCTTTACTTTGATGACTGCTTTGCACACTCTTGGCATTCTCACCTCTGGGAACTCATTCAATAATGTTGGAAAAGCATTTCAGGTGCCAACTCATGAATGCAAAAAGTGTGCAAAAAAAAAAAAATTCAAAGCAAAGAGTGACTATTTTGAAGAAACTAGAATATAACATGTTACCAATTATTTCACCTTTTTTTAAGTACACAACTGCATGTGTTCTTTCATAGTTTTGATGCCTTCATTGAGAATAGTCATGAAAATAAAGAAAATGCATTGCATGAGAAAGTGTGTTCAAACTTTTGGCCTATACTGTATTTCAAATCCAAACTACAAACTTGTTTTCCCTTCCAATGTGGGGCAGACAATCAACCAGCATGTTTCCACAGAGGTCCTTGTGGCAATTTAAGAGACAAGACTTGTTGCTGCTTCACCCTAACAACCCTCCTGCTTGAAATGCCCTGAGCATCTGACAGTTCCTGGGTTAGAACATCACAGACGCAACCTTACTCAGTTGGCCTGGATGTGTGATTTCTCAAGGAAGTCATCAAGGGATCCATTTTCAAGATGTGGATGACATCAATAATATGGCAGTGATGATGGCCCTCCAAGGTATCTCTGAAGAACCCTTCCAGGAGTGCATAAAGGAGGCTGGGAAATTGTGTTCGATTCCAGGGGGATTGCGTCTAAGGGCGAACATTACAGTTTGGATTTGAAATGGGCCTTTTGTTACCCCAGTTCGGGAACTTTCTAACCCCTTGTATATCGTAACAAGTGTCTTTATCTGATTTAATCAGATTGATGCAAAAAAAGAGCAGCTGACTCTTGCCAAGACGGAACTGAAGCAAGCTAAGAAGGGCGCAAAGGGTAAAGGCAGCCCAGACAAAAAACTGCAGCTGTAAGTATTGCACTTAAAATAAACTTCTGAAAAGTAGCTCACAATATTCTTACATGTTCGTAATTACTTAATTTCCGGTGGTTAAACTGAATAAAGAAGACTTATTGTTGTTTTGCTGCTATTTTGGCCTTTGCTTTTTGAGCCTAAATGTAAATTAAGACATTCACTGGTGGAAAGACAAATTACTCACTGGCTTTGGTGATCAATCGGATGCATTTTTTTATGTAATGTGTATGTTTAATGTAATGTATTTTTAATGTGGACCCCCCGCTATCTGTGGCTGAACAGGACAGAGCCTGGCCACTATTGGCTAAACTCAGTGAATAGCAGGGGTCACCCCAAAATAAATTTATAAGTATTTAAACAATTTATCATATGGTCCTGAAAAACTTGGGAAGAGGTTCGTAGTATTTAAAATGTTTACAAATGTCATGTAAACGAATAAAATAATGGCACAGTTTAAGAAAGAAAACAAACAGCAGAAATACATCCACCATCTATTATTTTAGTACTTCATATCACAGCCTTGATTTTTATTGCAATAATCAGTTGATTTGGCCTGCTGCCCATAGTTCTTTAGCTCATTATCAGAACTATCATGATTACTATTTTAAGAAGACTTTATTGATCCCAGAGCGGGGAACATCGCTCAGCTCCTGAAAAAGATTTTTCCGAATTGTCTGTGATCTGATGCTGATCAGGCTGGTGGAGAAGAAGGAAGCAGCTGTGAAGCGCTGTAAGGAGGGTCTTTTGAAGCTGCAAGTCCAGGCCACGGATCGAGAGGAAAACAAGCAGATTGCATTGGGTACCTCCAAGCTGAACTATCTGGATCCACGCATCAGTGTGGCTTGGTGAGTGAATGACGCAACCACTCAACCTGATGGTAAGACCCAAAATAAATGTTTTATGTGAAATTTTTTGTTGTTCATTAGTTGTTTTTAACCGTATACTGACAATAATTGTAATTAATGCAACCAATCTAACTTCTGAAGTAGTTGATAGCAGTTGTTAATGAGGCAGAACACAAGTTTGTCCTCAAACACTAGCTGTAAATAAACTGGATACTTTGTGATTAAATTGTATTCTCTGCAGTTTATTACACTCTGTTAACTGGCGTGTAATATAGTTCTGTTTTGCTTCTGTGAAATGAGTTTGCAAGGATGTCGGTTATCAAATGCGCTTCAAATTTGAGGCACAGGCAAGTTGCATTTTTAAAAGTGATACAAAAATGCTTTGTTTGGTTAGATTATATTACCGTACTTATTTTGCAGAATATATATATTTTTTTCTTCTTTTTTCCCCAGGTGCAAAAGAATGGGGGTACCTATTGAAAGAATCTACAATAAGACCCAAAGGGAGAAGTTTGCCTGGGCTATTGACATGACAGAAATAGACTTTGAGTTCTAACTTTTTACCCGGACAATTAGAATTGCTGTAATGCAGTTAAGGGACTTCTGTCCTTACATTTAATAGACGAATGCTGCATTTCTAACATGTTCTCATAGTTTTTTTTCTTCATGCAGTGTTGTGACACCATCAATGAGTGCTGTTATTTTTTGTTGCCGGGTTTTGTTTTTTGGGCACTTTATTCATTAGATTACTGTTGTATTTGTTTATACCGTTTTGTTTGTATTCATTTGAATAAAAGTTGCTACTTTGCATTGAAGTGCCAAGTGTCTTTCAGTTAAACACCCAGTTTATTTGCATTAACTCTACTGTACAGAGTGAGCATGTACCATGCAATTACTTTGCATTATAAAATGGTTGTTTACAAAAAGCACCTCCTGGTTATATGTAAATGCAACTAGCACCAAATATATACTATGTAATTCAACAGCATTTTATTAAATATACGTAATTGAAGAAAATCTGTTAAGAGGGAATGCATCGCACGGCTCATGAACAGCACCTGTCAAATAATGCAGGCATCAGATGTTAATTGCCTGTCTTTGGAAGGCGGTTCGTTAGCATTAGCCTGCAAAGTAACATCGTCATGACAGGCCTGGGCAACAGTGCCTCCATCAGCCAGCATTTCAATTCACAAGAATCCACTACAATACAGAACAACATCCCTGTCAGTGCACAAAGCTTAAGTTCTAAAGGGCAAAACACACCATTTGTCTTTAAATCAATACAGAACCATTTGTCACAACAGTCATATATATATATATATATAAAAAAAAAACATTACAAGTCAATGTCATTTGCAGGATTGGAATACCGCTGCTCCAGTACGTAGGATCAGACGCAGTCTCTGGACCTGGAGGGAACAAAGAAGTGTTCACTAATAATGTATAAATGTGACATTACATCATTGGTCATTTGATTGACTTGTAAATATGTATCAGAGGAGATTAAAATGAATATTGGCGCCTATTGACTACGGTGTGCCAAAAAATAAATTCACATAAGAATCCAGATTCTAGCGAGTACCGGTAAACTTTATTTATATAGCGCTTTTACATCACCAAATGCTTTACAAAAGAAAACAAAACGAACAAAAGTCAATTAATAGTGATAGGCCTGTTTAAAAAAAGAAAGTCTTTTGCTTTAAAAGACTTAAACATTCTCATTTACTACAATTCAGAATCGATAAAAAAAATGTCCCAAAATGGATGTTATTTATTTTATACTATATAAGCTATAAAATTTATTGCAAAGTACAGGGTAGCAGTTGTGGTCAACACGATGTTTTTGTGGAAAAAGGCACTACTCTTACAATTCAAAACTTAATGCATGTTAAAAAAAATAAGGCCTCTTTAATGTCTCCATTTGTCGTTCTGGCTTGCAAAGCATACTGGAGTAGATCAAATATGATTCTTTGCACATTCGTAAATTGAACCAAAAATCATTGTCAATCAAATCATTTTGAATGGAAAATCGATTCTGAATCGAATTACAGACACAAGAATTGGGTTCGAATCGTGACACGTTCAGATTCCCACCCCTACTATTGACCATCACATACAGTACCGGTAATTTGATCATGATAACTGCTTTATATATGAAGAATCAAAATATATATTTCTTATTTTATATTGGATGGGGAAACTTTGTAATTTTGAAGAGGAATTTTTGGTCGATTAATCCCTGGTACCTGAAGCAAGGGTTTTATTAATAACACAACAAAATGATGAACAATTAGTTTTATTTTTTAAATCACATTGTGTATGACAGCAAACTATTTTCTTGTCTAGAAATATTTTCGGTGAGGCAATTTTGAACCAATATTAATTTAAATTGAAACATATTTCTTAATGGGATTGAATGGTCTGATTGTATGGATAAAAAAAAAAACTACAGTAATGTAATTTTGATAGCATTTATTGTGCAGAGTGAAGACCTCAAAATACAAAATCAAAACCGAGGACTCTGTTGGCAAAAATAAACAATATTACTGATAATGTAAATATTCTGAGTGGACACAAACCCACCCAATACCTAAGAACCTGGGAGGATTAGATGCCATCTGAGCAGAACAGCCAAAATGTCTAACCTTCATGAAGAGCCTTGACCTTCTTTCGGCTTTTCAGGCGTTGCTCCATTTTCTTCTACGCCCGCCTGGGTCATCAGGTCAGCAATGTTCTTCTCCAAGTCATCAATCCGTGTGCTCATCTCATCAAGTAGAGAAGCAGTTAAGGTAAACTATATCAATGACTCTTATAGGTGTGGTTAAATGATTAGCGTCATCACTCTCTGCAATCGGGTCTCCAAATAGGAAACGTGTGGGTGTGAACAATCATCAGTATGATTATTTGCGTCATAATGTTAATGTTGTGCGATAAACACTAGCTTCACATTCAATTCATGAATCACAACAAATGAGGATTTGAAATGGTTGGATATTCCTTCCGATGATCTGGTCCGACATGGTCTGGAACTTGTCTTGCATCTGTTGCAGCAAGGTTTGGACCTGGAGAACAATTGACATTAATTTACGTGATCTAACGAACTTTAAGCAATGCCATGGCTAAATTACATCCACAAATGTATATTATATTGTGCTATATCTTGTCTAAGCAAGAAAGTGTGTTACTTATTACTTAACGCCACACTGAAGGAGAAACTCTCAAATGAAATGCAGAGGTATGTTTCATTGAAAATAAAAATTCATATCAATAAAATGTATAACCAGATTGAATATTCTGTATTCATCACAAAGTGGCGATTTGCAATATACTGGTTGATATGTCATTGTATTCTGAAAACTGAGCAATATGTACTGTTTCTCAGCACCACAGTACAGTACTTGAAAACAGTACAACATTTTGAAACTGTTTGCGTATAAACAAACATTGGTCAGGTAAGAGCGCGAAAGAACGCGAATGTTTTGGGGAGGAGGCGCTTTACGCCTCTAAATCGTTTCCATGACAATCAGCACGCTAACCCGAACTAACTCATCCTCTTTGTTGTTAAGGTTCTGAAAGAAACAAATGAACGGGGGAATGGCTACGAGGTTTAGTGAAAATAAAATAACTTCTGAAATCAACCACGCCAATTTATAGCGCCTTGTCAGATAAATTGCGTACCGATTTACAACGCACGTGATTTATTTATTTATTTTTAATCAACTTGAATGACAATTACAAATTGAATGTAAAACACGGGCTAGTCAACTGTGATCCCCAACTTCGTTAGCTTCGTTAGCCACTTCTAGCTAAACTGGTGTGGCTAAAACTAGCTTGCTATCAAGTCATCACTCACCACATTTGTAAAGTCCTGCACGGACTTGGGATCTGTGTCAGCCATTATCTCCCGTGGATAAATATCTAAAACGCTAAAGGCCCGTTTGTAGTTCACACAAAATGATGATGTCCTGTTTGGAATTGCTAGCAATCCTTTTGCAGTGCACAACCCGCTGCGCAGTCAGCTGTTCCGCCTGAGTGAGGAGGAGTTCGCGCGAGAGTTGAGAGCGACACCCAAAGGAATGTGGGACTTTGTGTTTTCTAGGAGGGACATAACACAGTAGCCTGTAGTTTTGTTTTTGCCTTTAAAATCTCAGGAAGCACGGAGGAAATGCTGATAAGCTCCGATGACTTACCACCAGCATCCGTTTTGTGTGTGCTACCGGAATGTTTGTTGCACAAACTGTAATCCAAATTGAGACGACAGTAACAGTACATATTAGGGCATTGGGGAAAGGAGCGTGTATGTGTGGGCGCATGCGGGTGCGTCCCTGCTGCCTTCTCCGTGACAGTTGAGATTGAAAAGTTGGAGGTGTCAAGATTCAGAAGCCCTCACATTGGTTCTGACGCCCCAACTTTCCCAGTGTCCCGGCTCGTGTTTGGTTTAGTTGCAGGAAACTGGACGAAGCCAACAGGTAAAGCTGCAAGTTGTGTTCTCGAAGCCAGTTAAAAATGCTGTATTCATATTAACACCAACATGAATAATTTTCTTATTTTTTAAGAAACAGTTTTCCGGTAAAATAGCCACCTATTTTGATATTGTCATGGTGATTTGTGTGCATTGTTATTAATGCTTTATTTGTACCTCCTAAATTGATACTGTGTACTGCTAAGTTATGCTTATGCAACAGAGCTAGCACTGTCCTTAGGAGCTCAGTAATTCCAGGTATCTATGCTGTACTGTAATGGGTTTCCCATAACACTATGAAATCGGTGACTGGACTAGGTTGTAGGATTACTGTATCTCTGAGTAATGAATAATAACTCCAGTAAAACCTAGATTTCCATTCATCTTTTGCAATATCATCAGTGTTTAAGTAAAGCTACAGTACGCATGTATGCATTTGTAGTCATTATTTGATTAATGTAAGGGTTGCCCCAGGAGAACTTGTTTATGATTTTTTAAATTGTTCTCTTAAGTTTGACCAGTTATTTTAAAGCCATATAATTGACTTGTCAGGTGACACCGGTTCCTTATTTTGTATGGGACAAAGAAGGCATGATTTCAGTGCAGGGCTCAGACTTTATAGTCATATTCACCATGTGAATACAATGTATAATTAGTAGTCACGGAAGAATCACTTTTGGCTCATGTTTACATTCTTTAGGCTCTGTCAGTATCGTAAATAAAGTAGCCTGCGGTAGCATAAACATACATGTTCTTTTTGGGAATTAGTGAAGGTGTGCCGCTGCTATCGGCCACAGCTCATGTCCAGTCACTCATTCTGCACACTGACCTTCAAGCTTAAATCTACACTGCAGCGATCCTACTCTTTCATCATTGAACCTTTGCGCTTCTATCTTGAAATATGTAACAGTCAAACATAGGACAATTGTGTACTTATTCAGTTGCATTTATGCATTCAGCGGATCCCTCAGATGTAGCGATGGAGAAAAAGCTTTGTGCGAGTGTGGCATTTGGCGATGGCTTTGTAATAATCATCACCACTTTAACCCTGCATCTAATCATATTATTTCATGCTCACACAATTTCATTTCTTCTATTCTTCTCAGGTTCCTTGGACACTGCTGATCGAATCCCCTCCGAGAACGATGAATCCTCAGGTTGTTCTGCAGGAGGAGGAAAGTGAGGGCACATGGATGCTGTTGTCCTGGCTGGCATCCTGCCTCATGGTGATTGGGGGTGCCCTGCCTTACGTGCCCCAGTACCAGGAGATCCAAAGAAGCAGCAACACTGAGGGCTTCTCGACCATAGTGTGTCTGGTTTTGCTCATAGCCAACATCCTGCGAATCTTCTTCTGGTAAAGATCAACAATCGTTTATTATATAGTATAATTGTTTGAGGGAGGGATTTTTCAAATTTTAGTGAAACTATTTTACAAATAAGGGCATACTTTTAAAATGTGTTCTGAGGGGAACAATTGCCAAGTTGGGTTGCGAAAAATAGGGAGAATTTTTTCACCGGCGTCTCGACCCAAAGTTACTTTGACTAAGGCAAAGAAGTTCACATAAAACTCAAAGGTAGAAAAATACAGTAAATAAAATTAAAAGACACAAACGTCAGTCATGTAATAGGTAATAACATGATAAGGAAAAAAAAAAAATTAAGAATAAAGAGCAAAGAGTGTCCAAGGCCAATGAGAAGAGATGCATTCTAAGAATTCATTTTGTACGTTGTTCAAGTGGATCTGATTGATGTGCTGAGTAGGAGTGAACGGTTTTGAAAAACAATCTGATTGCAATGTAATACGCAATTATTATTTTGTTCAAGTTCCTTTTCCCTTGTATTGTCTGACAAACACAACCAATAAATGAATCTCTATTACAATAAGCAATATCAGATTTGTTATACGAGTACCTAAAATGTTTTTGTCTTATTAAAAAATGAAGCCAAAATAACCAAGAATTAATATTAAAGACAGTTTTTTTTATAAAAAGTACTTAAATTACAGTTGTTAACGTACTAAACACTTTGAGTTGCAGACTTTTAAGCGTTTTTTGCGACAGCTTCACAGAATTATACCAAAACAAGTAGCGTGTGTAAGTCAGTTAGTCATAAGTAATATCAGAATACAACAATAACGCAAACAAATCTGTTGCTTAAACACTCAACTTAAATCAATCAAAGGGGAAGTCAACCTTAAACATTTCTTGACCATATGTTATATGTGACCTCACTACTCTAAACTTGACATTCTGATTAATATTACATTTGTAGAATATGAGTTAAGAAAGCAAAATCCATCCGTTTGTCCATCTCAGGGGGCGGCCATTTTGCCACTTGCTGTCGACTGAAGATGACATCACAGTTGCTCAGGGCTCAGGCAACGACCAATCACAGCACAGAGCACAGCTCATCTGTTTTCTGAAGACTAGTTGTGATTGGTTGTTACCTGAGACCTGATCAACTGTGATGTCATTTTCACTCAACAGGAAGTGGCAAAATGGCCACCTTCTGATATTGATTAAAACTGCTGGATTTTGTTGCTTAATTCATAATTTTCCAATAACGCAATATTAACCAGAATACCGTATTTAGACTAGTGGGGCTGCATAGAACATAATAGTGTCAAGAATATTTTGGGGGGGTTGACTTCCCCTTTAAACATGTGGACTGCACTTGTTATGAACTGAGCTTATATAGACACTAGAACTAGATAAATAAATGAAATACTTCAAAATTCATAAAATTGAAAATTGCATTATACTACATTGTGGTGTCTGTATGAAATTGATTAATTGTTCAGCCCTAGGACCGGTAGTTCCACAATTTGGGAGCTGTAACAGCAAAGGCTTGCCCCTTTCTAAAATGAATCCTGAAGTGTACTGAGGCTAAAATTGTGTGCCAGTGAGGGAAGATGTGCAGTGGTGCTTTCTACCATATGCAGGCAACAAACTACTTCTTCAAAATAATGCCTTGAAAAAGAAATTGACTTGACTTTGGCCGGCTACCTCAAGTGTTAAAAGCTGTATTTAACAACCTACATTGATGTGGCTGTCCATTTTCAGATCAGCAATTCAGCATCCAACTTAACACTTAGATACGAGATGTGCACGAGTTTGGTCAGAGTGGCCAAGGATGTCACCAAAAATCATCACAACTGTCTTGTTTTAATTGTAATTTATTAGCCCGTCAGGCCAGACACTCGAGCAAAGGAATGAGAGAATATCCCTTACTCTATTAGCGGCTCATAGATTTGGCTGTCATCTGCATAAAATAAAAGTTTAAGTGATGTAATTAAAGGAAACGAAAACTGGATATAGGACTAAGCCTTATAGGACCACACGTGAGGAGGAAATGGTCGCCAAGGTTGACACAGAAAGTCTCGTTTGCCAGGTACTACTCCAGTGCTTGGCCCCTGGTGCCCACCCACTGATCCCAGCAGAAGATCAGGATTTCATGGTCCACAATATCGAATGGAGCAGTTGAATCTAAAAGCACAAGGATAACACAGTCAACATAGTCTGTCACCCCCCCCCAAAAAAGATGGTGTTAAAAACTGGTGGTTAGCTTCTAACTCTGCTCGAAATGCATGTTTTTTAAAATTATTTAATTATATATATAGTTTGTTGTACTTCTCCAAGTTATCATTACAAATCAGTACACGTCAGCGACTGATGATTTGGTTGCATCCACCTGTGCAGGATAGGGAAGCAGTTTGAGCTCACATTGCTGCTCCAGAGTGTGGTGATGATCCTCACCATGTTTGCTATGCTCCACCTCTGCTGCGCTGTCCAAAACACCAATCCTGTGAGCACCAAGCAGCACCGACTTTCAGGTAACCAGTATGACATTTGAATGTTTCAGGTGCAGTGTTGAGAAATGGTGTCGCTTGCAACACAACTCCTACTTGTTGCCAAAAGACGGAGCCGTTGGAAAAGCTTGGACTGTCAAAGCTGTTTTAAAAACAGACTTTCTTTAAATTATTGGCGCCAAAATGATTTAATAGAATGTTGAGCTTTCTGATTTCAAAATATTTGATGAGGGAAACTTTTCTTTCCTAAGTATTTTCTTTTAGTTCTGAAGTATTTGTTATGTTGTTCCACACTATTATGTGCTGATATGCTAACAATATATTGTATAATAGGTCTATGCAAAGAAAATCTTAAGTTAAACTTAATAAAAAAGCATTCTGAGTGAAAATCATCATCATCGTCATTATTATTATTATTATTGTGTTTTCTTTTTGACTGTTTGCTAAATTACTCCATGCCCGCCTGCCTTGTAAAAGTGTCCCCTGAGGTCCAGTTTCACTAAATGTGGCTGCAAAGAGGGAGTGGTGGGCTCTGAACGAGAATAGATCAGAGAAGCCTTTCAATGAAATTGAGCTGTCCTCTCCACTGGCAAACTTGTCCAACAAATCAGAATTAGCGTCATGTGAAGTAACTTCCTCTATAAGATGTGTGTCAACATGTTTCACCAAATATGGAACTCTTTCATCTTCACCTGCCCTTACTTCCGTTTCTAATCTTCTTTTGTAACATTGTTCACTGCACTTTAGACAGTCCCCTTGATTTGTCCATCACACTAACATCCTCTTCCTTCTCATTTTTATAGCAAACTGACCCTTTCCACTTTAAACACATACTATACAGCGTACTACAGTATGTTTGCCTAAGGGAATCTGTAAAACACATTTAATATAAAAATCATTGTGTGTCAATTACTACCTTATGGACATATTATGGATATACTAATTTCCCCTCAACATCCATGACTTGTTTTTTTTATGGCAAATACCAGATATCAAATATTTGATGGAATGAGTTAGGCCTAGCATTTTGCAAAACAGTTCCTTTCAGCTTACGGCCCACTCTACGTGTGGTGCCCTGACCTCCTCCCCTTGTTGAGGTGTGCGAAAATGAAAACAAAATTGGATCTTGAAAATAAATAAATAAATAATTGCAGTACAGTATAAGTATAAGTACATGCTATTGGTTTTTGTTGGTTACCTTATTATCCAACAGGGGGCAGTATTTGCCAAAATATAAATGAAACTGTTAAATGATTCCATTGAGTCTTGCAACTATCTAATTGGCCAAATACATTTCCATGATGGCCGCACACAGCTGCTCGTGCGCATGGCTTCAGCCTTTCCATATGTAAGTGTAAACTACACCACATTAACTTTTGTGCTTAACCTCTCAAATAATTTTACAATTCACCTTGAAGTGCCTCATCAACCCACTCTTGTTGTTCCATAAACATGTTTACTCAACAGTGAGCAGCTTCTCTCACAGATTAATATAATTTCATATTTACCTCATTTACTGTATTTAAAATTATAGGTAGTTCACCTAACACATTATCCCCCTAATGGGCTCATATTTGCCCAATTGAATTTAATATTAGCTATACAATTTTTTTCCACTGTCACTTCTTTCTAATTGTGAATTTCTTTCAGCTAGTTTTAAACTTAATAATCAAATTCCAATATTAGATTTGCAGGTGTCACAGCTTCACAAGTAGTGCAGTATTTAGGTAATATCCGGTATGCCAATTTATTTTATGACTTCAGCTTGATATGATAAACTAAAAAGTATGTGCACTCTTCCAATCACACTTATCCGCAACACAATGCAATGCAGTAGGCCAAATTGAGTGTAATGAATTTAAGCAAGCACGCACACACACACACATGACACTGCCTATCTAATTGCTTTTTACACAAGTGTTCTGTTGACTTTCAGCGTGGTTAATTAACCCCCTGATAACAGTTTGATTAGCCAGGCTAATTAAATCAGTAGGTGAGAGGTAGTTCGTTAGCAGTCATGCTTTTAAGAATAATTGCACAGAATTATTTAGAAATGGAAATTAAATGCCTGTGAGGGAGAACTCCTGGACACAATTGTCTCCTTTTTTTTTCACACTACAGTGCATTGATGTAACCTACAGTAATTATGGATCAGCAATTGTAGAAATTGTATGATTTTGCTGAGGATACATTTTTGTGCATGTCCAATCAGTTTTCAAGTCATTAAATTAATTTGAATGACACTAAGGCCTTTAAAATGGCACTAAAAAGCTTTAAATAAATGGCCAGAGGCTTTACTATTTTAAATACAATTATTGTAAAAACATTGTTGTTCATACTTTATTTTAAGGCCTCGATACACCAATCCGACATCGGACGTCGGCATGCGCTGTCTGATTAATGTGTAAATCAGCGTCATACCGTGCTAGCTAAGGAGAGAAAAGTTACAAACACCGACTGAATATTATTCCTTCTATCTTTCACAATTTAGCTGTTCATCAGAGAACTCTAACCCTACAATGTTGTTGTTCCCGTGAGGTTGGGTAAAAGGCTTGCTACAAATATAAAATAAAATATATATATAAAATATATATAAATAAAAAATAAACCAAGCTGCAAGCGGGTTAGGAGCCGGGCGGTTGCCGGGGATACGCAGACGGTCCGCGTGAAAAAACATAGCGGACGGGCAAACGCAGTCGTAAACAACAATGTTTTCTACTTCCCGACTCTTTGGTTCCATTTATTTTGTTAAATGTTTGTAGACCATTTATCCCAAACTGCTGAAGTCGTTATGGAAAAAAAAATAAAATAAAATTGTATTCTACTTCTAATGGGGTGAAGTGTTGTTCATATGTCGTAGGCACTCTTCACTGCCTCCTATAGCCTGGGAGACTATCGACCACAGCGGAGAAAAGCCGCGCTGAGTATGATGAAGGCAGCAAAGAGTGTGCTCGCCGGCGTACACGCATCAAGCAACGATCAAGTGTAGGGGACGGATCGTGGTCTTCATAAAACTGAGGGGGACCACTACCACTTACGTCACAGCATAGCAACAAGCTTTGTTAGCTTTGGCTGGCTAATACTGCACATAAACACGTTGTGCTTTCACTCATAAGTAATGACAGTCGTCTCCGTGGCAGCGTATAAGAAGCACTTCTTCAGTTACAAGTATTAAAGTTCTCACAAAGAGATTACGAGGCGTGATTTTCGAGCAAAAGACGTAGAAGCCTTGCTATGCTAACCACTTTGCTAACCGGCTAACGTTATCATGAAACTGACATTAATTTAAGTGCATGGGTGATCAATTACACTTTTTATAAAGTTCTTACTGGTACCGCGTATAAGCGGAACGTGTCAAACTTTTAATAGCAAAACAGCTGTTCTTTTAATGAGTAAAAAAAAGTAATCCTACACATGTAGCTAAACAGGAAGTGATTGAAGATTAAACAACATGCTTGATTCAAAAAATGGATGGATAGGCTGTACTAAAGTGAATACCTTTCACTAAATATTTGTTTTCACACTGCAGTCCTGAGTTTTGATATTGACTTGAAATCTGCACAATAAATATTTTCAAAACAACATTACAGTAGATTTTAATACTTTTTTATTTTTTAAACCATTTCTGTATGAAACATTTTTTGTACCCCCCTATTTAGATTCATGAATACATTTGCAAAAATAAATAAATAAATATAAATATATATATATATATATATATATATATATATATATATGTCAGTGGTTACTGAAGCGGTTAAATATATTCGTCCTCTTTTGCGTGTTCCAAAAATATGAAGACAGATTTCTTGTAAGAAAAAACACCATTGCAAAGATGATTTATTAGAACAGAGATCTCCGGACATCGGGACGACCCTGAACATCACGTAGGAGGTGGAATTTTCAGAGTGCCCATTGTGCCCCCTCCCTTACGGAAGAGGGCTTCTTATAGTATCGAGCTTGGAAAGTGAAACGCCTTTTAAAACACGTTATACAACAGATTTGCAGCTGTGCCGATCTCCAGACAAAATATACTCTCCGGGTACTTTTTCTCAAAACAATATCTCACAAACAAGTTGAACTAGATTTAGAGGGGCCGTGAGCGATGATGCCAACAGAGTCAGTGTGTGTGTTCAAGGCAGATTCTGTTCTTATATTCTGTTGGAAGCAGAATATAAGAGTTTAGCCAGGGCCATGTTGCAACAAGCTCTTTTTGCCAGTCTTTTCAACAGCTTTGTGAATAATGATGAAACTTAGCTAGATTATAATGCTAATTTCTGCAAAATAGAAACAGATACAAATATACTTTTTTTTTCCCGATGAAAGAAGAGACTCTAATCTTTCTTTTGCTAGGTTCAATGTTTTTATAGCAATAGAACAGAATATTCTGCGGAACTTGCAAAATCAGTCAAAATCCAGTAACAGTAACAGGAAGGGAGTTGCTTCAGTGAGAATGTTTGAAAGTGAATAAGTTAATAATTGATGTCTCTTGCGGTGTGTACTTCCATCATTTTTCCAACGCGACTTGCCGACGGCTAGGCTGACGCCCCATGGGGGAAAGTGTCGATCACATTTGGCCGACATCAGATTGGTCTATCGAGGCCTTTATATACAACATTGTGGAAATGAGTCACTATAACACAATTAAGCACATGACATGCGTGAACTCTCCGACAGTTGACATGTTGCTGAAACATCCATCAGCTTATCCCCATCGACAATTATCTGTTTGCACCGGGGCAATCAATCCAGCAATCACAAGATGCACACATCATCGTTCCAATCAAAGAATGAATGAGTCCAACAGCCCACTTATATTGCAGATTATTTGTGCATCGACTGAATGAAATCTTTTCACGCAGCTGAATTCATGTGTTATTGTGCTTTCATTGAAATGTGTCTGCAATTAATCTATGACTCAATGTTTGTGAACTCTTTAATTTTGGCTTGCTGGTGATGTCTGTAATAATGTATCGCTCTTTTTATCAGTTGTGTCACTGTCACTGTGTGCAAATTTACGCACGTTGTCATGCGCAAGCCCAAATTGATAAATCCCGCACTTTGCGTGGCAAGGTTCATACACACGCTTTACGTCCACTTCTTTCCGTACACACGCTTGATAAATGAGGCCCCTGCTGCCCATGAATTGCTTCATGTTCCAAATACCAATTGCTCTGAATTTGAAAAGAAAAATGTACTGTTTCTTTCACCAATGTTCAGCATGAAACACTAATGCCATATATAATATAATTATTATTATAATAATGCCAATATAATTACTCAACACAATTCTATGACTCAGCGTTTCACACTCCTTTTAACCGTTCAGTGTATCTTTTTTTTAACTTCAATAACGTACTATAAAATTATTGTATCAATGAACTTAAAAGATACAACCACATTTGTATTTTGTAACCATATTTGTTAAGGATGGGCGAGTGTGCACTACTGAGAATAAGTAAGTACTCTTGTTGTGAGTAATATCACCTATATCTGGGGTTCATATATGTTTTTAGCTCGTGTAACTTTGCTGTTTTTAATTGCCTCGTTTACGATTTCCTTGCTCTTAATTGCCTCGTTAACGTTGCAAAAAAATTAGAAAGGTGTCGTTATGGCCCTGCAGACACTAATTATAGCTCTTATACACACTACATTACATTTGTAATGTGGCTTTTTCGTTTCCCTTTGGGGATGTATACTAATTCTAAGCAGCCTTCTAAATTAAAAGCATGGATTTCAAAACAAGATATCATTAAACATCACACACTAAACAGCTCGAGGAATTGTTCATGGTAGATATTACTAAATTACTTGAAGCCCTATTGTAAGGAATTGAATTATTTGCACTTCACTCTGTTCCTTAAAAATAAGTTGTACAACCACATATTTTGATTGGGACTTATTTTTTTCTGGCCACTGGATTATTTGTTTCATTTTATTTGTGGATTTTGTTTTAAATTTATTTTATTGTTTGCTCTATGCAAAATGACTTCTATGAGCAAATTGAAGAAATATAATTGCCATTAATTTCATTCAATTTTAAGAAAATGTGCTACTGTATAGTTGGGATATGTAATTTTTTAAAATATCTGTTATTGTTAAAAAAATTAAATTAAATTAAAAAGGGGGAGATGTTCCGGGCATGTCCCACCGGCGAGAGGCCCTGGGAACACCTTGGGATCCCGCTGGAGGAGCTGGTTGAAGTGGTTGGGGAGAGGGAAGTCTGGGCTTCCCTGCTAAAGCTGCTGCCCCCGTAACTCGACCTTGGATAAGCGGTAGAAGAAGGATGGATGTTTTGTTTGTTTTTTAAATTTTATGTATCATAATTACTAGGGGTGTTAGAAAAAATTGATTCGGCAATATATCGCGATATTACAGCGCGCAATTCTCGAATCGATTCGATATGCGGCTGAATAGATTTTTAAACGTTTTACTTAGGGTTAGGATTCACACATTAAGCATGGAAGAATGTTATATTAATAGAACATTAAGCCTTAATATTTTATTTCAGTGCTGTTCAAACATGAAACAGACTGCAACCTGTTTGTTAAATGCAGTGGCTCAGTTATAAGCCTAAATTTTCAGATAAAGAAATACATTTTCATACAAATCTTGCAGTGTACATGTGCAAGTTTACTGATTAGTATTTTCTAAATTTGAGTACAAAAATAAATAAATCGCAATAATGAATTAATAGAATCGCATCGGAATTAATCGGTATTGAATCGAATCATGACTTTTGAATAGTGATACGAATCGAATCGCCAGGTACTAGGCTATTCACACCCCTAAGTACTAATGGTACCGGCACTTGGTATCTGTATCGGTGAGTACTGAAGATTTGAGCATCGGTATCGAACATCCTTAATATTTGTTTTTAATTTAATTTTAATTTATGTTAATTAACAAAAAGTATGAAAAACTTGAAAAGTATTTTATTGTACATTTAGAAGAACCTATAACATGCGATTATATCCGAATAACTTAATTAATTAATTAATTAATTAATTAAATTAATTTAATCATACAATTAATTATGATTAGAGGCAGTGATAGTCAAGAAGCCTTGATTCCTCCCACACAATACACACGAGAGTACACGGGAAAGCAGTTGGAGGCTGGAGGGGAGCAGAATGCAGCATGCAGCATTGTGTCGGTTCATACATGGCAGAGACGACCAGGAACAACAGTCTCACCCATTGATGAATGATTCACCGTACCAATACCAATAGTACTTTTGGTAAAATTAATTCCCCCTACCCAAAACAAAGATAGAGAATGAAAAAAAAACACTAATATTATTCTGTATATCACAATATAGCATTTTTCATTAAAATTGAATAAATTTAATGGCAATTTTCTATTCTTACAATATCAAATATTTAGTTCCTGATATTGTAAAACAGCCACAAGAGGGTGGTCGATACTAGTATCGGCCACCGTTGAGAATACGGAAACCTTAAAACAAATACCGTTACCTGGAATCAGTACTACCTGCCCATCCCTTGTCAAAACTGTACAATCAAGTCACCAATGTAATCATGTTTGGTAATTAACTCTTTGACTGCCAGACGTTTTCAGAAACGGGATGTCGCCAGTGCCAGCCGATTTAAGCATTTTGACTGATCTTTCAAGGTCCACAGAAAATGTTGTGTTTGGACTATGGAAACACACATACTACCAAATGGAAGATTGAACTCTCATCTTTCATCAGAAAAAAAAGTTTGTTTCTAACTTGTTCCGTTCTTCAGTAATCAACAATAGAAAATGGTTAGTTTCACCGAAATGCTCTGTTTTGAAACAAAAAGCGGAGAAAAAGAGCTTTTTGTGAAACGATGTTATTTCATGCACTCTAGTGAATTGTACACTTCTTTTTGTCCATGAATGATGCCACAAACACCTAAATAGTGCTTTACTTCTGTAAAACGCTATCACCAACAATGAAAAAGTGTTTTTTGGTTGCAAAATACGTTTATTTCCATTCAACAGTGTAACAATTTGACAAAACAATTTCTCAAACTATTTACAAATGTGTGCAACTGTGGTACTATTTACAATTATGTGGATGTTTCAAATACAGTTTTTCTTTTTGTAACGCTCCCATGCGTGCAAGGAGACACAGCAGGATTTGCACAACAGATTAGTTTCACTTGCGATGGCTCCTTTCGCGTGCAGACGTTACACTTTATTGACGGCCTTTTTTTCCGGGGAATAGCAAGTAGCAGACTGTACACACTCCTCCGATGAATATGCATTGGACTCAGGGCACTCTTCGTCGTCCGATTGAACGTTCGCCTGAGCGTGCTCGGTTGTGCTCCGCGTTTTCCGGTGTTAGCATCGCTAGCCGGTGAACCTTTATGACGTCGTCATAGCCGCCGCGTCAACGCTTGCAACTTCAGCGTCAACCTCGGAGTCACCATCATCATCATCGATGATGATCATCGCCGTCATCAATGTGCTCTTTAGCGTTGGTCGATGCTTTTCATCTTTGAAAAAAACTGCTCGACCGTGAGCTGCTTGCAACCAGTCGCCATGTTTTCTTCCCTTCCCCAGCCATTGTCCCTTCTAGCTCTGCCTCACGTCTTCTACTGACGCCTACCCAATCTTGTCAAAAGAGAGTCATTGCTGCCCTCTAGGGGCCAAAAATAGTCATTAGGCTAACTAGATCTGCTTGAAACTTTCACAGCAGCTGGCCAAGGCTTTCCTCCACCCGTTTCAAAAAAAATTATAAAAAAAATTGGATGACGTCTTTTAACGTCATTGGCGGCCCTCCGTAGGTTTTTACTTGACGTCTTTTAACGTCCATGGCAGTCAAAGAGTTGAAAAAAAAAGTTTTTAACATTTTGCTTTCTTGCTATTCCCCGCTCTGTTCAGACAGCAAAGACCATCTAAAATTATGCAGACTAAAGACGCGTTTACTTGGCTGTTCCGCTATGTGAACTTTCTATTGCATAGGTCACCATTTTAAAAAGTGCATGTGCCTGTCTGCAGAGCTTGTCAAAAATTTGCTATGTTGTGCTCAAACATACATCTTCAGCAATTGCAGTAAAATACTTGGTTGTCCTTTAACCTATTCCAATGCCGTCTACACTATATTTACTATCATAGGGGCTCATCTTGGCTGACATTGCATATTGTGTCTGCGCTCAGGACATATAGCATTATCAGAAAAGTGCCAATAAAGTGCACTTGTGGATGAATTCTGAGGATTTTATTTATACTTACTCCTGTCATTCTTGGAAGCTTAATGCACGTTGGTCCTTGACTCTGCAATGTCAAGGAAAAGTTGTGATAGGCACACACCCCTGTGAGCTTTAAGATCATTATTCCCCCCATTAAGCTAAACTGAAATGAGCTCAGCAGCCCAAACAATTGCTCTTCCACTCCCACGGCTTTGTTGCGCAGCGCTCTCTGATTTTACCCAATCACAGGGAATGATGTGATAAGACTACAACTCCTAACCCCCTCCGGCAACCATGCTGTAACATGCTATGTGTTTCTCATGCACACACAACCCACAATACATGTATAGATATATATTCAAACTATATATACTATATATACTATACTGTGTCTCCACATCCAGTAAACATATCACTTGAAAGTCAGAGATATGCTGAAATATCATTTGAAATAGCACAAAATGGGAAGATCTTGACCCGTGACAAAGAACAGAAAGAAGTAGCTGTACGTATAGAGGGACTAGACTAGGCTAGAAGAGCGACTACAGGCTGGCTTTATTTGTATGTGTGTGTTTTAACCCCAAGCTTGCTATTTTTTGTTTTTTTGTGTTGCTCTTGTTATTGGTATTGATGGATTTGCTGTGGGTATCTGCTGCTCATCTCAGTTTGCTTATTGATCTTGACCCCACACTAAAATGATTGTTTTCACTTTACAATGACCAGGGTTTGGAGGGTTACTTTTAAAATGTATTCCGTTACAGTTACAAGTTACCTGCTAAAAAATGTAGTTAATAACGTAATCCAATTAACATAATATTAAAGTAATGTAACTTGATTGTTTTGGATTACTTTTGGATTACTCCATTACCGAATATGCTCATGAAGACAAAATAAAAATAAATATCACCGCAATATATATTCTATACAATGTGCTCTTGCTATTTGCGGGGATTATAGGGACCCGGGCAGCCTACAAATAGCAAATATCTTTGTGCAATTAAAAAGCATGTAGGCTATAGATTGGTTGATTGATTGATTGATTGATTGATTGATTGATTGATTGATGTCCATATGCTGTTTTCGAACTGTCACTGAAAGCATAGATGGATGGATGGATGGATGGATGGATGGATGGATAGATAGATAGATAGATAGATAGATAGATAGATAGATAGATAGATAGATAGATAGATAGATAGATAGATAGATAGATAGATAGATAGATAGATAGATAGATAGATAGATAGATAGATAGCAAAATGAACTTTTATCCCTGTCACAAGTTGAGCCGTGTATATGTTGTGTATGATGTTTAAATAGTGAATTTGTGGGAGGAAGATTTGTTTGGAAGGTGTAACTCACATTATGGTTGTAGGCTAGCTAGCAAGAAGCTACAGCGCGTAGCATGCCGCTGGACTCTCAGCTCAAACTTGCGCTTCGAGTAAGTTCCAGTGAATACCGGTCGCCATTTCATCCTCCCGTCCGTGAAGCTTTTTCAAACTTCCCGCGTGTGAAGGACACGACTAGTCAGTTCGTTTGTCCCCACCTCCCCGACATGTAGCAACGGTCCCACTTCGCGCGGGCGTGCATGCTCGCTCTCGCTCTCTCACTCTCACTCTCTTGCTCACTCTCTCTGTCTCCCCCTCTCTCTCTCTCATCGTAGAAATTGTAATCCCTCGAAGTAATCCCCCTTTTTTAATAAATGTACCTGTAATCTGATTACATGTTTTTCCTGTAACTGTAAGGGAATACAGTTACATTTTTGGGGTAATCTGATTACGTAACGGCGGTACATGTATTCCGTTACTCCCCAAGCCTGACAATGTAGGTTGTAGGCTAGCGGACTGGCTAGCAAGAAGCTACAGCGCGTAGCATGTACATGGGATTATACAATCATAAATACCACCCGACCAGGAAGAAAAGGGAAAATACATCCACATGTTTATTCGGATCATCACCCTAATGGCGTAGAGGGTTCTTGCTCGCCATGCAAAAGGTTTCATCGAAATTGTGTGTACCATTGTAATGCTAAGAAACATACAAAAAAAAACAAAAAGAAGGCATCAAAACAATATTTCTACTGCTTTCACTGCCTCTTTCCCAAAAAGATGATTATAAAGCCCACGACATGACAGCAAAGAAAAACACGTGGGTGCATTGTCACATCTCCAAAACCTCTACTTTAATACTTAACAGAAGCTAACAACGGTGTTAACGTCATCTTCCTAGACTCTGTTTCAAAGGTCTAAGGGTGCACTCACACTAGGGCCATTTCTTCCATACCGTACTGAAGCCTGATTGCCCCCTTCCCTCCCCTGGCCCCCTTCCGGCCCGCACTCACATTACTCTAACCAAACCGTGCCCCCCGAAATATACGTCATCACGTTGATTCATGCAAGAAGAAGACGTCATCATGGGGGACTGCACTTCATCATCAGACCAATGTGAGCCCTTTGCTGCTGTCATCTCTTAATACATTTTGGTTAAAAATGAGTACAAATAACAGACTACATAGGGACTTACCATGAATATTGATTTTGTAATAAAAAAAAGAAGAATAAATGACCAATAGACCATATTATTTAGACATCCAAATTTTCCACCCAACAGCATAAATATATACCATACCGCAGTGGTGAGAACAAGTCACATTGCCTACGTATGTTCAAGTTGCAAGTAAGTCTCAATTATTAACATTCAAGTTTTAAGAAAGACACAATTTACTGTAGAAACTATCAAGAAAATTGGAATTGTGACAATGTTGAGTCAAATCTCGCTTAGGTTAGGTATGTCATACGTCTTATACTGTATAAGAGAGAGGGTGGCATGGCTTAGTGGTAGAGTGGTTGTCTCCCATCTGTGAGGTTGTGGGTCCGATCCTCAGCCCTGGTGACCATGTCGAAGTGTCCTTGAGCAAGACACTGAACCCCGATTTGCTCCCAGTGGACTTGGCAGCCCCTGCAAAGCAGCAGCCAACCACTGGTGTATGAGTGTGTGTGAATTGGTGAATGTGAGGCATTTTAAAGCCCTTTGCATGTTTGCACAAGTGTTTACTGCTACCAACATGTGTAATACTGTTGAGTGCATTGATAAATACTGAAATATATACTGTATGAGCATAAACATAACCATCGTGTGTGTGCGTGTGTCTGTTGCTTGGGTCTCTGCTGCACTGTTTAGAGTATAGCGCTGGCTGTGCTGGAGAGCAGATAAATGTGGTCATATGAAGGTCAATTTACTCTTCATCTAAATAACTTTTAATGAGGCCCTGCTGTGCTAATTATTTTGCTCTTGGACTAGGGTGGGGTAATTGTATCTTGAGGAGGTTAATTGAGCAAATGATTTACAGTACTGTAAGAACCTGCTTGTGAGTTCAATTGTATATTTTTATTTAGTTTGTGATTGTCTGTAGGTTTGGTGCATTGTTGATACAAAAACGGCCGATTTGTCAAGTATTTTTTCCTGCTTTTAAATAAACTATAATCCCTTTACTAATAGTCACCTGCTGAGAAGTAAATGCAGGAGAACATTGTTCTTATCTGTTTTTTTGTTTGTTTGTTTTTTAAATAAGTCCAACTGATTGCATGTGTCTGAAGTGTGAATTTTTTGCAGTTTCCTGCCATTGCATGTTGAGGTGCATAACTGACTTCTCCAATAAAGGCTATTGGTGATGCGTATGACAGAAAACTGCAGTCTTTGAGCAACTTGACAGGGGAGAATTGGCCACCAAGTTGTCATCACCCATTATCTAATTGTATGTTTCTGTAATAATACTAGAAAATGTCACGTTTCCAGTAATCATTTACCAAAGCCATGAATGGTCTTCGCCTGTAGTGCTACAATCATCTCCCCTATGAAGGTCAACTGGATTGATTGGAAAATCTTTCAAATTACTGTTATTCTGCCTCCAATAGCACTCGTTTATCAATTGCTGTCTACCCCAAAACCCCTTTTCAAGTCACTATCTTTGAATTATACATGCTTATCTCATTAAAAAGAAGTAGACCTTATTAAATAGTTTGGTCCACTTGGCTGTTATCTCAACCCCAGGATTCCTTTCCCGGTCAGCAATTGATTATCCAACCCGATCACCATGCACGCACGCACGTGCGCACGCACACTCACACATGACACGCACACACACACACACGTTTGTTTTACTATCTTTGTGGGGCAATCTCATCGACATAATGCATTTCCTAGCCCCTTACCCTTACCCCAGCCATCAAAAATGATTACCTACCCCTATCACTTACCCTAACCTCAACCATAACCCAATTCAGACCTACACTCTAAAACCAAGTCTTGACCCTCAAAAAGAGGTCTAAACTTGTGGAGCCCAGCAAAATGTTGGCCCCACTATGTAACAAAACAAGACCACACACGCACGCACACACACACACGCACACTGGCTTACTTCTGGTGTTTCCATCTTCAAGCTCCCCCACTTCCTTGCTTTGCCGTATTGTAATTGCATAAAACTTTTATGTTTGTCCTTTTTTACATTTTTTTATTTATTTTTTTAGTATTGTTTTCCCAAAAGTGTTTATTCATTTAATAGAATTTATGTAACTGCATACTTCAAATTCCAAAAGGCTTGTATTGCTCTGGACCAGTACAAAAGGAATCCATTTTTCTAAGTCCAAATATAGATGATGACACAAATAGCACAAATCTCATCATCTTTTATCTTTTTTTTTTAACTTGCATATTTAGTGGTGTGTTCACATTTGTTAGACAGTATTTGAGGCAGATAGAAGTCAAATAAGAACAAGAGAAGTCCAAGTGTAGGTAATTGGATGTCCTGCTCCTCTATCTTTGTCATCTCCCAGCATATGTTAGGAGGAGTGAAGCGCTCCAGTGATGCATCACCTCTTAAATTCCATCCTCCCCTATCAGAAACTCCTTCAACCTCAGCACCAAGGTCACTGCTGTTCAGCAACTTTGGCTTCTCAAAAGCATAGATGGGACAAAATGTTTCATCCTGGTAAAGGGGAAGTAAAACCCAAAATGTTCATTGCAATATTGGATTTTGCTGTTTATGCTGCTTAATGCATATTCCACAAACACAATATTAATCAGAATACTGTGCTTAGGCTATTGGCACTGCATAAAAAAAAATACTGTAATATATATACTGTATATATATATTAATATATATATATATATATATATATATATATATATATATATATATATATATATATATATATATATATATATATATATATATATATATATATATATATGGGCTGACTTCCCGTTTAACAAGTATTTTTCTTAATGTTTTGACTAATTGACATACGGATGTTGTTTGTGAATTTAACCTTTCTTACTGCCGCGTTGATATTTTTTAACCCAATTGTTCAACAACCGGTTGTTGTCAATTCTTAAAGCTTTACTTCACAACAATGTTTTTGGCTCTGATGTCTTCCATGCACTTTATCTAGCTTTGTAAACCGTGTGGTACCTCAGGTAACATGTTTTTTTTTGTACCCTACTAAAAAAAAGTGTAATTGCACATCTAGTACAGTACGTGGCAGTGGAGCTCTCATTATCAGAGAGTGCGCCGGGAGTATGAGCTCTCCTGCAGAGTAGACATGGCAGAAAGTTGCATGGGGAGGGGGGATATTTTCTTCATCCTTTGGGGAAGTGTGACAATTGAAAAATAATAATTGAGAAGCACTGCTTTAAGAACAAAGGGGGGCCATTAAATGATGACAGCCTTTTTCATATTATACTATTATACTAGCGGTACTCTTAGTTTTTTTTTTTTTTTTTTGTGATTCCGCATGTTGAACCAGGCATCTTGTAATGCATCAAGTAAAATCTAAGGAAAAAAAAAAAAGTGATCGCCAAAAATCCTGAAACACATATCAGCTGTAAGAAAGGTGAAGTGCAGCACAATATCTTGACTACATTTATGCCATTGAGCTTTACTTTACAAATGCCTGTTTCATTAGAAGACAGAAACTTTCAAGTGAGGAAAAGAAGATGCATACCAAAAACCAACATCCTCAATGATTAAAATACTGCACTAGCCAGGAGCAAGCTGCATTCATAAGAGATAATGAGGCCAAGTAATAGCACCATGAGACACCTGGGGGAAGCTGTTGTTTAGACACAATTTGTGCATTTGTAATGGGGATAAATGTTGCATCTCGAGGGCTGCCTTTAAATTTGAACGTTCCATTTCCTCCGAGCAGTTTCTGCAGAACGCACACACACGCACATACACACACTCTTGCTGCACACAAATCCTAAACCTATTTATCTACCCATGTTTATAGCTTCTCTTAAGTCTTTGGAAGATGCATTTTTTTTAACTTTATTACATATTTATCTTGTGGTGAGAGTAAAATTTCATCTGAAAAATCAAATTAATTAAATTAATCCATAGAGGGAAAATTCTCTTTATACTGTACAGACGAATTCCACGGTAAAGGAGAGCTGTCAGACTGAGGAGGCTGGTGTAATGGCCCTGCAACTACATTCTGGAAACAGACCAGAATCTCTCTCACAACCAGTGCCAATTGTTTCCCTTTTGACCCTATTTTCGGTACCACTTATCTTGTTCAGGGTTGGAGAGCTGGACCCTATCCCAGATGATTTAGGGCAAAAGGTGGGTACACTGGACTGATTGAACATCAGTCACAGAACTGAGTAAATGGGACATTAACCAGGACTTGACCTTGAGGCTGCTGCATCAAAGGCAGCTCTATGTGAGCCGCATCACTACCAAGACACAGACTAATATGGAATTATGAGATAATCATATAATTGAATGGTCACTTTTAAAGATGCTAATTTTAACTCGTAATCAGTACTTACAGCATTGGTCATGGGAGGAGGCCAGCAAGTCTGTCCCGACTGGGTGGGAATCTTTTAGGGGGCTTGCAGCGTTCTGTCTTTAAAAAAGGGTAGTGGAAAAAAAAATATCTTGACACTGTATTCTGGTTAATATTGCATTGGTAGAATATGACGTAAGCAGTCAAATCCAGCCATTTTTTTTAAATCAATATCAGAAGGCGACCATTTTGCCACTTGTTGTCGAGTGAAAATAACATCACAGTTTCTCAGGTAACAACCAATTGCAGCTCAGCTTCAGAAAACAGGTGACCTGTAATTGGCCGTTACCCGAGCAACTGTGATATCATCTTTTTTCTTTTTTTTTTCGGGGAGAGCTCAGTATTGATCATTTGACATGTCATCATCATTGTTCTCCTTTTTTTTTTCTTTTTTTTTATGCGTGTGTGTGTGTGTGTGTGTGTGTGCGTGCGTGCGTGCGTGCGTGCGTGCGTGCGTGCGTGCGTGCGTGTAAAAAAAAAAAAGAATTCCCATACCGTTCACCTAAACCGAACACTTCAAAATCCAGCCAGAGTCGTGGGGCCGCCAGGAGACCCGAAGAGGGACCAAAGAAAAGAAAGAAAAGCGAAGCCCAGCACCGACCAGACACCACCCACCGGGCCACTAACCAGAGTCCTTCACCAACCCCAGAGACATCTAAATTCCAACAAATCAGGGAGACCTCAAGGGCCTGAAGGAGAAACTGAGGAAAGGTAGAAAGGACAGACGAAGCAGAGTGAGATTCACAGACACCCGCCTCCACCGAATCAATGACCTGAGGGAGAAACAAATTGTGTCTGAGTTTCGATAGATGCTGGTGTGGTGGATCTGGCATGCATGAAAATCTCCACCAAAGAGGGGAGCCGTCGTCCCCCGCCAGGACAGAGCAAGCGCAACACCTCAGGGCCCCCCAGGCCGCGGCAGCGCCAAAGGACGACCCCCGGGCCCCGCAGGGGCCACCGGCCGGAGAGCAAACCCAGGAGCAGGAGCGCCCCCACCCCAACGCGGCCCGCGCCCCCAACCCAACGCAGCAGGACGGGGCACTGCAGGCCCACCAGGCACCCCACCGGCCCACAACCCCCACTCCCCCCACGACCCCCCCACCCCCGCCATCCACCCCAACCCAGCCCCAACCGCCCCCAGGTCCCCAAATCCCCAAATCCCCAGACACCCCCCACCCCGGCACCCTCACCAACACCACCCCCCAACCAAGCCGCCCCCGTCCCCCGCCCCCACCACCACCCACCGACAGCCCCCCAGCCCCCGACCCCCAGACCCCGGGGACACACCGCACCCAGGCATCCGCGCCGAAGAGGGGCCGGGCAGTGGAGCGGAGAGGGCACCCGCGCCCTCCCCACCCCCCACCACGCGGAGGGACGGAACACCAGGGGCAGAAAGGGAGATGGGGGCACCGGAGGACGGGCGGCATCCCCGAACCCCAGGCCCAGCGGGGAGAGGCCCCGGTCGTCACCCCAACGATCTAAGTGAAAAACGAACCCTGTTACTGAGTTCGCCAGCTCGCCGACTGGCGAACTCTACCCCTAAACCGTGAGTGTTATCCCACCCAGTGTATATACATAAGTGTGTGTGTGTGGTGCATTAAAATTGGGGGCAGGTGAACCAGAGCAGAGGGAAATGATATCCCCCTCTGCTCCGATCCACCCGCCTCCCAGGCATGTCAAGGAGCGTATGTGGTGCATTAAAAGAAATTAATGGGGGGGGCTCATCTAAGACAACAGCAAGTTGCAAAATGACCGCCCTCTCAGATGGATAAAAAGGGCTGGATTTTGTTGCATAACTCATATTCCACAAACGTAATATTAATCAGAATGTCATGTTTAGACTAGTGAGGTCACATATAACACATTATTGTCAAGAAATGTTTAAGGTTGACTTCCACTTTAATTATGTAAATGACAGTGTGACATAATCAGTGAGGTTGCCATAATCCTGTGATGTTGAAGAGGATGCTGGCAGACTTTGTAGCAGATGTGACCAAACAGCTTGGAGACATCACTTTATTGTCACGTTGTGAAACAAGGTGACCCACAGGCAAAATCTCAATTTGTTTGGTTATTCATTGTATACAAAGACACGTATTTGTGACGTGTAATTCGAGCAGTGAAGCAATAAATTGAAAAGTGGATTAAACGTTAAAGCAGCAGTGATGTGTGAAAAATAAATAAAAGTGTCTGCTGTTGTGAACCCCCACACAGACCTGCTGTACATAGAAAAAGAACGCAGTAATTATAGTAATTTGGTTTAGCCTTTATCTTTTTGTTGTGGGGATTTGTGTCTAATTATTTATGCCTGTAATATAGTTAGGCAATCGTCATAATTGGGGAAATGTAATTTTCACAACTTAATACAATTGATCAGTCCACATGTGTGTCTATTAATTTTACAAAATAATTACCAATCTAAAGTGTTGCTCTATTTCATGATGCAATGTTAATGGTTGAATATGTTTTGGGTTCTCTTGAAAAGTGAGGATTTTGGAGGTACAAGGAGGGATGCTGTTTTTACTTTACTGGGGAGGTACTAATAAGTGTTGTCATTTTTTGGAAGACTGCGCTCTTTTCAGTTTATTAATCTGATTATATAAAATTCACTTTTTTTCTTTTTCTTTTTAATAAAGTGGGGATCCAAAATAAGTGCCCAGCATTGTAAATAATTAAATGAATTAATGAGCATACAGATAAAATAGAAGTCAGAAAAATGAAATCCCTCTCTTTTTTTACCTGTTATTTTTCTTTTCAATCTTTCCAAATAATTTCTGATATGCTTTTCATGGCACAGAAACAGCCTGAAAACTAAAGAGTATGTGGGAGTGGAGGTCAGAGCTACTCTCTGTAAAATAATTGCAGAGCACCTTGGGTGATCCCAGAGAAACTTGACCCATTTTTTTTTTAACTTTCAGCTCATTTACTCTGTGAGATGGTTTCCGACCACAAATTCTGGATCAGGTACTGTTATGTGTAAGTAGATTTGCACAATGTGCAAAAATGTAATCAGATCCGATTTTAGAGCAGCATAAAAAAATTCTGTATTTGCAAAGATAATAATGCTCAGTGTTGAGTAACACTGTCAGAGAGCCTTTAATTAAGCAGTGTGTTTGAGTTAAGAAACATGATAATGAACAAATTCTTAAAGGGACTGCAACATGAAAAATCAACTTTTTGGAGCTTTTATCCATGTTAAAATGCTAATTCCTCACCAAAAACATGAAGTTGTGTTTTCCTCCATTCGCCCCTGTATGAGAAATTCTAGGTTATAATTCTTTTCAAGCACCAGTCCCTCCCAACCTGAAAAAACGAGCTGTTGGCACGGTTTGACGCCATTTCGTGCGGCGCCGCACCGCCTCTGCGGACTAAACGTGCGCCCACTTTCTCTGAGACCTCCCTCCATGGGATAATGACAAAAGTAGCCTTTATCAATAAACATTCTGTCCAACTGAATTCAAAGCAATCTATTATTCTTCACATTTGCAATGCCAAAGTGCAATGAAATGACAATTGTCAAAGGTAAGATTTCATTATTATATGCCTATAGGGCTTGAAATACCATGGTGTAGTCCCTTTAAATTAACACATCTTTAATAGAACATTACGTTTATAATAGCAGAATACTTAACTCATTTGCTCCCAAAACGTATTTATATATTTTTTTTTTATTTTTTATTTTTTTCTGCTAGAGCATACAGAAGGCTTTGATGCAGACTCTGACCTGAATAGCTCGCTTAAAGCAATAGTAGTTATTACAAAAAAAAGGCCAACAGGTGGCAGCAGAGTTTAAGAGATCAACCAGGGCCATGTGGCAAAAAAATAAATATTTTTCACACTGTTTTAAACAGATTTTTGAATAATGATGAAACTTAGCTATATTCTAAAGCTAATTGCTGCAAAACAGAAACGTAGAAATATACTTTTTTTTTCTAGTGAAAGTAGAGACTCTAATCTTTATTTTGGTAGGTTCCCTGTTTTTATAGCAATAGAACACAATATTCCGTGGGCCTTGCAAAATCCGTCAAAATCGTCAGGAACGAAGGGGGTTGCTTCAGTGAAAATGGCTGGGAGTGAGTGAGTTAATAGTGTTTACGTTATTGAATATTGTAGGTATATGATTGTTGTTCCACCTGTGTGTACAGTTGTAAATATAAATTTACAAAAGCTAAACGTTGCTTAATGACACAAAAATGCTATGAATCGGCATCGAAATTCACATGCTTATTATACCCTCATGTCAAGTTCAACCTCTGAAAATATCAAAAACAATTGCCACATTATTTTGGATTTTATGGGCATTAAGCCTTTTTCTCATCATACAATGCGGTCATAAGTTTACATACACCTAGGATATGTTAATGTACAACTGTATAGCATTGACACTGTCACCCAGAAAGGGTCCCCATCCAACGGAAGAGCGTGCAAAACTACATGACAAGTTGTTGATGGGGGACAGACTGGACAAATAGACTAGTGAGCACAGATAAACGACCAACAAGAGAATAATAACTTTCACACGTCTTAAAACCACAGTGCTGAGTCAGCATGTCTTCAAGCCCCCTAAGCTGTCACTCTCTATCTGCCTCTCAGTGCCTCTCCTCTCTCTTCTGTGCTGCACTTTTTAGCTCGGCCTAATGGGAAACGCCAGCAGTATGCTATATCATTAATACATCTCACGGCCACTCTTTTTCTCCCTGCATCATTGTCTTTCCATTCCTCATCTGCCGCCTTGTGTGAAACTGTTGCTCAGTTCTGCCAGTGCTGCAGAATCTATAGAAAATGATAAGCTGTCAAATGTGCACCAGACTTACCATCTTCCCCCTGTGACCTCATATAAGGATGCTGTCCCCTAGCCAGTATAATGTACCTCTTTTGCTGTTGTTCATTGTTGGATTCATTCTTTTAACTCAATTGTCTTCTTGTACATGTAGCAAAAAAAAAAAGTAGGGTAATATTGTACAATTCTAACCCATAATGCTGTTTGTCGAGCAGGGAGGCAAATGGGTCCCATTTCTCTCTCTCTCTCTCTCTCTCTCTCTCTCTCTCTCTCTCTCTCTCTCTCTCTCTCTCTCTCTCTCTCTCTCTCTCTCTCTCTATATATATTTATATGTATGTATGTATATATATATGAATGTATATAATCATAGGTCTATTAATTCATTATTATTACACTGGTCACACCACACCCCACATCGCCATCTTTTTGCTACAGATACTCATAGGAGACAAAATTCGCGCACATAGTAATTCATGGTAGGCTATCAAAGTATGCTCTTTCTGAGGCACCATAGTGCGCGCGCACTGCGTGTGCTTCAAAATTCTTCTGCTTTGAACATAAATTGTTGCATTCTATTAGTTTACCGCTAGAAAAGCAAAACATTTTCCACACTGTCCTTTTAAGGCAAAAAATTTGTTTTGTCAATATTTGACTTTGGCAATTATTTTAAGAGGGTGACGACATTATTATTTTTATTTATTTTTTATTTTTTGGGGGGGGGGGGGGGGGGCAATTTCCCACCTTTATTTTGTGGAACATTCATATTGGAGGTTTAACAGTGTTGTTGGAGATTTTTTTTGTTTTTGGACTGTATTTTTTTTTAAAATCAAATGCATTTAAATAGGGACCCCCATGAGTGTATGCAGTTTGTTGCTATTCGCGGGACAGCCGGGTCCCTATTGCCTGTGAATAGCGGGTTCCACTGTCCAGACATGTAGAGAACATGCAACCTCCAGACATAAACGGCCTCAAAGTTTGGGGCTGTTTCAGAAATGTTTTAGTCTTGTGATTGACTGGTGATTAGGCTAGGTTGTTTTCCAGCACACACGTTTGCTGACTCGAAGATCAAGCAGGATACAGAATCGACCACTGGATGTATTCTGTCACACAGTTATGATTCTCTCTGGATCAATCAATAGATTTTATCAAGCGTCGCCCTTTAGGTACTATTGTACTACAACTTGTGGTGAAAGGGTGTTAAAAGTGTGTAGAGAAGATATTTTGTTAACCTTTGAAGCTTTTTGACAATGGAAAGGCAAACCATTGCATGCTTTGCTGGACTTAAACCTTAATGCTCGATGGAAACTTTAGAGTCAGCGAGTCAGTAGAAGTCCAGTAGACGAGCTTGGGATGATGTATGGTATGAATGGAAAAATAATGGGATGCCTTCATGAATGATGCATGACTTTTCCGAGCAATTTGATTTATGCGGGTAAACATAGCAAGCAGAATAACTGGGAGATGAAATGGGACGTGCAGAGATAATAGGAGAGGAAGTAGGTGTGTGCTTTAGACGTGAAAATGGGCCAGACTGTGGGGTATGAGGTAGAGTACTTAAGTACATCTGTGAGTGTGTATGCTTGTTGCCAGTAGGCTGAAGAGAGGGAAGCTGATTCAGAAATCATGTCGACTTTGTGAGCAAAGTTACCAATTGGTGCCAGGACCTTGTTAATGACTAAGGGCGCCTGCTGCACTCTGCCATTCACAATGGGTACTATACAGTGAATACCTCTCCATCGCGGATTCCGGGTTTGTAATCCTATTCATGACCACTAGATGGTGGCACACAACTTACTCTGAGATGGTGTCAGTTTGAAAAAAGAAGAGGATGAACGAAGAACCGAAACCCGGGAGTTGTCATCACAGCCTAGTTTTACAATTTAATGTCGTCCTCTGTAATCCTTATCTTAAATGCTACTGATAGCAACGGCAGTAGGTTTATTTTATAATGTACATCTTTGGGTATGATGATGCATTTTGGGAGTGAAGTTTGTTTGTTAGTTTGGAAAAAAATGGATTGTTGCAATTCTGTAAACAAAGGGTGAAATCACAGATTTCACTTATTGCAGGACTGTGTGGTCTGGAACACAACCGCTGCAATGGATGGGAATTACTGTAACAACTTCACAGGTTTTTCAATTGTTGCCAAAAATAGCACAAGAAGAACCGCTAATGTGCTTCTGTCTATGTATAGTGTCAGTATCGTACTTTGAGGTGAGACAAGTCAGTCCCCAAGAGTCGATGTGTGCGTACTGTAAAAGGTCATCTGTGTATCTCCTTTCCTTGTTTTACTATCTGGGAGCAGTGCTCAATCTTTTGTGGTTCATGGTAATAAAGCTATTAATCACATTAAATATGCCACAAGTGTACTTGCTACAAGACGTCTCCTCTCAGATATCTGGAATGCAAAAAGCAGATACAGCTCGCTGAATGAGATGAGAAACATTCCAGAGTGCTTCGAGAAGGAGCCTAAATGCATATTTCATAATGGGATTATTCAAACCAAAAGAATCACTAAAATAAGACCATTCTAAGCTGAGAGGATATGTGACTGCATGAGCACAAAGAAAGCAAGCGCTTGAATACCACAGTTTTCTTCTTGTCCTCTGTCACTCAATGGCATGTGACATTCGTTTTTTTCTCCTCACTCTCAGCAGTACATCTCCATCTGTCAGTCTCCATGACAACTAAGCAAACACCTTACAAAGGATAAAAGGCTATACCTGTATTTGTTTTCCACAAATACAAGAAAAGAAATCCAGTCCAGACATGTCATTGGCTCCTCTAGACAATCTAATTATATCTAATATAACATCTAAATTACACATTTTGTATACCACCAAATGAGTTATCTCTAACATTTCCAAAACCAAATTATTAGTTGAATTGAGTGATATTTTCTTCAGTATCAGACAACAAAAACAATTGATGAAAGAAAATGTCATGTATTACTTTTCTGACTGTTATGCTTCATTTAGTGACATGTGAAAAACATGAACATGGATTGAATACTTTCAGCAGTTATCGTTGGACGAAACACATTTGTATCACATATGAGTTTCCAATTGAATAAAGTTTATTTTTATGTTTTGTTTTTAAGTTGCCAAGCCTACTGATTGATTGCAACCTGTTATCCACAACTCTGTAATTATGCATTAGCAAAAAGAGCATCTCATGGGCATCGTCTCTCTGAAGTTTTATTTTTTTGTATGTCCAGGAGACAAGGTGGACAGGCATCAAGGCAAAAAGCTTAAAGGCAGGGTTCGAATTGTTCTACCATGGTGTAGATCCAAAGAAAAATGGAGTAGGTGTTATCTTAAAGGACTAGTTAAGAATGTCCTATAAGTGAAAAGAGTGTTAGATGAAGAGGCTAAAACTTGAAATCGAGGCTGTTATGTTTAATGTAATTAGTGGTTATGCCCTACAGGTAGGATGTGATCTAGATGAAAATTGAATTGAATTGATGAAGAAATTCTGAAAGTCACTTGACAAAATATTTTTGAGCATCCCGGGTGGCGACAGACTCTCTATTCGTGAATAATGTATATTGTAAAGTAACAAGGAGGCACAGATGGCGGTGACTTCACCAAAAGGATGGACATGGCTGTAGTGAACACTTTCTTCCAGAAGAGACCGGAACACAGGGTGACCTACAAGAGTGGAGGTAGAAGCACGTAGATGTATTGCATCTTGTAGACGGTGGACGTGGAACCAGAAAGTGCAGCGGACTTGTACCGAGATCTGTGGTGGAAGTGAATCTTAATATATGTTTAGATTATTTATTGGAGTCCACAGCACACAATACAACCCAAAAATATCTTCAATATTCTTGTGTGTGCTAGGCTACAACACACTAAAAATGTAAATTAAACAGATTAAATTTTTACTTGAATATTGTGGAATTCAAAAAGGTATTGTCATTGGTCATTGCGTCCTTCTACATTCAAGAAGACACTCTTAAGAGAAAAAGCAACTGCTTTGAACTGCAGTGAACTTTCTATTTGTCTGTCTATTTCCAAAATGTGAATGTGATGAATGGATTACCTAAGTGGAAAAATGGTATGCTAGCCTTTTAACCTCACGTATTAACTCATTCTCTCCCAGCCATTTTCACTGAAGCAATCCCTTTAGCTCCGGGCTGTTTTACTGGATTTTGACTGATTTTGCAAGGCCTACAGAATATTGTGTTCTATTGCTATAACAATATGGAACCTACCAAAAGAAACATTAGAGTTTCTTCTTTCATCAGGAAAAAAAGTATATTTGTATCTGTTTCAGTTTTGCAGCAATTAGCATTAGAATATAGCTAAGTTTCATCATTATTTATTTAATATATACAGAACTGTGGGTAAATTAGCTTTTTTTCCCAACATGGCCCTGGTTGATCGCTTGCTCTGCTGCCACCTGCTGGCCGTTTTTGTAATAACTTCCAATTCGTCAACTGTTCTCTGCAGTTGAGAGGCTGCATCAAAGCCTTCTGTATTCTCCAGCATAAAAACAACAACAACAAAACATATAAATACATCTTTGGGACACTTAAAACATTTTAAAAAAAGAATGTATTGTTTTGGGAGCAAATGAGTTAAACACCTTAAATGTCCAACCTAATCTTTCCAAAGACCAGGTTATTCTAAAATAATTGAAATGTAAAAGCTCTAGATCCCCTCATTCATCTTGTTCCATTTCCTGCATGTGCACAATATTGATTTAGGTGTGCTGTCTATGCAGAATTTCTATGCATCCTTCTTACTGTATTGCTTTCAATCATTTCCCGTCTCCACTGCTCTTACATTTTCATATTCACATACTGTCTCCAACACACGCATATGCACACCTACTGTTCTGATTTTTATCCCTACTGTGCCCTTGCTAGACTTGGATCTGCGTTACTTCTGGAAGTGGAATGCGTTTGAGGACTATCTTCTCTTCTGTTGCGGCCACAGTATCCTATGTGCAATAGTCACCATGCTGCTGCTGGACTCTGCCATGTTCATAGAGATGCTGGGCTCCCTGGCTGTGATGTTTGAAGCCATGCTGGGCCTCCCTCAACTACTACAGAACTTTCACAACCGCTCCACCAAAGGAATGAGGTATAGCACCAATAGAGGTCAAATACAATTCAGGAATGAGCTGCAATTTCACACCTTTTCCCCCTCATTGGCCACAAAAGTAAGTAATTTCATTTACATGAACTAAGTATGCAAATCAGGTAATTTATAATCATAAGGGGCAAGGTGTGAGAAACACTTAAGTCAAGGTTTTTGTGTTTTTTCTTTTGCGCGCATAATCTGCATGCATTTAGCTCCTGGTATACTAAAACAGTAGTTTATTACACAGCCAGCTCCTGCAGTGCCTCTAGGATTCAATCTATGGACACATCCTTCGAGTGAAAGAGCTCATTACTGCGGTTCACAGCTTGCCTTTCCTTGCTCTACATCAGAGCTGCCAAATGTTACAAATTGTGCATATTTTTGCTACGGAAATCATTGAAGGCTGACTCGTTACATGCAACACTGATTGTTCAGGATCTTAAAAATAATCATAATAATAACAGTGCATTACAACATTAACTCTTTGACTGCCAGACGTTTTCAGAAAAGGGATGCCGTCAGTGCCAGCCGATTTAAGCATTTTGACTGATCTTTCAAGGTCCACAGAAAAGTTTGTGTTTGGACTATGGAAACACACATACTACCAAATGAAAGATTGGACTGTCATCTTTCATCAGAAAAAAAAGTTTGTTTCTACCTTATTCCGTTTTTCAGTAATCAACAATAGAAAATGGTTAGTTTCACCCAAATGCTCTGTTTTGAAACAAAATACGGAGAAATCAAGCTTTTTGTGAAACTATATTATTTCATGCACTCTAGTGAATTTGACACCTTTTTTTTCCCATGAATGATGCCACAAACACCTAAACAGTGCTTTACTTCTGTAAAACACTACCACCAACAATGAAAAAGTGTTTTTTTGATAGCAAAATGCGTTTATTTACATTCAACAGTGTAACAATTTGGCAAACTATTTACAAATGTGTGCAACCGTGGTACTATTTACAATTGTGTGGATGTTTCAAATACAGTTTTTCTTTTTGTAACACTCCCCTGCGTGCAAGTGGACGCAGCAGGATTTGCACAACAGATTAGTTTTACTGCGATGGCCCCTTGCAGACGCTACACTTTCTTGCTGGCTTTTTTTTCCGGGGAATAGCAAGTATATACTGCAGTGTGTGTTTGGCCATGTTGCCATCAAGTCTACTCTCAGGATCATGATACGGTGACGTTACGGTGGTGTTACGTCTGGCTTCCTCATTGTCCTTCACTTCCTATACCGGCTGGTTGATCCATCTTATCCGCTCCATTCATGGTGGCATCGTAGCCCATAACCAGTGTCTTCTCCGTGATCAGACTGTACCCACTCCTCCGATGAATATGCAGTGGACTCGGGGCACTCTTCGTCGTCCGATTGAACGTCCGCCTGAGCGTGCTCGGTTGTGCTCCGCGTTTTCCGGCGTTAGCATCGCTAGCCGGTGAGGCTTTATGACGTGATCATAGCCGCTGCGTCAACGCTTCCAACTTCGGCGTCAACCTCGGAGTCACCATCATCATCATCGTCGTCATCAATGTGCTCTTTAACATTGGTCGATGCTTTTCGTCTTTGAAAATAATGCTCAAGCGTGAGCTGCTTGCAACCGGTCGCCATTGTGGCTTCCTCAGCCATTGTCCCCTCAACACTCTAGCTCCACCTCACGTCTTCTACTGACACCTACCCAATCTTGTCCAAAGAGAGTCATCGCTGCCATCTAGGGGCCAAAAATAGGCATTATACTAACTAGATCTGCTTGATACTTTCACCACAGCTGGCCAAGGCTTTCCTCCACCCGTTTCCAAAAAAAAACAAAAAAACTTGGTGAACGTCTTTTAACGTCTTTGGCGCTCCTCTGTAGGTTTTTACTAAACGTCATTTAACATTTTTGGCAGTAAAAGAGTTAAAAGGACAGTAATGTGAAAAATCTACTTTTTGGAGCTTTTAGCCATATTAAGATGCTAATTCCTAACCAAAAACATCACCGAAGCCTATGAGAAATTATATGTCATTCTGCTCTCCAAGCACTAGTCTCTCCCAACCCGAGAAAACGAGCAGGTGCTCACTCTATGATGTCATCAGATGCGGACCCACCCCTCACCGCCTATGCTGACCAAACACACGCCCACTTTCTCTGAGACCTCCATTCTTGCAGGATAGTGATTAAAATAGCCTATAGTAGATAGATGGAAGGATGAATGATGGGGTCCATAGTTCTAAAGATAAGTCACCTTACCTATTTATTAGTGTTTATTTGTTAGCGTGGGCTTTTTTTTTTTATCCTTAAATGACTGCAACAACCCAAGTGAAAAAGACGGTTTGTTAGAGGCTAATTGATTGAGTCCCTTAGGAAGGATGAAAAGGCTGCATTGTCTGTGGGAGATGTGGCGTGTGTGTACACCTTTCCCTCATTTTAGAGGAGGTTAAGGCTCAACCTTACCGTTTATGGCAGTGGTGGGCAATGTCGGTCCTCGAGGGCCGGAGTCCCACAAGTTTTGGATGTTTCCCTTCTCCAACACAGCTGGTATATTTTATCAGCTCATCAGCAAGCTCTGCATAAACCTGATGACGATCCTGTTGATTTGAATCAACTTGTGTTGGAAGAGGGAAACCTCCAAAACCTGCTGGACTCCAGTCCTTGAGGACCGACCGAGTTTGCCCAACATTGGTTTATGGCCTCTCTCACTTTTTCAAATCACTTGTCTTCTCTGTTCTCGCTTCGCTGTTTTTTCTTTAAGAAATGGGTAGATAGCTGAGTCTTGACCTGAAAAGTTAGCCCATTTGTGTTGTTACTTAAGTGTTGCTTGTTTTATATACATGAATGCATTCATCACTACACTTGACAGCATACACACGCTTGTTTTTTCCTGTTGTATGCCCCCATAAAATCTAAAACCGTCACTTTATTTCACTCGCCCTGTGGTTCACCCCAAATCTTCACCAACTCAAAAAACAACGGAGACAGCTAGAACACCTACAGAAAAACAGAGGCTCATTGTACATGCCTTAAGCCTCATAGAGGACATCTACTTGTAGGCCTGCTCTGACTTATGCGTGCATGCGCTCTAAACATTTTTCCTATAAATAAAGTAATACAAATGAGACCCCAGGACATCTCTCTCTCATTCAACCCAGAAAAAATGCAACAATTTTCTTTCGTTTTTCACTTCAAAATTTTAAAATATCCAAAACCAATTAGCCACCTCTTGCATCACCCCTGACCCAGAGACCGCAATCCCTGCCCATTGACCTTTGTCTCTCTTTCTTTTCATCACTGATATCATCAACTCCTCCATTACCTTGACCTTGACAATCCCAACAAATCCTGGCCCCAAAATCTACAAACTCTCATTCCTTGCAAACATCCTGGGAAGAGCTGGTGCAACAAAACTCAAGAAATACCTACTCTCAAAAAACCTCAATAAAGCATTCCAATTGTTTTTCTGAAGTCACTATAGCACTCAACCAGCCCTTCTCAAAGTCAGCGATTCGATCCATCACTAAATGCCCCTCCGGCGACTGTATTTGGCATCACCTGGTTCATCTCATACTATCTGACAGATTCCACTACATCTCCATCCATGACCACACTTCCTACAGCACAACTGCCTCACGTGGAAGACAAAGTGCTCGACCCTATTTTCATCATCTTACTATATACATTCCCCCTCTCACATGGTCACACCATCCCTCGCCATGGTATACGCTTCCACTGCTGTATTGGTGACAATACTGGTGGCTGTCTGCTTCCATCAAAACCATCACCATTATAAAATCCTGGAAGAACAGCCACCTCCTGAATCTGAACTTCATTAAAACCATCTTCTGCCACAACTTCTCACTCCTCACTGCTCTAAAACGTCAGCCCAACACTCGATTAATTTAAAAGTTAGCTCAAATCCTACCTATTCAAGATTGTCTACAACACTTCCTGTACGCTCCCCCTTACAGTAAGCAGTTAGTTGTTTTTTCCCATCTTGTTGATTTGTGTATACATATTCAAAGCACCTTTGAATATTTAGAAATCCATCATAAAATAGTTTTTAGAGTTTCAGACTAACACCCCTTGCACATTCTCTTGTTGACATTATTATTATTATTTGTTTATATTAAAAAAAAAAGACTTCAAGGACCATGTTTTCTTGATGCTCTTTTGCTGCTTGCTATGCTTCATTTTCTGTTTGTCAATTCCCCAAGTTACCTTATATATACTTCCCTGATGTAGTGTGGACATGAACCAAGAAGAGAAGGTGAGCTTGGCCTTGGTTCCTGCAGCTTTTCCCCTTGAGATTTTGGTCTTTTCACAACAGAAGTGGCAAAGATAACATCTATTTAATATTTTCAACACATACTGCATGCTTTGCTGTAATGCTGCAGCTTAACTGCTATTCTATTTCTATCTTTCTTACCCTCCATGCTTAATCTCAGTGAAGAGAGAGAGTATATTTTATAGGGAACATATTATTCAGGTTGGACATTACAAATGACTTCATATTAGGCATGTGTCAGTCCATAAAAAAAAAAAAAGCATTTAAGTATTAATTCAAAGACGCATTGCAGGCAAAGATGTGTCACTGTCTGTAATATACTACTCAATTGCCTAAGGTTCTTTTTGGTAAATGTGCCCCATTTCACATAGTGTCCTCAAGGGTGACAACTGTGCTTTCTAGAACCTTCATTTCAGCTCAGAGCGACAATCTTGCAAAGATTAATTGTGCAATAATGCTACATTAGGGTCCTTAGATGACTGATAAAAAGGCCTGGTGTTGAATCATATCTATGGAAAATACTTGCATGCTATTATCCTACCATTCCCAAATCTTTCTTCATTAGAGTGATAAAAATGTCCTAATAAAAATGAGAAACATATATATATATATAAAGCTTCTCGGTGGCAGGGCCTCGGGGGTGGATGAGATCCGCTCGGGGTGGTGGTTCCCCTTTTTAAGAAGGGGGACCAGAGGGTGTGTTCCAACTTTAGAGGGATCACACTCCTCAGCCTCCCAGGTAAAGTCTATTCAGGGGTGCTGGAGAGGAGGGTCCGTCGAGAGGTCAAATCTCGGATTCAGGAGGAGCAGTGTGGTTTTCGTCCCGGCCGTGGAACAGTGGACCAGCTCTACACCCTCAGCAGGGTCCTCGAGGGTGCGTGGGAGTTCACCCAACCAGTCCACATGTGCTTTGTGGACTTGGAGAAGGCGTTTGACCATGTCCCTCGGGGAGTCCTGTGGGGGGTGCTTCGGGAGTATGGGGTACCGAGCCCCCTGATACGGGCTATTCGGTCCTTGTACGACCGATGTCAGAGTTTGGTCCGCATTGCCGGCAGTAAGTCGAATTTGTTTCCTGTGAGGGTTGGACTCCGCCAAGGTTGCCCTTTGTCACCGATTCTGTTCATAACTTTTATGGACAGAATTTCTAGGCGTAGCCGAGGCGTTGAGGGGGTCCAGTTTGGTGGCCTCAGCATTGCATCTGTGCTTTTTGCAGATGATGTGGTGCCGTTAGCTTCTTCAAGCCGTGATCTCCAGCTCTCACTGGAGCGGTTCGCAGCCGACTGTGAAGCGGTTGGGATGAGGATCAGCACCTCCAAATCCGAGACCATGGTCCTCAGTCGGAAAAGGGTGGAGTGCCCTCTCCGGGTCGGGGATGAGATCCTGCCCCAAGTGGAGGAGTTCAAGTATCTTGGGGTCTTGTTCACGAGTGAGGGTAGGTTAGAGCGGGAGATCGACAGGCGGATCGGTGCAGCGTCTGCAGTGATGCGGACGCTGTATCGGTCCGTTGTAGTGAAGGAGCTGAGCCGAAAGGCAAAGCTCTCGATTTACCGGTCGATCTACGTTCCTGCCCTCACCTATGGTCACGAGCTGTGGGTCGTGACCGAAAGAACAAGATCCCGGATACAAGTGGCCGAAATGAGTTTCCTCCGCAGGATAGCCGGGCTCTCCCTTAGAGATAGGGTGAGAAGCTCGGTCATCCGGGAGGGACTCAGCGTCGAGCCGCTACTCCTCCACGTTGAGAGGAACCAGTTGAGGTGGCTCGGGCATCGGATGCCTGGGGAGGTGTTCCGGGCATGTCCTACCGGCGGGAGGCCCCGGGGACGACCCAGGACACGCTGGAAAGACTATGTTTCTCGGCTGTCCTGGGAACGCCTTGGGGTCCTGTCGGAGGAGCTGGCTGAAGTAGCTGGGGAGAGGGAAGTCTGGGCTTCCCTGCTAAAGCTGCTGCCCCCGCGACCCGACCCCAGATAAGCGGAAGAAGACGGACGGACGGATGGATATATATATATATATATATATATATATATATATATATATATATATATATATATATATATATATATATATATAGAGAGAGAGAGAGAGAGAGAGAGAAAGAGGGAGAGAGAGACAGACAGATAGATAGATAGATAGATAGATAGATAGATAGATAGATAGATAGATTGATAGAAAGTTAGATATTCAAAACTAAACATTTTTGTCAGCAGGATTTTTGTCTTCCTAATTGTACAAATTCAGCACTTCTGCCTAGTGATAGACCAATATGTTTTTTTTTCAAGGCCGATACCGATTATTAGTAGTCAAGGAGACCGTTATTTCAATATTTCAAGATGATAATAATTTGCAGTAAAAGAGAAAATAATAGTGTCAAAAAAAATTTTAATTACTTTTTATTTTTATTTTAAAATAATTGACAGCTTTGTTTAAAATATTTTAAAAAAAAAATGCAAAAGAGCTTCGAGGATCATCAGCATAAGCTTAACTAAGAACTAAGCAAGTAAATAGTTTGCTAAAGTTCTCGATTTTAAATGAAGATTTCCAAAATGTCAATAGAATTTCTTAGTTTAATTTATTTTTTGTGTTGTTTTTTTTTTAATAAAAAGTGTAGGGAATTCCCAGTGTCAGCATCATTTTTTATCAAGTGGAAATTTAAATAAATCCATAAATGAAAACCTGTATCTTACTGAGCAACAAATACATGTGAATGTAGCTCATTTTTGTCAGGGTTCGTAAAAGGTTTCAAAAGATCTTTGCAGACAGTGAAAAATTCTCTAAATATGTTCGAAATGTCAAATCCTGATAAAAACCCTAAATTTGCTACGTTGGCAAGCATTCACTGCTCAGTGAGATACTAGCTTTATTGGCCTTCAGATTCGATATTTGTCAAAATGCGAAATATAAAATAATTACAAAAATAAAAAACAAGATTAACAAATAAATGTCGACATAAATACAAAAATAAATATATAAATACAATTAAATATCAATTAACAAATAAAAACACTGCTCTGACATTTGTTTATTTTATGCTGCAGACCCTCTTGTTAGGTCGAAATGGTATTCAAATGAGGGGGCGGTCCTAAGCGTGTCTTGTGTTGGGCTCTACTTTTGCAAACAGTCTTTCTATGGTAGAGTGAGCGGGTCGGCAAACAAGGAAGTCTCGCCGGCTTGCATGGAGAGCTCCAGCAATGGACGACTATCTTGTCCACTGTCACCACAACTTGTGACTTGCGTTGCTCGACAACAAGTTGTATATTTATAGCCCATTTATTTTTAGTTTATTATTATTATTATTTTTTCAATATATATACATATATATATAGTTGTTTTTATTCCATTTATATACATTTTGTTGTATTTAGTTTTTGAATTATATTTTTTATATCCGTTTTTATTTTCACTTTTATTCATTTATTTATTTATTTTGGCAGTTTTGGTCCTCCATACAGTACAGCTGAGTTCTTAATCACTTGTGTGGATTAAATTCACATGCTTCCACACATTTTGGGACAGTCATTCTTTGCCCTCAAGGAGTGGGTGGTAGTCTGTGCGAACATGTGTGAATGTACGTGTGTGTTGTCCTTGACACACCTTCACAGCTTATTTCTTTCTCTCCATTGTGAGCAGAAGTGAATAGCAGCCAGATGACAGTTTCATGTTTCTATTGAGGTGGCGTTTTTCAGATAAGGGGCCTGTACCTTTACAGTCAGGCCCTGAAGGATATGGTGCAAACATGGTGATGACCTCAAATTGTTTTGTGACCTATGAACCAGCGTTATTCCCCAAAGTCCTTACTGGGAAAGTGAAGGATGGACTGTCTTTGCAAAAGTGTAATAGCAACCACAGTGAGGCTGTTGATGCATTCATGCATTTATTTATTTGGGGATGGTAAGCTATACAGGAGCTAAGTCTTTTTCATGCAGAAGGATGTAAGTCAAAGTGTACAAAATGAAACCTCAAAAGAAACCACCGGTCTTGTACCCAGAATATTTGTCATAATGTGTTTCCGGCACGAAAAAATTGCATAAGTTATAGAATAAAGCAAACTAAATAAGCATACTGAATGTCTGTTTATGTCCACGGTTATCGATTAGTGACGAGGGCCTGCTGGTGTACACACATTTTCACGCTCACAATTAGATGTGTGAGTTTCGATGCCCCCGAAAACTTCTTATGTCGATGGATGGTAGGACTAGACATTTTTACTCTTGTGGCATTCATCCAACTCAGGGATCGAACCCACACCACCACACCTTCGGTTTGGGAGCACAGAGAGCTGACTACTGAGCTAAAAATCATTTAGGGGCTTTCAGTCTAAAAGCCATTTCAGCGCTGCACACTATTAGGTGGTATAGGAATTGAAATTTTATATGTAGCTCAAGCTGGCATCCATTACCTAAGAAAAAAAGATTTCATGCACTCTAGTGAATTTGACACCTTTTTTTTTCATGAATGATGCCACAAACACCTAAACAGTGCTTTACTGTTTAGGTAAAGCACTGTAAAAAACTACCACCAACAATGAAAAAGTGTTTTTTTGATAGCAAAATACGTTTATTTACATTCAACAGTGTAACAATTTGACAAAACAATTTGGCAAACTATTTACAAATGTGTGCAACCGTGGTACTATTTACAATTGTGTGGATGTTTCAACGCAGCAGGATTTGCACAACAGATGAGTTTCACTGCGATGGCTCCTTCGCGTGTAGACGATACACTTTCTTGCCGGCCTTTTTCTCCGGGGAATAGCAAGTATATACTGCAGTGTGTGTTTGGCCATGTTGCCATCAAGCCTACTCTCAGGATCATGATACGGTGACGTTACGGTGGTGTTACGTCTGGCTTCCTCATTGTCCTTCACTTCCTATACCGGGTGGTTGATCCATCTTATCCGCTCCACTCATGGTGGCATCGTAGTCCATAACCAGTGTCTTCTCCGTGATCAGACTGTACCCACTCCTCCGATGAATATGCATTGGACTCGGGGCACTCTTCGTCGTCCGATTGAACGTTCGCCTGAGCAGAAGTGCTCGGTTGTGCTCCGCATTTTCCGGCGTTAGCATCGCTAGCTGGTGAGGCTTTATGACGTGATAATAGCCGCACGCTTCCAACTTCGGCGTCAACCTCGGAGTCACCATCATCATCATCGTCGTCATCAATGTGCTCTTTAGCATTGGTCGATGCTTTTCGTCTTTGAAAAAAATGCTCAAGCGTGAGCTGCTTGCAACCGGTCGCCATTATGGCTTTCTCAGCCATTCTCCCCTCAACACTCTAGCTCCGCCTCACGTCTTCTACTGACGCCTACCCAATATTGTCCAAAGAGAGTCACCGCTGCCATCTAGTACCCAAAAATAGGCATTATACTAACTAGATCTGCTTGATACTTTCAGCACAGCTGGCCAAGTCAGCTCCACCCGTTTCCCCCCCAAAAAAACATAGTGAACGTCTTTTAGCGTCTTTGGCAGTCCTCCGTAGGATTTTACTAACGTTTTTGGCGGTCAAAGAGTTAATGGCAATTTTCTATTCTTTTCATTTCTAATCATAACACGGCCACAAGAGGGCAATCAATGCTGGTATTGGTGGCTGTCGCGAGTACTGATACCTTAAAATAAGGCCGGGTATAGGTTCAATACCGATACCGGGTATAGGTTCAATACCGATACCTTTTATAGGTTCAATACCGATACCGGGTATCGGTACTTACCATTCCTACAAAAAAAAATGTATGCTGCTTTCACGTGCACATTCGGCGGCCGGCATATCCCAAAAGATTTTCATCACGTTTTGTTGTTGACTCCACAGGACAGCATGCCAAAAAACACAGACACACAAAAAAAAAAAGTTCTTTTCCGGGCCTCGACTTCGTTTACCAGCATCTCGCTTCATATTTTGTGACGTTCCCCTGTTTTCATTGGTGACTCATGGCTTCAAAATGTGATCATTTGATCATGCAGGGTGATTATTCCCACCGACAGGCCTTATTTATACAAATTTGCATATTTATATAGGGGTGTGGAGATGGAGGAGTCTGGTACGCCAACATTTCCGCATCGATTCAGATGTACAAAAGGATTTCGCTTGTGTTTGAATTTGGCCGTACAACACCGCGAGTGTTACTTCAAAATAATATTACTCAAGTTAAAGTAAAAAGTGGTCAATCAAAAAAATCACTCAAGTACAAGTAAAAAGAGTATTCGCTGAAAAGAATACTCAAGTACTGAGTAACTGCTTGTACATGAAGTCTGATTTATTTTTAAAAAACAATGTCATCAGACAAAAACGTAAAATTCTGTACAAATTCTGACGTCTTCAAATCATAAAATAAAAAACAACAACATTGCAAGCAGACACATTAGTCCAAGTGTTCTGATATTTTTATTTTAGCCCTCCAAAAAGGCTCAGCAGGACAAACACATTGTTATGACTCGTGTTTGTCTTTGTTTGTTTGTTTATAGAACATAAGACCACAGGTCATAAACCTGGAACAAAACAGATTAAAAAAAAAAACGATATAATGCTAATATTACATGAATCATTATACAAATACATGCACTGTATATATTTTGTTATTTATTGTTGAAATGTTTGGTCTATGTTGTTTCAAATAACATCTATTTTTTATTACAACAAAGCTGATGCACAATAATTGCTATTGAATGTAATCAACTACATAACCCATAATGCTTTAGAAGATTGGCTCATGCGCACAACGGCTCTCTTCTGCCCGTCACCGAGTCAAACAAACGTGCAACGGTTTACCCAAGCTTCACATAGAACTATAAATTTAATGGTACAGCCTTGTAGTATATTCATGTTAGTTTGTCTGCTCATACACATTTTGAACTTGCTGTTTATTCAGTAACCACATTTAATACATATTTAATTGGCTATTTGCTCCTGTTTTCTATAAAAAATTACTGAAAATAAACTAACCGACACACCTCTTCAGCTAACCTTTCTTTCATTTTGTAGAATCCATTATCATACACGTATTACAACTTATCTGCATTTTCCCATGTGCAATCAATAAACATGCATTATTCATAGCTAGTGGGCCTTCAAGCAGTTCTGCATGCTGTTAAATCTCTACACACATCCTTGTGTGTGGGCATACAGACAGATGCACAAACAAGCATGCATGAACTCTTCATCTTGATGCACACATGCAAAGTTGTGCTGAAAAAAAAAGGCTGCGATTGAAGCTTCAAACATCTGCACATTGGCTCCAGGGCGTTTCCAGAGTATGATCAATTGGTTGCTCACCGCCAAATCTCTCTCTCCAATACAAGCTATGCAAAGCTCAATGTCGTTACTTTACTGAGAGTGTTCGCATCCATTACAAATACACTTTAGTCTTGTTTCTTCCTCTGTGTTGGCAGAACTAGAAAACTCAACATTTGATCTCCAAACGCACAGTGATGAAAAGTGAAGGAACATCATATCGTGTTCTGTTGTGTATCAAGAAAACTTGGGCGATTTGGCGGTCATTCAAACCCACATTCTGACATCCAAGCATGTCTTGATCAGTGGACCCAGTATGAAAATCAGCACAGGAGGCAAAAAAAGAACGAGAAGATGACAATAGTCTATGGGAAGTGGGTCTGAGGAGTGAAAGCAGGATGAGGATGCAGAAGAAAAGTAACGTGCAAGGATAACATTAGGGAAGCATTTGAAACAAAATTCTGTTGTTAGAGTTTAGTTTTCAAAAATGCTTATTAAAACTAAAATTGGCGTGCTGATTCAAAAATTGCTGTCAGTTTTTTTTTTGTAGCCTATCGGGGGGGTTTTCTCCACAACTCACCCTCCAGATAAACTAGTAAAAATAGCTGATTAGTGTCAGTGTAGTGAGAGGTGTGTGCAGCTTTCAATTGGTCAGTACTATTGACATCTGCAAACAGAAAGCTAGCATAGTATGAATTTACAGTATTAGTGCTGGCTTCTCTCTTAACCTTGTAACCAGCTCTATTTCATTTTTACGACGGTGTATTAGGGCCACGTATAAATATATATATTTTTAGAGGGCGGGGACAATATTCCGAGAAAAAAACTCACAAATTTGCCACTTTATAAAGTGGCAAATTTGCGACTTAATATAGTGGCAGATTTGCGAGAAAAAAACTAAAAACTTACGAGAAATACATGTAGAGTACTACTCAACTGTTTGTGCCAATACTTTTCGGTCGGGTTTCCAAAAAAGGCGATAGTAGCCTAATCATGTTAAGCATTCGCTCTTTGAACCGTTGTGTACGGCCACTGGCCAGCGACAAAGACGCCTCACTTTGCAAAGGTCCACACCCGGAGGATCAAGCATTTAAGTTAATTTGTTAAAATGTATATTTACTTGTACATGTATGTTTCCAGAATAATTATTTACACGTTCATACAATTTGGTATTTTTCTTGTAGAAGTACTAAATTGATGTGAATCTGCTGTTCTCTGTCATTCACTAGCATTTGCCTAAAGTATGCTAGCATCTGATGGGTTAGTGTTAGTCAGCTGATAGAGGATCAGGAAGTGTTGTCGCTCAAGCTGCGGTGAATGACGAGTAAAGTTTAAATTTAAGAATGAATCCGTCTCCAACCTGCCTTTTCATTTTATAAACAGTATCCCATTAACCATCAACAAATCCTCACATGATTAGACTATAGCTACGCTACATGTATTCCTCGTAAGTTTCTGAGTTTTTTTCTCGCAAATTTGCAAGTTTTTTTCTTGGAATATTGCCCCCGTCCCCTAAAAAAATTAATTTATACGTGGCCCTAATACGTTGTCATACGTTATGCTGTTTATTTAAAAAAAAAAAGTTTCTAAAGCTTGTAAATATTTTTTTTCTTAGTGTATTATTACATACATGCACATTTCTTTCTCCCCTCACCAAAAAGAAGTATATCTAAGTATGCTTGAAGTATACTCAAAATTAGCTCTTTTACTGCCAAAGACGTTAAATGACGTTCTGCAAAAACCTACGGAGGAGCGCCAAAGACGTTAAAAGACGTCCTCCCATTTTTTTTTTTTTTTTTTTTGAAACGGGTGCTGGAAAGGCTTGCGGAGCTCTCCTGAAAGTTTTAAGCAGGTTTTTTGAGCCTAATGACTATTTTTGGCCCCTAGAGGGCAGCGATGACTCTCTTTTGACAAGATCGGGTGGGCGTCAGTAGAGGCGGAGCTAGAGCGTTGAGCAGGAGATCAGAATGGAAAACAAAGGAAAAATGGCGGCCGGTCGCGAGGAGCTAACGCCAGAGCCGTTTTTTTCAAAGACCAAAAGCATCGCTAAAAAAGCACATTGTTGATGACGATAATCATCATCGATGATGAAGATGATGGTGACTCCGTGGTTGGAAAGCATTGACGCGGCAGTAGAAGACGTTAGATGGAGCTAGATGGAGGAGGGAACGGGCAATGGCGAGCGTTTGCAAGCAGCTCTACACTTACAAGACAAAAGGCATCGACCAACGCTAAAATAGTACATTGATGACGATGATGATGAAGGTGAATCCGAGCTTGACGGCGAAATTGGAACCGCTGACGCGGCGGCTATGACGGTGTCGTAACGCGGAGCGCAACCGAGCACGCACAGGCGGACGTTCGATCGGACGACGGAGAGTGCCCAGAGTCCAATGCATATTCATCGGAGGAAGTGTGTACAGTCTGCTACTTGCTTTTTATTCCCCGGAAAAAAAGCCCGTCAAGAAAGTGTAACGTTTGCACGCAAAACGGACCAATGTGAAAGTGAAAGTAAACTGTGTGCGAGTCCTGGCGTCTCTTTGTACGCAGGAGAGCGTTACAAAAAGAAAAACTGTATTTGAAACATCCACATAATTGTAAGTAGTACCACAGTTGCACACATTTGTAAATAGTTTGCGAAATTGTTTTGTCAAATTGTTACACTGTTGAATGGAAATAAACGTATTTTGCAATCAAAAAACACTTTTTCATTGTTGGTGAAAGCGTTTTACAGAAGTAAAGCACTATTTAGGTGTTTGTGGCATCATTCATGGACAAAAATAAGTGTACAATTCACTAGAGTGCATGAAATAACATCGTTTCACAAAAAGCTCTTTTTCTCCGTTTTTTGTTTCAAAAGAGAGAATTTCGGTGAAAGTAACCATTTTCTATTGTTGATTACTGAAGAACGGAATAAGGTAGAAACAAACTTTTTTTTTCTGATGAAAGCTGAGAGTCCAATCTTTCATTTGGTAGTATGTGTGTTTCCATAGTCCAAACACAACATTTTCTGTGGACCTTGAAAGATCACTCAAAATGCTTAAATCGGCTGGCACTGGCGACAACCCGTTTTTGAAAACGTCTGGCAGTCAAAGAGTTAGCAGAGTATACTTACAGTTTACTTTTCTTGTACTTTTTAGAAATATACTAATTAATATTAAATATACTCAAATATATACTAACATTTTATATACTGTAGTTCAGTGGTGCCCAAGTCCGGTCCTCGAGAGCCTCTATCCAGCCTGTTTTCCATGTTTCCTTCCTGCAGCACAGGTGAATCCAATGATCAACTAATCAGCAAACTTTGCAGAAGCCTGATAACGATCCTGATCATGAATCAGGTGTATTAATGGAGAGAAACATGGAAAACATGCTGGATAGGGGCTCTCAAGGACCGAACTTGGGCACCCCTGCTGTAATATATACTGTACTTAGCACTATGGAACCAAAATTATAGGTTACATTTATTTATAAAGCCCTGAAGATCATGTGGCTGGATAACCTAGAGGTTGCCGCTACCTTTAGTACCAGTGTTTGCTGGTTCGATCCCTGCCACTGGGCTTTTTGCTGTAAACTTAACTGTGGACATAAGTGTACCACAAAGTATACTTTCATATATACTTAATAGTGTACTTAAATATACTATAAAGCATACTGAAAGTATGCTTGAGTATATTAATATACTTTATAATATACTTAAGCATACTTTTAAGTGTACTAAAATGTTCCAATTTAGTCCCAATGAGTTTACTTAAAGTTTACTTATACTACAAGAATAAGTACACTCAAAAAATAAACTTAGGTATACTTAAGTATACGCTATATTATGTATTTAAAGTATACTACTTTTTGGTAAGGGTCTCTTTCTTTTTTATAGATACAGCAAAGAGGGATCCTATAGCTCAAAAAGTTGACATGATAGAGAAAAACTTAGATCAGTTTTGGATTCTGCACCCAAATATTTGTTAACAACAGCTGTCAGACCTAACTCAACAAAAATTATGTTCCCTAGTGTACATGTTTTCTTTATGCTACACCATCTTGGAATTGTTTTTGATGTAATGAAAAGTGGGCTTTGGAAACTTAGACCTATTTTAGGCTACCGGTAATTGGTAGGGGGTGAATTTGAGTGTTTGTTGAAAGGTGCGCTGTGGCGACTGGCTGTGACCAGTCCAGTACAGTATGTACTCCTCCTTTCACCCAGTCAGCTTAGATAAACTCCAGCTCACCCGCCATCCTAATGAAGATTAGAAGTATAGACAGGGATGGATGCTATACTGTAGATCAGAGGTGAGCATCGAGGTCCAAAGTCCTGCAGGTTTTGCATGTTGCCCTTCTCCAACACAGCAGATATATGATCAGCTTATCAGCAAGCATTGCATGAGCCTGATAGCGATCCTGTTGATTGGAATCAGCTTGTGTTGGAAGTGAGAAACCTCCAAAACCTGCAGGACTCCGGCCCTTGAGGAACCAACATTGCCCACCTCTGCTATAGATAGATATCATCTTTAAAAATAAATATTCCTTCAATTTATATAATTGATATAATCATTATAATTTTTTAGCTCAGTATTTTTCATTCGGTAATCTTACCGATTCAACATGTCATCATCATTGCTCTTTTTGTGTGTGCGTGTGAGTTTCTGCTCATTAATTCACCTGAAACTATTAAATTATGAATTGCTATTGAAAAACCCATACCCTTTACCTAAATCAAAGACTTCAGAATCCCCCTAGAGTGGTGAAGTTGTCAGGAGACCCGAGGAAGGATCAAAGAAAAGAAAGAAAAGTGAAATCCAACACCGACCAGACACCACTTACTACCCACAGGGTTACAAACCAGAATCTTTCACCAACCCCAGAAACATCTAAATTCCAACAAATTAGGGAAACCTCAAGAGACTAAAGGAAAGAAGGATAGATGAAACAGAGTGAGAGCCACAGACATCAGCCTCCACCGATTTAGCGACCAGAGGAACAAGCAGATTGTGTTTGAATTTCGGTAGATGCTGGTGTGGTGGATCAGGCATGCATGAGACCCTCCGCCAAAGAAGGGAGCCGTTGACACTGGCCAGGACAGGGCAAACACAGCCCCCCAGGGCCCCCCAGGCCACGGCAGCACCAGGGCACAACTCCCGGGCCACCACCGGCCGGAGAGCAAAATCCAGGAGCCCCGGAACGCGGCAGCGTGCCTAGTGAAAACTAACCCTGTTACTGAGTTTGCCAGACTGGCGAACTCTACCCCTACACTGTGGATGTGACCCCACCCAGTGTATATACAAGTGTGTGTGTGTGTGTGTGTGTGTGTGTGTGCATGCGTGCGTGTGGTGCATTGAAATTGGGAGCAGGTGAGATGGAGCAGAGGGATTTGATTTCCCCCCGCTCCAATCAACCTGCTTCCCAGAAATGTGTTGAGTGCATGTGGTGCATTAAAAATAAATAGGGGAGTGTGGTGGCGTGGCAGGAATACAGTTGGGGGACAGCAGCACTGCTTAATACTGCCCCAAACGATGGCTCCCCACCCCGACCCACCCCTTGTGGGGTGCATTAATCCCCCCAAGGAGTGTTATGTGCCCTATGTGCCTATTTACAAAGTGTATTGTGCAAAACTAGTGGCGTGAGTTAAGAGGAGCGACCAGTGGGGCCTCTCCAAACCCGGCGGGGGCAAGAGGTGTACCCCCACCCAAAAGCCCCCAACCGGACCCTGACGGGCAGATGGAGATGGAGACAGCACGTTAGGGCGATCGTAACCCCCCCCTCCAGATACCGGGGCCCGCTCGAGGTGCCAGGAGGCTCACTGGAGTGGGGCAGGCCACAACACCCCCAGCTGCCGGGCCCCCGGAGCCCCAAGACCCGGGCCAGGGATGGAAGGCGGACAGGGGAGGGGGACAGGACGGGGGGAGGAGACAACAAAAAGGGGAAGGGGCGGCGGCGGGGCAGCAGGGAAAAGGGGGAGGAGGAGGAAAGGTGACAAGGGAGAAGGGAGAAGGGAGGTGGAGGAGGACGGGCAGGGGGAGGTGAGGAGGGAGAGGCAGCAAGAGGGGTGAAGGGGGGGGAGAGGGAACCTCTGGGCCCCCTGGAGGCCCACCCGCCCCGTACCGCATCCCTGGGCGCGAAGCAACGGACCGCCCCGGGGCGTCGGCGCCCCAGACACTAGGGAGAGCTCCCCTACGCAGCACCCCCCAAGAGACCCAGGAAATGGCCGAGACGCAACCGCCACCCAGCAGCCAACTGAGGGGCAGAGCCGCCCACGCACGCCGGCCAAGAGGGACAGCACCTAGAAAGTTAAGCATGCAGTGATTCCGAATATTAACCCTTAGTACCCATTGGAAGTGAGTCTTGAGGAATTTGTCACTGTAAGATGTCATTTGGATGTAGTCTACTTGATCCTGCTGGCAGCAACTGGGTTCCTGACTATAAAAACACAACCATTAGTCAAATGCCAAATACAGAAGCAGCAAAATAAATTATAGCGATGTGGTGGCTCTCGTTAACAGGCAAGTTACCAGATTTAGATGGATAGATTCTATGTACGTAGACCAGGTTTTTATTTGAAGCTGAGATTTTTTTCCGTTAAAATGTGATTTATGAGGTTAGACCATTGCTCAATATTCTCAGGGTTTTTTTTCTAGTTAGCAAGAATTGTTTTTTTTGGCGCTAGCAAGGGCTACGTAGATTGAAATTGTTTACGTGGTAAGTCAGTTGTTGTTAGGTCACCTAGCAAACACAGGGTTGGAGATAAAGGTATCCTACAGTCTAAGATAGCGGAAAGTTTTTCTAAGACTTAAGTCCAGTGCATAACCATAAAGCATGAAAATAGGTGTCTGCAGTGTTTTGTGGACACTGGAGACAAATGTCGGAGTCTGAGAGTCCCCTTTTCTTCATCATGTATTAAATAATACATGTTCTATGAATAATTTTATATTGGATAAGTTGTAAATTTCAGTGTTTTGTCATTTTAAATAGGTTTTCACAAACTTGAACCCAAAAGTCAGATTCCGGAGCTATACACAAGTCTGTCTCCCATTTCGAGATGGGTAAATAAATTTGATCTGTGTACAAAAGTATATATTTTATATATATTTTTGAGAGGTATTTTGTTGTTGTTGAAGAAAGCTTTGTAATATCTTTAGCTACCCCGAGCGTACCCCGAAGTGTTGGAATTTGTTTATTTTCCATATTTTAAATTGGCAGATTATGTAAAAAAAAAATTATGTTTATTTTGTAATAGGTTGCGATAATAGTTATAAAATATATGATTAATTTCTTCTGGTGATTGTGTGCACTCACCAGTTGTCTCTTTAATAGCCGTTATAAGAGATTTACCTGATTTGTTATTATATCCAAAGTTGTTGCATCTTAATTGTTGTATTATAAACTCCATCTTTTTGGATAACATATCGTCTAACTGTATTTTTGTATTCTGTATTATCACAAATTTAATCTCTACTCAAACAGCCAAGATTTAGGGGAAGCAGCTTCTGTAAATAAATTTGACTCCCAGTCCTGCTTGTATGTGAAGCGAATGCAAAGGTTTCTTTAAGAGTAAAAAAAACAACAAAACTTCATACTAACAGCTATTTCAGTGAGCCGTATATTTATGTTTCGACAGCCAACAAATAGCTTCATGAATGAGTCAGGTATCAGTGCTAGCTAGCTAGCTAGCATGGCAAGCAATGCTGAGTGAGTGATTACGCTAATTTTAATGGTTAGACTAAAGCACCGGATAAACAACAAATCAAGGGTTGCTTTTAGATAAATATAAGATATAACTAAAACAGAAACGTTAAAAAAAAAAAGAAGCAATATTTACCTCGATGCTGGCGGCGACTGTAGGAGCCAAGAAGAGTCAGACGGACATTGTAAACCCCCCCCCATTCCTAGCTGACCAATGGACGTTGTTGCAGCGGCTTCCAAACTGACCAATGAAAAAGCTTCTATCATCAGTTGAGCGGAGGACCACGCCCACACAAGACAAAACAAGTTTTGCAACTGCAAAACAGATTTGCAACCAAAAGTCAGGAGTTGCAAACAAAACCTAAAAGCTTGCTTGCAAAAGTAAAAAAATATATACATACAAATACATTAATTTTGTTTGCAAATAGTTTTTTGTTTTTTTGAAATGGAAAAAAATGAGGTTGCAAATCCCCTTTTTGTTTGATTAAAGTTTTTTTTAATTTTTTTTATTGCAAATCCATTTTTTTTTTAATTGAAAATAAAGGCACACATTTCTCTATACAAGAGCAACATCTAGAGTAACAAAATATTGTAAGTGCTTCATGAAGCTTAATTTTCCCATCACTAGATAAAACATTGTAAAGAAATTTTTTAGATTGACTTCCCCTTTCAATATGTACATACAGTATATTGTACAGTGCACACTACTTAAAATGAGTAAATTGCAGATTCCTCACTAATGTCCTGTGTAAATTTGTGGCACTTTCTAAATGCCACTCAGACCTATCCAGTCCACCCAAGCTGAGCCCAAGAGCTAGCAGTCATCCTGAAGGCCCCAATCAATATTTGTCACAATTAATGGCTTGTGGTGCAGCACTTCTTAGTACATAGTTAGACCTCAAACAGTTTGTTACATAGCTCACTGCCCCATCACTCTAACTCTCAGGGTGGTTTTATGGTTCACCTTTCTCAAGATTTATAGTTCCACACACTACACAACATCTCTTTTCACAGCTACCCCTCAAGTATCCAGTTGACCATCTTATCCTTTCCTTTCTTCGCTCAGTTGAAAGTGTCAGGTCAGGACCGATCAATGCAACTTGACCCGGCTACGCATTGGGGTTTGCGTGTGCATGTGTGTGAAAAAAATTTTAATACGTAATTTGTTTGTTTTTGTTTTTATTTTTTCATTTTTTCCTTTCAGACAATCATAGAGACAATTCACAAAATAACTTTTCACATACAATTATACCCGAAAATAAAAAAGGCTGACGGGATGAAGCCGAAGCTTATTAATTCCCGTTCTTAATTTTATAGTTTGCTTGTCTCTCGTGCAAATAAAAGTAAACACTGCTGGTTGATGACTGATGCGTGTGTGTTAAAATAAGCTGTGGTAGCCACTTACTCGGTTTTTTCAATCAATACCATAATCACTTCCTCTCTGTGTGCATGTACAAAGCATCACTCTCAAAATTAAATCATTTGTTCTCTGGGTCTTTCATCAGTTGTCAGCACAACCGCATCAAGGCCTACTACAAATGCGGCCTCTGTCACATAACGCTGTGTGAGACTAAGCATGATAAAGAGTAAAATCATGTGGGAATTCGATGCATGCCCGCTAAATATATATGACCCGCAAATAGTGTTTGGTCCCCTTTCCACTGCATTACAATTGAGACTATACTTGTACCGGTGACCTGCCGGGGTGGCCTGCCCGCTGTAATTACAGTGTTAATGAGTTAATGATAATTAATAAACTTTAATAATGGTCCCGGTTGTCTCTTGAGAAATGAAATCACCAAAAGGGAGAGGAGTAATTTAGGAGGGTTAAAGAAGGTCTGCAGTTTGGCATCATAGTTGGAATGGCTACTGAGATCAAGTAGACACTACAATGGGTAATCAAGACTGGTATGACTATGGTATGAGTAAACCCAATATAATATTAATATTTTTGTTGCACAGCCTACAATAAAACAATTGCTGTAACTTTCAGTGACTATGTTTACATGCAACCCGAATATTGGCAATATTCGAGTTTTGTAAGGCCATGTAACCATGCGCAATAACCCGAATATGCTCTTATTAAATCCGAATCGGACCCCTGGGTCACTTCTTTCATAATCAGAATTCTTGCTCATATAAACGCATTCAGAATACCTCGATCGATTGAGGCAATGTTTTTTCCGCTGTGCAGTTGCTTGCTAATTTCTTCTTCGTCTTCCTTTCTTCTTCTTTGCTTATTTGATTTGCAAGGAATCTTGGTCTATGTAGTCACGACTTGTATGTGCAGCTCCATCCTACTTGCTAAAGGAGCCTCCCTTAAATACATTGATTCCTCCTCTGCGTTCTCACGTTATTTTGTGTCTGTACGATGAAAGTGCCACATTTTGTGCCTATATACACATCAAATTAAATACAAGTATATAAGTTAGTGCTTCTGGCGTGTAACCCACCGGAAATACTCAAACCGTTGTCAACAAACATGACGCTCTTGCAGCAAAGAACCACACTTCTGAGCATTTCCGTAAAATTGTCCGGAAGTCGTTTTCCATGGCCTTGCCGAACTTCTCCCATGCCCAGTGATCGTCGAAGCTGTGTTCTGCTTGGCCATTTCATAAAATAAATGGGGGGGGGGGGGGCTATCTGCTTCCAATGTGTTCAGTATGCAATATGATGGCAAATTGCTGTAAAGTGATATATTTCAATTCTAAATTCAGGTATAAGTTAGCTCTATATGAGATTTAAGAAAGTATGGAGAAGCAAAAATAACAGGAGACAGATTTCTGTTGTTTACCTGTTTGGAGTAGCTGCAGTAAAAGCTACCATATTTACCCCAAAAGTTTAAAATTGTTAAAGTAGCAGAAAATTTGTAATAATCCTATGCGCTATAAACAAGTGCTCCTCTGGCAGCCTTGGTAGGAGGAAGATTAAGCAGACTGATACTGACTAAAGCCTGCTGCAGGAACTGGAGGTGGAGGACAATGAAGGCAAGCGGCAAATGTTGAAGATAATGAAGTTTGTTTTGTTATCATATATTTTGTTATATTTACTAATATTTGTCATGGTTTACCGTTATACCTAATTGTAGCAAGTAGCCAGCATATCTCCCTTTCACATGCTTTGTCTGGACCGACATCCTATATGGATCATAATTGTATCGTCATTTCCTTTCCAAAGCTTCCGTTCCTTGCCAGTGCCTTAAGGGACCCCAGGGGAGAAATGGGAATTTGACATGACTCTGCAAGGACAGCCCAAGGATAGTACAGTACATACATCCCTGTGGTCATTAGGCTGCTTCCCAACCCATATAGACTCATCATCCGTATCATTCTCATCTCTATCTCTGGTGGTTTCCTGACTGTGCCACTGCACACCGGATAGAAGCTGTCCTCTGACTATCCTTTCTCCCCCACCTCTATAATACCCCCAGAATATATCTCCTTGATGACTGATGGGCTTTCTTTCTCCCGGGCTCAGTCAGCTCTAATAAAAAGTATAAACTCATGTTCTATTCATGTCAATGGGTATTCACTCTCAGGGGATCGTGGTGGAGAAGAGAAAGAGCAGAGCTGGTGGAGCAGAAGTGTGCTAAGACAATTGCGTGTGAAGGGTAACAAAGTAAAGGAACATGACAGTAAGTGAGTCCAGACAGACACAGAATGTAAAGAAAGGAAGGGGCGCTTGAATATTACAAAGATGAAGCGAAACAAGGGATGAGATACAATTAAGATGACATCAAGTGTGTGTGGGGGGAGGGGGGGCATAATGCGAAGCTGTGATGCAAGATAAAGAACATGTTTCATACTCATTCTGGAGTGTCCTTCTGACTGCTGTGCTTGCATAAGGCTGCTTGCACTGCAGATTGCTGTAGGCTCTTCTCATGCAGCTTGTGGCTAAATTAGAGTACGATCCATCTATATTGTATGGCAATTGTTAGCAAACAAATGTCTATTATTTATATCTTATTTTAGCATCTTAGATGAGCCGTGCAAATGCAGTGTTTTTGTTGATTGTGTTGTATTGTTAACCGTTTGACCTTGAGAGCAGGTATATTGGATTCTTACTCCTTTACCTGCAGTTTCTTTACAATAGTAATTTATTCAACCCAAACATACATAGACCAATGAAGGTCCAGCAGGGGAGTGTTACCATGGCAACTAGATCATCATATTTGAAGAGTAACTGAAAGCAGTAATAGTGATAGAGACCTCGAAGGACTAACTACTGCTCCAGAATCTACCATCATTGCCTACTGTGCCTACATTCCTCATTTGTATGAACTATGCTCATCTTTTTGTGTCTCCAGTGTGAAGATGGTGCTGCTGTGGACGGCCGGAGACGTCTTCAAGACATCCTACTTTGTGATGAACCAAAACCCAGCTCAATTCTGGGTGTGTGGTTCTGTCCAGATCCTTATTGATGTGGCCATTCTCCTTCAGGTGCTGTTCTACAGCCAGGACACGCGTATCAAGCTAGGCTAAGCTTAACAACACAGGAACCTTTTCTTCAGGCGTAATCATATAAAACCATAAGTGAAATGGTGCTGTTTTCAGGCAAAACTTTATCTGTAAATGGAAGAATTTTATCTTTGAGCACCTCCATCTTCACTTTCTAGAGAGAAAAAAGCAACATTTAGATGTGCTTTTAGGTGTTTCTTTTAGATATATGAGACTGAATCAGACAGTCGTTTTTAGTAGACATAGAGAGTGTAAGAGGTAGACATTACTCACATTGGCAGCTCCCTAACTGCAGATCTGTGTTGCTCTAATGGCAGCTGTAACAAGCAGTGCTGCGCCAGTGGACAACCACTGGCCTCTATCGCTTGATTGATGAGTCTCCCACTTCATACCTCGCCAGATTGATGTCATGCAATGTGTGTGCGCATGTGTGTGTTTTACAGACAGTATGGAACTGTTGGAATACCTGCTGATGTGTGCTCACAGCCAATTTCGATTTTTGCCGTTAGCAGTGCCAAGTCAGGTCCCACAATGTACAGCTAACTAATGGTCTCTGCAAAGGCCATCAGTCTGTGTCTTAGGACTCAGCCTATGAGCTTGATTGACAAGGACTGAACTTCTTTAGTGTAAAACACAAATATATGTATAAATGTATACGTAACTACTTTGCTATGAGTAGTGTTAACACTCTATTCAAGTGGTGTTTAGGAAAATTTACTTAAGCTGTACCATTCAATTGAATGAACAATAATTTCAAAGCACTTGACTGTAATGAGCAAAATACTTTCGTCTTAAGAAGATAATTATGCGTTAGCCTAGAGCTATGGAGAAGAAATTAGTCAATCACCACATTATACAAACAAAATTTAGGTGCTACAATTAATTAAGTACGCATGCACAATCTAATGAAGCCCAATCAAGAAGTGTTTCCTATGCCAACAAAACAATGCTGCTTGATTGCTTCATTAGTGTATACAGTATGTTAATAGTCACCTTTTAAATCACCAATCACTTGCTGGTTTAAACTGTGTTCCTGGCAGCCACTGTAGCCCCGTTTGCCCAAAATGCGCTGTAGGACTTTTTTGTCTCCATACACAGTCCAATGTTCTGTTGCTAAGTTTTCCTTACGATCTATCACAATCTATGTGATGGTTTGGTGCTGATGGTCATGATCTGACACATTTTACACTTTCTACCAAAGCTTTATACTGATGAAAAGTGGACATTGTTTGTGTCCTCTACAGACTCGAATGAAATTCCACGATGTGCCCCGCTTTATATGTACTCCCAGAAATTGTACACCAAACGCGATAAAACTTGAAAAAAAAAACATGAGATGCCAGTGAAATACACATGGTTCACTGGTGACTACGGCCAACCAGGTTTCTCAGGTTTTTCTCAGGTTAGCAATGTTTTTTTGTTTTTTGTACAGTTTCCAAATCTGGCCCTGTATACACGGCAATCACCTGTTACATGTACGTCCATCCCGTTTTATCCACAGTTGCCTGAAATGTGATTGCCGTGACTGCTAGGAACAAAATGTAAATGTAGCATTAAAACGTGTGCAAACAACATGTTTATAACACACAAAGCACTGAGTGTATGTTTTGCATCATTCACATGAATATAAGTCCAAGAAAGTTCAAGAATGTGCAATGCCAAGAATCATATGTACATTATGTACATTATATTATGATTCAGTGGACCCATATTAAATTTATGATATTACTCTACCTTCATAGGAATAAAATGTTCATATTTCTTACATTCTTAGGGAAACGTGGCAAAAAAAAAAATCACTAATTAGCACAAATACAAAGTCCTAACATGGAATTTTTTATTGCCATTTTAGGATGAACTGTCATCCCATGACATGGACATACAACGGTGACAACTAATCATATAATGTACAGTGGAGCTTATGTAATTTTTATCGTAAAGAAATTACATTTCAACTATGAGAGACAGAATATGAAATAAAAGGAACATTTGGACACCTCCCAACCAGCAAATCTTCCGGCTCTCACAGACTGTTACCTTTTCTAAGGCTCCGTCCGTCCACACGAAAGCCAGTTTCAATGTATCCTCACAAGTTTCTTACCGTTCAGGCCGTTCGTCCACACGATGGCGCGGTTTCAGAGCTTGAAATCTATCAAAGCCGGCTTTGCTTCCGTCTGGACGATACTTAAGGACAGCAGGGACAACATTGCCCAAGCTTGGTGAGAAGGCTCCATGCAACATCTGACCTCATGGGATATCGCTTATTTTGAGAACAGTGGGGGTCGTGTTCAAGAGAGCCAGAACCACAGTCACAAAGGGTACCATTAAGTAATTCACTACTGGTCAAGAACTACAGGAGATGTTTAAACTCTCCTCTGTATTTGCCAACTGAGGTTACATTATAGAGTATTGAGTCGAACTTTTGTTACTGACCAAATACTTATTTTCCATTCTAATTTACAAATTAATTATTTAAAAATCTTACAATGTAGTTGTCAGGATGTTTTTTTTTTTTAACACTGTCTCTCAAAGTTGAATTTTATCTAAATTACCATTCTCTTTGTCTGTCCAAATACTTTTTTTTACCCCACTGTATATTCAACGTGAAATAATAAACATTTCATATGGGATGGCATGCTAGAATTGGCTACTTGTAAAAAGGCCAATATGCGACACGTCTTCCATTTCTATCTGTGCTCATTTGCAGCCTGCAGCCCTGTACAGTATGTGACAATATATATGACCCCGTCACACATGTCGACTTTGCATGAATGAACAGTGCCACATTATGCATGAGCCATGAAAGCATCCCCGCTTGGGCTTTACATGTCAACATCAAATTGTTAGATTTATAGAAGTGTCCAAGCGGCTAATAGATTTTTCAGATGTCCTGCTAATACTGCAGCTATCAGCATTGTTTGCCTGTGACCTTGTGTTCTTTATCTGCTCTCTGTGTGTTATGTGCACTAGGGATCATTGTGTACATGCATTTTTCAAATCCTTGTATCTCACTTTCACGTAGTTACTGAATGTGTCTAATCTCCTCTGGCCTGCATACTGCAGCTACATTGCAGCTTCTGTGTCCTGTTTTAAACACAGAAAAAAATATCTCCAGATATGCTGCATTGTTGATCCCCTTAGTAGAGGTTAACAATAGCCTCTTCAACAGAAATGATTTGACCTAAGTAGTATCGGCAAGCATGCCTGCCTCATGTGCATAGTTGGTACACACAATAATGGAAAAATGTCAGAATGTTACTTTTATTGATTTGAATGTTTTTATGTTGAATTGACTCGTTATTCAAATCAGCCAAACCCTCTTGAGAGTAAGTTCAATTGGATTCTGATGCCTATTCATGTTACATTTGTCATTGGATACCATGTAAACTGTCCAGTTTTTTCAATGAATGTCTTCTTGAGACTGTATGTTTGAAATATTGATGATGTTGTTTGTTTCCAACATAAAGTATTTATATCGCAGTATGCTGGTTTGTGTTGTTCCTGGTAGTGTGATTTCAATTGTATGGAACAGTGACAATGACAATGGAAAGACAAACAGCTTGTCTGGGCTCACCAGGCTGCCGCCGCAGCTTCGATCTGGACTTAAGCAGGATTTGGAAAACCTTGTGATCCTTTCAAGGTCAAACTCTCTGAACATACAGAAAAGCAACTGTGTGTAGGTGTGTCCTGGGAAAACCTTGTTTTTTGACACTATCGAGAGACATTCATTTTGAACCTTATAACTCACAGGGGATTGGGGGTAGACAAGGGGGCTGCTCCTGCTGCTGGACACATGGCAGAAATGTGTAGAGTAAAAGTGGTGTTATAATTAAGATGTGTGTGTGCCCTCATTTATTCAGTGAAGCTGTAGGACAGCATCTCTCTCAGCCTGCCATCTCTGCTGAGGCATGATCTGCAGCACAGACAGTGAAATATTTAACTGGATACTGTAGATAATGGGACCGTCTCTATGGTTTACAGATGAGGACCGACTGTGTGTGGCACTTTGCTGTACTCAACTCCTGACCTGAACATTTATCTTTCCATGCTAAGTGAACTGCAAGTCAAAATGTTAAAGGTAACACTTGTATGTTGTGTCTTTACCGGCCTTGGCTTCTAATTGACCAGAAGAACAGTGTTTCAAAAGCAGATGCACAAAAATAGATCTCATCTTCAACTGCTTTGGTTTGATTTTAGATGATGATGTTATTTATAGATCTGTACCTGAACGCCTCCACTTTAAAACCCAGAGGCTCAGATGATCTAATTTTAGATACTTGAACATCATTGTGTAAAAATGTAGAGAGTTTATCATCAAGTAAGGCATCGCCTGCTTTTAGTTTTCCTTACATAAAGCTCTTGTATTTGAAAACAGATTCTCTTCAATAGCTTTCTACTGCTGATGGCTACTGGTCAGAAAATGATGTAGCTGAAAAACAATAAATTAATTCACATTGGATTTACAGTATCTCTTAGTACTGATACCACAACTGCTACAAACTTCTTGCACAGGGAGGGAATACATGTAACCCTGAAATTCATATTTTCTGATGCAGATAAGCACAAAAAACAACTTCAAAGATAATTGAGGTGAGTAAAAAAAAAAAAATCCAAAAATATATTGAATTTGCATTTTGCATATTCTGTGTTGTTTAGATGAGTGGTCCTCAGTTGTTTTCACACCGCCCTTTCCTACTGTAACTAAGCACCAAGCCACTTGTATTGAAGTTAAGAGCAGTAAAGTTTGTCTTTTTTTTTCAATAGGAATGGAAGAATGCTGACAAGTGCAACAGTAAAAATTCCAACAGTCCGAAATGTTCTGCCATAAAAACACAATTGTCATTTGTTTTATGTGAGTGATGTTGCTGGAAGTTCCGTTTGCACTGTGCTAGTTTTGTTTTACCTGTACCAATTTTTGAACAGACTTAAACCATATCGCACGTCAGGGTGACAGTAGGGGATTGAGTTGCACTGAGGAGCACTTACACTTCCTATTCCCTACCTTATATATTTCACGTGGGAGCTTATTATGGTAGAGGGGCGTATCCAATGTGAATACAACCAACCAACCATTTTTTTTAACCCGCTTATTCCTCACAAGGGTCGCGATGGTGCAGGAGCCTATCCCAGATGGCTTCGGGCAGTAGGCGGGGTACACCCTGTACTGGTTGCCAGCCAATCCAGGGCACAGAGTGACAAACGGCCATCCACACTCACAATCACACCTATGGACAATTTAGAGTGTTCAATCAACCTGCCATGCATGTCTTTTGGAATGTGGGAGGAAATTGTAGTATCTGGAGAAAACCCACACAGACACAGGGAGAACAAAGCCCGGACTCAATCCAATGTGAATACATGCGTCATTAAACTGCATGTAATAACATTTCTGACATGACAAAATAATGTTATTTTCCAAATAAAATGCAAGTCCAGCCTGAGATACACACATTTGTACTCAACTTGGAATGTGATGTATTCTGTCACTAACCCACACGGCTTACGTTAAAATATAAAATCATAAACTGTTTGATTTCAGACACACTAATCGAGAATAAGAGGATACTATACGGATTCAATAGAAGTATGAATGTTTGATCCAGTTTTGTGACAATACATCGAGATTTCGATTGCTATTCAATGGCGCATAATATACTAATGACACCTTGTTATTCCCTCACACCCCAATCTTCACACGTCGTCAACAATTAATTTTTGACTATTGCATGTAAGAAGCATGTAGATAAATGTTGCTGGCATTCATTGGAATTAATGGTTAATTTTGAAAAAAAAAAATATAAAAAAGAGGTGTCCATTAAAAGTAGTTTTTCCCATGTTAACATTTAAAAAAAATAGACATGTTATTTAAGATGTGTTGTAAACATTCTGTCCTTACACTGTGATGTAAAGCAAGGGAGAAGTCAAACTGTTATCTAGCATGGGAATGACTGAGCCCCACTCTCACAGTAGTTATGACTTTATACATCTCAGCTTTGTATTGGGTATGTGATTTACAACACTCACAAACATATACTTTGGGGTCAGTCTTTTATTCCCCCAAGGATTTTCAAGAGCAGTCACATAGAAAAATAGGCGTTATCCCCTGCAGATGTTCACCTACCAATTGCTCCAAACAACCTTTCTTTATAAAAGTGCTTCATCACCACACTAGTTTTTTGGGTCAGTTTTCTCCTATGAATGAATTTAGAATAGTCTCTGTCAAAAGCTGAAACCTTTGTATGTTTGGGAGCGTAGGGCTGATGCTAAATGCATTTCATCAAGATGTCTGGCCTAGTTCAGTTAAACCATCCTGAAATATTTTATGCATTAATTATTTGATATTTGCCTACCTGTACTTCAGATTTTCAATGCCCCCTTGTTTTGGACAGTTGATTATCAGTACCTGTTCAGATGTCATGAACTGCTTGCCTCAAAAAGCCAACAATAATACTGTTATTTTATGTTACCCTATGAGGCAAAACATGTTGTAAAATATACTGTACATCACCAGAGGAAAAGACTAAAGTGTAACTCGGAGCTTTAAGGGATGTCATAATTTTACAATTGAGGACAGTTAGCCCCTACAGACATGAAATCACAAGAGATGATTAAACTATGAAGATGGATGCATTCTTTTCTTCCCTTATAGCCTGCAGAGGACACAAAGGTGTGAAGACAGATGGCAACCTGCTCACAAGAGCAATGTGAAAACACTACTCAGTTCATTTTGTATCCATTTTTAAAACAATTCCAATTGCAAACCCACTCCAATTAGGTATATAGGCTATACAGTCTTTTGACTATATACCCTATATACACCTTTGTGGGATTCTATTTATTTAGATGAAGTTCAGCTTGTGATTATTCACTCCCTCATCATATAGTGCAAATTGCTTTTTTTTATTTCTTCAACAATATTCTCCTGGAAAGAACACCAGAAGTTGTTAGATATGATATCTTGTTGATACTTTTGTTTCATTTTGACAATGTGCAACATTTTTAAGAATGCTGGTAACTTGTACCGATTTTTAAAAAGCTCTACATTTCAAACATCGGATACACTGTACAGTACTTGTATGGAGAATAGCGATACATAATTTGAAGATGAAACTTTTTGTCAAAACGTGAAATAAATGTTGAAAAATACTGAAAGCCTGAACTGTGTGAATTCCGTTTCCAATTATGCCATATCTCAGTTGATGGCGAGCTGTGTATGGTCCAGGTAAAACTTGCAATGGGATATTTCACCAAATATTAGAAGGTACAGAACAACCTTGATTTAAATTAGAGGACTAATTTAGGGAAGGAGTCATCCGTTACATTGAAGTATTATTATTATTATTATTTTTTGCAAATTTTTGTAGTGTTTTTATTTATTGATTTACTTTTCTCTAGCCTAAAAATGCTAAATACAGTACAAAATTATTGTATGCGCATTTATATATATATATATCTTCACGGCCACAACGGTAACATGTCATGTTGTGGGAATCATGGGTTGCTTGTTCCTGACTTGCACTGAATCTGGGTTTCACAGGTTTTCCTCTCCCTTTAGCAGGTGTATGTGCAACTGCATTGATTGTTACTTTCTCCATTTTTGCATCTTGCTGATTTGCAGCCTCCATTGTTCTTGCAATTTCAAGAAGCCCCGAGAGCTTTAAGTCTTTCTCGCTCAGCAATCTTCAGCGTAATGTGTTTGATGTACATTTATCAATCACTTGGTCATGAATAAAATCCTCTTTACTGTCTCCAAATGTGTACGTCAATGCAAGTGAATATAGTCAATGAACAAATATAGCAGTGATGCTCTTTTCTGCGCAGCATCACGGACTCCCGACGTGGTTAAGTAGAGTTTAAAACTACTTATCCACTTCTGCTATCAAACTCCGACACTTGCTGAGTCGCACAGCACATCGAAAGGAGCAACCGCTGGTAGACTGTGCGCCAATCTCCCTCGTCTTCTCGTCCTCTTCGTCAGGTTGCACGAGAGATTACTGCGTGTAACAACTCCTTAACAACAACGGGACTTTCCGATCACTTTTACTCACTTTAAATTAAATCCTTGTCGCCATTTGTAGTGTTTTTGTCTAATATTAACACTTCTGAGCAGACCAGACTTGCATCACGCTCATTGCCGCCTTTTTATTTCTCTCTCTTCCTCAGTACACGTCACTTACATTCACGTCATCACGTAACAGACGTACATTCAGGAATGGCATTCACTACATCATGACATACACTACAGTCACCTGATTGCTTTTGATGGGAAAGTTGGCTCTGCCAAAATAGTCGTCACATTGGCTGCTTTTTAGCAAGCTCTAGTTTATTGGCCTCCAACCAGGAATAGAATGCGCGTGGAGCAAGAAACATTTTACCAGTCTCTTATAATGGGGGTCAATTATGTAACTAACAAAGGGGCATTTTATGTGGACAGAACATATTTTCTGTCTGCTAAATCCAAGGTCTTTTGGTCTATTAAATTGAGGTTCCACTATATTTATGACTTTGACCCATACTTCTGTACATTTTCAAACATCATTGAAAATGCACTTTTCTATATGAACTTATCTTTAAAAGTGTTCTTAAACCAGTTGAACACATGAAATCTGTACTGATGCCAATATATGACTGGACAGAAAAATAAAGTCCAATGAATACAATGTGTACCCAACATTACATTTTTCTCATTATACTTGGCTTTAGTGTTTTTAAAACGCATTAAAAGGAATTATGAGTGTGTCAAGTATCGCATTGCTGATGACTTGGAAAAATCTGGATGGATTCTGCTGTCTAGTCAGCGACTTTACCCAAAGAATCAGAATGTCAGTGGTCCAGCATAGATCATAAAACTTTTACAGCGCCCACACAACATGAGTCCATCAGACCGCTGTATACTTGGAGCTACTGAAAAATGTCGTTTTAAGGGCTCCTACAACATTCATTACCCGCCTCTAATTGGCAACTTCTTTTTTTTCACTTGACATTTGAAGATACACAGATGGTCAAATTTGTATTTTGTTTTATTTTTTTAAGCTTGTTTATGCTCAGATATACTGTAGATCATCCAGCCAGTAAAAGGGACATGTTCTTCAAACTGGCTTAAATCAATGCACACTTTGGAAGTTTTTTGTTTTTTGCTCTCTGTGTTAGCGTTGTGCGATTGCAGAACATGCTGTGAGTAAATCATGGAGGAGAATTCTGCTTGCTATACTCTGCATGTGTCATATTACATGGAGCCTCCGTTAGGTACCGGTATTAGTTTATATTTCAACTGAGGAGCCAGATGACATTTTATCCAGTAAACAGATAAGCAACGACATGACTCCAAGCCAGAAAAATGACATAAGACATCTGTAAGAGTGCTGTGTGCATCAGTTTAGCTGGCTTTACAAACTTGAGGATAGTGCCATTCCTCATGTTACTTTAAGCGGTATGTGTTGCTGGCAATGAATCAGTGCTCCAAACACCCTGTGATTGACGAGTTAGTCATTCTCTTGCTTTGTCTTGAATGGGTCAATGCGAGGCTTTGTAAAGCGCATTGGGCACCATCTGATGTTGATAAAGCGCTATAAATATGCACTCCATTTACCATTTGGACTTATAATTGACGCTCACTGAAATGCAAAAACTGTAAGAAAATGCTGATAAGGTTTCAATATGTGTTTTTTAAAAAGCAAAAAAAAACTGGTGAAATGTTGGACACCCCGCAAAAAAAAAAAAAGTTAATACAACAATCCACAAATTTGTATGCAGGGGTCAAATGTAGTGCTGTCACTATGGAATATTTTTTTTTAGAATCAATTGATCTATTTGTCTCTGTGTGCCCTGCGATTGGCTGGCAACCAGTTCAGGGTGTACCCCGCCAGCTGGGATAGGCTCCAGCGCCCCCTGTGGCCCTTGTGAGGACAAGCGGTTAAGAAAATGGATGGATGGACGGAACATGACGATGCTGTCTGATGCACTGCCAGTCTGTCACAATTTGTTTGTGGAACTAGGAGCATTAAGTTGCCTGCAACTGGACTGCTCTGTTTCGCCTCTCATCTGAGTAGAGTAAGCCCTGGATGTAGAATGCAGTTCGAGGCGTGCCGCCACGTTGGGTGGACCTAAACGTTGGATTCCGCCCACACGGCTTTTCCACCTCAAAGTGCCTTCTTCTTTCTTTCTTTGTTGTAAACCTAACCCTACCACATCACCATTACAGTATTGTTTGAACACTTTATTCGAACATGGAAAATTTTAAACGGACGAAACCCTTATTACTAACCTCAACCGTCCAGGAATGAGCTATTTGCTTGAGACATGTAGTACTGCACTTCGGCCTCTTCCTCAAACTGTTTAGTTAGCTCCGCCGCGGCTGACTGAGGGTTGAGTGTTTGTAATTTTCGATGCTCCATAATGTGTTTTAAAAAATAACTTAACTTTATTTCATCATTAAATCTGCAAATTTTGTTGGGAAAAATTGTTTGAATCATTTTGCAAAACCCGTGTGGGCGGAGTCAAACGTTTACGTCCACCCGATTACAAACTGCACTCTGCATCCAGGGCTACTTGTCTTAAGTAGGCTTCATCATTTCATGCAACAAAGCTTGGTTATGACTGCACCAGCCTAAGTTCACGGCACGCCCTAACTACGAATAGTATAATTCTCTTGGAATTCAAAACAACTGTCGTTAAAACGTCTGACTGTCAACAAGTCTTTGGTTTGGACATTCGCTTATTAATATTACACTGAGTTCCAAAAAGGTAGTGGATCTGACTGCCTTTACAGTCATTGGGGACTTTTTGTTGTTTGCTGGAGACAAAACAATTGATCTCTTTGGGATGGATGAAATGATTGCATTGTATGTGAGGAATCATCATTACCAACACCTCCTCTGTTTGCCACACCCACTTAGGCTGGTGCAGTTCTAACCAAGCCTTGTTTCATCAATTTATTAAAGGGGAAGTCAACACACATATTCTCTTTGCAATGTGATGCTGTATGTGCCACCACTAGTCTAAAATGGCATTCTGATTAATATTGCATTTGTGGAATATGAGCGAAGAAGCAAAATCCAGCTGTTTTTACCATCTCAGGGGGCGGCCATTTTGTCACTTGCTGTCGACTGAAAATGACATCAAAGTTGCGCAGGTCTCGGGTAACAACCAATCACGGTTCATCTTCAGAAAACAGGTGAGCCCTGATCAACTGTGATGTCATTTTCACTTGACAGCAAGTGACAAAATGGCCGCTCCCTGAGATGGATAAAAACTGGTGAATTTTACTGCTTAATTATATTCCACAATCGCAATATTAATCAGAATGCTGTGTTTAGACTAGTGGGGGGTGCATAGAACATATCATAGTAAATAATTTTGGGGTGGTTGACTTCCACTTTAAACCTACTTGGATGAGAGGCAGGTGTTTGATTGGGTGGATAAACCTTTTATCAGAATAGTGTTGTTTCCAGTGGGCACTCGCATACCGACATGTTGTAACGTAATTTTTGTTTTATCTTTAGACCAGCCTTATTAAATGAACATCAGTTAGGTCTATCAAGTCATCATGTCTCAAGTGAAGTTTTTAACTCACAAGTATACGTGGAGTCGCAAGTCACGTGAGTCAATGATCCCGTCCCCATCTCTCCTCCGAGATCTCGACTTTATTGTATCAGCTCATTTTCGTGCTGTCCTCCGCTCTCTTCTCAAATTAAATTTGTCTTCTTACCATGACAAACCTTCATTCCTTACCATGGTTGGTCAGACGTGTAAAAGTGACCGTTCTAAACTAAGGCCAGTAGATAGGTTAGAGTTGTGTTCACTGTAACTACATGTAATCCCTTTTCGGCCGTCCCCGTCTTCTCCCATTCCTCCTCCTCTAAAATGTCAAATGACTCCATAAGTTACCTTAATGGGGTGTGGGGCAGAGTACGAGTGAAATATCCACCATGTCACAGAGCCACAGCTGGCCCGCAAATTGTAACAGAGAAGCCAGCATTTTGTGTCCTTTGTGTCCTTTTGCCTGATGATTGCTTGTGCAGATCTCCGTTACTTTCTCTCCTCTTAGTCATCGGTCGGGATGTAATGTCACGCATGCAGCACATCCATATGAACTCATCCACTCACACACCAGCTGTTTTCTTAGCGCTAAGTCAAAGCAGCAAAGCGAGGTGGTATAGGGGAAACCTCAGCGGTGTATTTATTGGAGGTTCCTCTGCCCTCGCACACATTCATTCGCTTGGTTTAGATTAAGACTGCAGGGATTTTCGCAAGCCTTCTCATGCGCTTGATTCATTTATTCCCGTTGCCATTAGCTCAGGATTAACTTGAGGTGAATAGTCTCTGCTCGACTGCATTCTCATTTTGGGTCACTTTTTTAATCAATTGCAATTTCTTTTCTCCTTTTACGCTTCAATTTAATTAATCAGTTTCTGAGCTTGCCTTTAAAGTGAGCGCTGGGACTCTTTTGTCCCTAATTTTGGCCTCTCAATTTGGAATTCTGTAATCATAAAGTCATTGTATATGGAAAGAAGTTTATGACTTAAGGGGACTAAAAGAGGCTGAAGATGACGTATAGGATAAGTAATGGAAAGAAGAGGTGGTGCACGACAGTGTGGAGGATGATTATATGGACTATAACCCTCATGGCCATCACAGCAAAGCAAATACTCGAGGAAAAAGCCGGGCAGACTATGGCCGTGCTTCACACCCCGTCGAGTTGACACACCATCATTGAATATTGCCAATCGTCATTACGCCCAGCGTCATTTCATTGCTTCACTCTTGCATCTCAAAGCACACAGCTAGTGGCCATTTAACAAAAGGGCATCTTTGCAACTGTCGCTTTATGGATCTTCCTTTGTGTGCTAGGGAAGAGTCATGATGGAACAGTGATCATTTTTCCAACCATTTGCGGAGAAATTAAAAAAAATACCATCTCTCATAGCATTTGCTATACATACTCTATACATATTTACCTTTCCACTATACAGGAATGCTCAAAAATCTGGATGCAACTTCTCATTTCACAGCATGACAAAGTGTGTCTTAAGCTATGCTCTGGTGGCTGTAGAAAGGTTGACCTGGGGTGGTGAATTGGTGGCAGGAGGTTTAGAAATACAGATAAACTAAAACTAAAATTGAAATAACATTTCTGTCACTAAAAATAAAAACTAAGTGAAACTAAATCTAGCTTATAATGAACAAAAACTAACTATAATTATGGTGAAAATCTTCTTCGTTTTCATCTTTGCCAATTAACTCTTTGACTGCCATGGACGTTAAAAGACGTCATCCAATTTTTTAAATTTTTTTTTTGAAACGGGTTGAGGAAAGCCTTGGCCAGCTGTGGTGACAGTTTCAAACAGATCTAGTTAGCCTAATGACTATTTTTTGCCCCTAGATGGCAGCAATGACTCTCTTTTGACAAGATTGGGTAGGCGTCAGTAGAAGACGTGAGGCGGAGCTCGAGTGGACAATGGCTGGGGAAGGGAAGAGAACATGGCGACCGGTTGCAAGCAGCTCACGCTCGAGCAGTTTTTTTTCAAAGACGAAAAGCATCGACCAACGCTAAAGAGCACATTGATGACGACGATGATCATCATCGATGATGATGATGGTGACTCCGAGGTTGGAAGCATTGACGCGGCAGTAGAAGACGTGAGGCGGAGCTAGATGGCTAAAGAAGCGAACAATGACGACCGGTTGCAAGCAGCTCACACTTGGGAATTTATTTCAAAGACGAAAGGCATCGACCAACGCTAAAGAGCACATTGATGACGACGATGATCATCATCGATGATGATGATGGTGACTCCGAGGTTGACGCTGAAGTTGCAAGCGTTGACGCGGCGGCTATGACGACGTCATAAAGGTTCACCGGCTAGCAATGCTAACACCGGAAAACGCGGAGCACAACCGAGCACGCTCAGGCGAACGTTCAATCGGACGACGAAGAGTGCCCCGAGTCCAATGCATATTCATCGGAGGAGTGTGTACAGTCTGCTACTTGCTATTCCCCGGAAAAAAAGGCCGTCAAGAAAGTGTAACGTCTGCACGCGAAAGGAGCCATCGCAAGTGAAACTAATCTGTTGTGCAAATCCTGCTGTGTCTCCTTGCACGCATGGGAGCGTTACAAAAAGAAAAACTGTATTTGAAACATCCACATAATTGTAAATAGTACCACAGTTGCACACATTTGTAAATAGTTTGCGAAATTGTTTTGTCAAATTGTTACACTGTTGAATGGAAATAAATGTATTTTGAAACCAAAAAAACACTTTTTCATTGTTGGTGATAGCGTTTTACAGAAATAAAGCACTACTTAGGTGTTTGTGGCATCATTCATGGACAAAAAGAAGTGTAGAATTCACTAGAGTGCATGAAATAACATCGTTTCACAAAAAGCTCTTTTTCTCAGCTTTTTGTTTCAAAACAGAGCATTTCGGTGAAACTAACCTTTTTCTATTGTTGATTACTGAAGAACGGAATAAGGTAGAAACAAACTTTCAATCTTCCATTTGGTAGTATGTGTGTTTCCATAGTCCAAACACAACATTTTCTGTGGACCTTGAAAGATCAGTCAAAATGCTTAAATCGGCTGGCACTGGCGACATACCGTTTCTGAAAACGTCTGGCAGTCAAAGAGTTAACGTCTTTGGCGCGCCTCTGTAGGATTTTACTAAACGTTATTTAACGTTGTTGGCAGTCAAAGAGTTGATACTGTTTTGTTTTTTTACAGTGTACAACTCTAAGAATTAAAAAGAAAGAAAGAAAGAAATAGCAGGTGGGTAGAGTAGCCAAAAACTATACTCAAGTAAAAGTAAAAAGTAGTCATCAAAAAATCTTTCAAGTTCAAGTAAAAAAAAAAAGTATTCGCTGAAAAGAATACTCAAGTACTAACTGCTTGAGCATAATGTCTTATTTTTTAAAAACAATCTCATCAGACAGACAAAAACACAAAATTATGTGCAAATTCTGGCATCTTCAAATCATAAAATAAAAATAAAAAATAAATAACTTTTTGAGCTCGAACAATAGGGCAAGCATACATCTTAGCCCACACTGTTAGAAGTTAAAGTGCTTGTTAGAACCTTTTTAGGTTCCCCAGCTTGTCCTCATAGGAGAACCCTTTTTTGGTTCCTGTTAGAACCATTTATGAAGGTTCCACCTGGAACCCTTCCAAAGGGTTCTACCGAGAAGATAGAGGGTTATACGCAGAACCATCTGTGAAAGGTTTCATCCAAAACCTTCACAGCGAGTTCCACTGAGAACCCTTTTATCTTACAAGGGTTTTGTCTAGAACCGTCACAAGTTCCTCAAAGAACCCTATTAATTTGCAAGGGTTTCATCTAGAACCTTCATAGAAAGTTCCACTTAAAACCCTTTAATATTGCAAGGGTTTCATGTAGAACTAACAGTAAGTTATACTGAGAACCCTTTTATGTTTCAAGGGTTTTATCTAGAACCTGCAGAAGGAGTTTTGTTTTTTATAAGTTTTTTTTTTATTAAGAATCACACTATTCTACCACTCTACCTTTCTCCATAAGGGTCCTCATGTCACATTTGCTGAAATAAGAGAGTTGATTTAACTTACCTTGATTATTTGAGGTTTCTCTTCAATCCAGCTTGTAATTCAAATTCATGCACAGGTGATCACGTGTGTGAATAGCAATCACCACTGATATGCTACACCTGTATTGAAGAGAGCGGAGCGTGTAGCAAAACCAGCATTCAACTCCCACAGAGCAATCAATATGGCAGCCAGCTGCCAGGCCCCACACACAAAAATCCAGCTTTTCCCCTGGGTAATACAACCACCACCAAACATTCGCACCATCCGTACACCAGTGAGGGTGGCAAAGAAGGCAATGTGTCTAAAATGTCTTGCCTAAGGACTCAATGACACAACTTGGAGGGAGTGGGAATTGAACAGCTATTGTTGATTACTGAAGAACGGAATAATGTAGAAACAAACTTTTTTTTCTGATGAAAGAGGAGAGTTCAATCTTTCATTTGGTAGTATGTGTGTTTCCATAGTCCAAACACAACATTTTCTGTGGACCTTGAAAGATCAGTCAAAATGCTTAAATCGGCTGGCGACATCCCGTTTCTGAAAACGTCTGGCAGTCAAAGAGTTAATAATATCATGCTAATATTAAACCCACTCTGTGGGCAAAAAGAAAAGAGTGCCTTGTTTGTTTTGCTTTTTGGAATTAAAATCTTTTTTAGCATTATCCTGCCTTGTCTTCCTGCACTTGGGTCCTCAACCCTCTCGCCATTGAATTTTTGTTTATAAAGACCCTCAATTTCCCAACCGCCGTGTCTTGACTGTGTTTTGGTTCTAAATGCGCACTTCACGTGACAGAGACATATGAAGGTGAACTTGAACATTTATAATAAAATTTAGTATTGATAGATTCATAGCCAACAATAGGGGTGGCAACTGGGGTGGCAAGGCATTTGGTAAAGCCACCTATGCCTCAGAGCGTCTTCATTGTTTGGTACAAGGAAATGGGAATAAACGCGTTTTCTATTTCAACTAATCCAGGATTGAAAAGGATCTCATAAACAAGATTAAATAAAATGAATTTTATGTTGACTATACAAAATCTTAAAGCTTATTTGGTAGTTTTACAGATACACAGACTTTTCCTTTTAACTTAGAGAGTGCAATCTCCACCCAGGCAGCTCTATTTCCCCAAAGTGCCATAATCCTCCGAAAGCAGGGAATTGCTGCAGGGCAATGTTGTTTCTGCATAATCTTGCAAACAGACAGACAAAACATAACCTCCTGGATAACGTAAAAAAAAAAAAAAAGTCAGCGCATACATAACGAGCCCTGAACTGAATTGAGCTACATTAGTGAGCAGTGCAATGCATTCACAATGTGTAAGCTCTATTAGTGTTCCCAAGTGGGTAAGTAAAATTCCAGGCACAGATGTTGGCGCCGCTCTTGAGATCCAAGGGCAACGAGGTCCTCGCAGTTCTCACCCTGAGGGAGAGCACTGATGGCTTCGGGGTGGGAGGACAGGAGAGGCGTTGAGAGGCTTAGAGGATGATGAGGAAAGAAAAAATGGTGAATTGGACTGTGAAGAGGGGGGTAAAGACTTGAAAGGAGAAGAGACGTGATGATGGTTGGGCCGAAAAGATAATGAAAGGAAGGGAGGTTAAAGGCTATCAACACTGTGTATGAATACTTTGTATGCATCATTGGCCTGTCTCCTTCCTGTATAGTTCTGCCGCTTCATTATTCATCAGTCTTTCAGGAATACGGTGGTGAAGCTAATAGCAACCACCCCATCACATTAAAAGTTTTGTAGGATAGATTAACAAATGGCCTTCTCATCTACCGTAAATCTCGCTTTTTCAGTCTGAGTACTTGTTAACAGTGCAGATTAATGTTCAGTCACACCCTTGTACTCCTAATTTTCATAAATACGGTATTTATGTTTGCAAACTCTGGAATTACATCCCCTGTAGTGCTGTTTGTAATGTATATAGTGATGCTAAATTATCCTCATTAGTGTGACTCACATTTATTCCACCGCCTTGTACCAAACTGATGAATCATTCTCTAATGTTCAGTTCGGTGTAGCAGTGAATCGTTTACAGATGCCTTTACCAAAGCACCAGTTTTCCCGGAACATTATTTTCACCACATTGATCCGCAGAGTTGGTACACTCACGTACAAACGTTGCCTGTTCGTACAATAGGAATGGGAAGTGCCACATGTATGAAGCACTGCTGCTTCACCGCAGACCAGTTCGGTGAAATCGGAGTTCAAATCTCTTGGGCATGTTTCCTTCCACAGTCCAAAAACATGTATATCATGTTCATGGAAGAAAATCTGTGTTAATCATATTTATTGGCAACCCTTTAAAGCGTAAAATTGTATTGACTGGACAGATTTGGACAGACAAGTGAAATTAATTTCAACCCCACCTTTGACACCTACTGTATGATTTCAGCCACTAACTCGACACCCACAAGAAGCTAAAATAGGACTTGAGACGTTCTATATGGATAGAATTGCAAGAGGCCTTTTGCCTTTGTTAATCAAGCTGCTTTTAAGGGATTACAACTGGCGGGAGCTCAGTGGAACAATGTCATTTTTGCTCGTGCACTGAAAATGTATGCTCATCAGTATTTGGAATATGAACGACCAAGAGGGATTATTACCATAGTGAGATTAGGCATTTATATGTAAATTTCAGGCAGGACAGAGGATTAGTGTTTAGCACATGCACCGCATAGTTCAAAACTTGGCTGTGTGAAGTTTGCTTGCTCTCCCAGAAATATTTGTCATATATTTATTTGTCATGCTTGATAACACGTTTTTCAGACCGATACCAGTACGAGTTCTCAACTCTTGAGTAGTCACCGATATCAAATACCGATACCACTAGTACTTCTGGATTAGGGCTGCACAGTATTGGAAAAACGCGATATAGACGTTGAATAATGCAATACTGATATTGTTGTGATATTTAACATGTACTTGAATAAATGAAATTTTTCTTATCTAATATTTTCATGCGGCAAAATAAGTAGGCTAGTTACATTCTTCACTTATTAATTGTAATAACTTGCAATTTGCATCTGATCAGTCAAAGTCAGCTAAAAGCATTCAATTCCGTACTAAAGCTGTGAGCAGCTACTGTATGAAGGCCGTCGCAGCCCTGGCCACATTGGGGTACTGACACGTTGGAGTACTGACAAATTTCCTCTAAAATGTTTTTGCCAGGACTGGGTGCAAAGTTTCATCATGAGTATTCGCCTAGGTTTGGCCCTCAAAAACATTATTTTCTTTGCAAACAGCGCATTGCCACAGCAGCAGCGTGAGACAAAACTTTTCATTTCTAGTTCCTGATCATAAACGAGCCAAAAGAGGGATGCCGACACTGGTATCTGACACTGTCGGGAGTACTAATTCCTTGAAAAAAGGCCAGGTATTGACCTAATGCCGATACCCGGTATCGGTACTTGCCCATCCGACGTATTTAGTTCTTCTTTAAAGCCAAAGTGTGCAGTCTTTAGTGCCATCTAGTGGGGAACTAATAATTCATTCAATTTAAAAATCCACTATTGATTTCAATAATATGCACACAAAAAAGTTCTATCACATCAACATACATTTTATAATATAATCGTAGATCTAATAATCACTAATTGCATGGCTGTAGTCTCACCTTACAAGAGGCTGACATGTTTCGCCACCATCTTCTTGCTACGGATGCCCAAAGGACAACTTCATGAACGTAGTTGCTTGCGTCTAGTTTCGGACCCAATAGGTCGACTGCTGCTTACCTTTCACAGCCTGCAAGTGGTCATCACCGAATCCCGTCATTCCGGTTCCCGTCGCTTTTGTCAACTTCTCTTTTGCTCTTGCAAGATTTTACTAGCTTTTTAAAAAAAATTTTTTACTAGCTTCTCTTTTTTACTAGCCACTCCAGCCTATGGCTCGACTAACTCCCGCTAGCCGCTCTTGTTAGCTGCTCTGGCTTCACACCTGATGCCAAGTCGCCGTCGCTTGCCGAGATGCTAGTTTTCTCACGCAAAATAAAAATTGGTGGTAGGCTTGCAGAGTGTGGTCTCTCTAAGCCACCGTTGTGTGCGTGCTTCTAACCGCATGTGCTTTGGCTGCATTCTATGCTAGAGTGGCATGTGGTCACTTATTTACACACTGTGTCTTTAATTTATAATGACAACCATAACATACAGTAAATTGTGCTATGTTGAAATATGCTTCAAAATATTGCTGAACAAGTAGTTACCAATGCATGCATTTGCTACATTTGCACAACCTAACAAGTTCAATAAATCAATATTTGTATTTTCCTCTTGAGGCTAAATAATGGAAAAGCAAGTCACAGAATCCCCTTCAGTATGATGCAGTACATTTGCAAAAGCGCCAAACCAAACATTAACGAATACCTGCACGGGTACTTGTGTTATTTTTGTAAATGCAAAGCTCGCATATGAGATCTCAATGTACAAGCATCGCACGGGAAAAGCCCACAGCGTCTCCAGACTGCTGGTAAACAACTCCTTGACCTTTTTCCATTCGTCCATCCACTGTGGGACATGCATGGTTGCGTCACGTGCCCGCACGCACGCACACACACACACACACACACACTCACACGCACACGCACACGCGCTCACACACACGCACACACACACACACACACACACACACACACACGCCTAATGTGCTTTCTTTTCACTTGTCTCCTTTTAGACACATGGCGTTGAGAAAGAGAGGTTGAGCAGGAAAGAGTAGACTTTTCTCCTCCCACACTCGCTTTTAAACCAGCTCTCCTCTGCTCCTCTTCTGTGCTATATCATCGCCGCCTTTATGGACCTCTAGTTCCCAGTGTGAATTATTAACTACCACGCTACAAGCCCAGACAAGTGACTTCAGAGTCTCTCACTCCACTTAAAAGAAGAGAGCTTCACTTTGTTTTTAGCTGCCTCCCACTTTCCATTCAATCATGTAAGCACTCGCAGAAAGTGTACTGGGTGTGTTGATGGGTACGGGGAGTCCATTACAGGCGGTTACTGATGGGTGGGGGATAGTTGTGAAATTCTTTAGATGTGTTTGTGATTAGCTTGTTGACATTACTTCAACTTTTACACTAATTAATCGCAAATAATTTGCAGGGTGTCAGTTTAAAGAGATAAGGAGGTGACTATTTCACTTTTGCTGCTTCTTATTTGTAATAAGATTTTCCAGTCATTGTAAGATTACTGTATTATTTTCCTCATATACAACTTGAAAGCATCAATATCTGATCTCTTTGGCCGCACAAAGACTTTCCGCCTGAGGGGAAATAAGTCCAATGGGTTTGTGATCTTCTTGACCGCTTGCTGTTGTGATAATTTAGATTCTTGCTTAGTCCTGACCGTGACTAGCGGGCACAAAAAGTCACAAACATTACTGAATGGCCAGTTTTCAGCCAAAATAGTATCAAGATAGACATTATATAGCTCTGTATTATTGAATGTGTTTTTCATCAGATATATGGAGAAAAAGGTTAGGTAAGCTTTATTCCATTATTCTGTCTTGCTTGCTCTGCGTGGTTCTGTTTTTTTCCAGTCACAACTAAAAACTTAAGGTGTTCCAGCAACGTATTGATCAAGAAAAAAGCTCACAGTTTTCAATGTGGTTTACAAATCTAATTAAAGACATTTGTCACTCAAATTCAATTCAAATTCAATTGTGTTTACTTGGCAAGAGAGGGGCAAAGGGATGTGCTGCCTCATACAGCAAAGAAACTCAAACAATAGTTTGGTCAAAAATAATCCAAATTGGGTCAGAAAGGGACTGAACCAACATTTGGGTTTATTTATTTAAACCACAAAGTTGGGTAAAATGAATAACCCCACAAAATAACCTATTTGGGGGGGATTGACCCAACGTTTTGGCTTATTTACTTTGTAAACCAAAAAGTGGATCGAATGACCCACTAAACAACCCCCCCCCCCCCCCTTTTTTTAGACCAACTTTTTGGGTTATGCATGTAAAACAAAAAGTTGAGTCAAAAGAATAAGCCAAATCCCAATTGTTGGGGTTGTTTTGTGTATTATTCATTTCACCCAACTTTTTGGGTTTAAATGATTAACCCAAACATTTTGGTCGGTCCCTTTTTGACCCAAATTGGGTTATTTTTGACCCAACTGTTTGAGTGAAAGAACACTGAAAATCGGTCACTAGTTACATTGGTATAGTTGGAGTAAATCCTTAAAATGCAATAATTTGTCTACCAAAGGAGCCAGAACAGAAAAAGTGCAGAAACGATAGCAGCATCCTGAATGACCAGTCAGGTTATCAATTGTGCATTTACTGGCAGTTGCACAGAGAAAGTCATTGGGTCATGGGATCATTATAGATCTTCAGCTCCATTCAACATATCATTTTAAGCGTGTGTTATTTGACTCTCGGCCCGTTCAATGATCACATGTACAAATGCAGAGAGTGGCTGGATATTGACATCAATCATTAGGTTATTCGCCATTGCAAGATGTCAGGGCATGTGTTATGACTGTGTTTTGAGTTAGGTCATATGATGTTGATGTTGTAACTTGCTTATGCAGTTACTATGCAACTTATGATGATACTGTATGATAATTAAAAAAAAAATTATTAGCCAATTCTTTGTTTGTCTAGTCTTATGCAGTTATGTCCCTTATGATGATAATGTAATAATGTGGTCAGCTGCTATGCATTTGCAATGTGCCTATATTAGTCACTCTTAGGTTGTCTAGTCACTCTTATTTTATTATATAGGTCGTAAAGTATTGTCTGTTGCCCTAACAAGTGTTACTGAATGACACTTTTGCCAGTATGTCAAGGTTCCGTAGCCAAGGTTTTCTCTCAGCATGTTGAGGTTTCTTCCATGCAACTTTTAAATACAAGATGTTCTTCCATGTGTTCAAGGTTTCTCCATCAAGTGTTTTCTTTAAGCTCATCTGAATTCAGCCCTGCTCTGTTTTCACTTTGTATTTTGGTCTTGTCTGCGTTTGGGTTCTAATTCCCAACCTCAGGTGACAGCATGTGTTTAAATTGCATAACCAAAATCAGCATTCAAAGCAGTGAAGTTAATACTAGACACAAACTTATTGAGATTTCCTCCCCATCACTGTCATACCAATTAATAATAATAATGGATTCGATTTATATAGCGCTTTTTTGGACACTCAAAGACCCTTAACACAATAGACACATTAATGGCACGCTCACACTCTGGTGACGGTAAGCTACTTAAGTAGCCCCAGCTGCCCTGGGGCAGGCTGACGGTAGCGGTGCTGCCAGTGTGTGCTTACGGCCCTTGCGACCACCACTAAACATTAACACAGTTAACATGCATATTCTCTTTATATTTATGCAAACATGCAAATATTAACGTGTAATTGTTTTCGAACTTTGTTTAAATACGTACATTTTAGTACTGTCTCTTCACATCTTTGCAGTATAATTGCAATACGACTTAGGGTGACCAAACGTCATGTCCACCTTTTTATAATTTGTTTTAATAAATATTTATAAATTTATGAAAATGTCCGTTTTTCATAGCACGGCTAATTGGAGGTGGAGTGCTTTGTTTTTGTATTTTTTATTTGTATTTTTTGTATTGTGTTTCTGACACCCTTATTTTACAGACGGCTTTGATTTCAAAATAATTCTTATTAGCAGCATAACGTCAAACAAAAGATCAATGACAAGCATCAACAACGAAATGTTCATGATTTTCATACCGTATACATTTGTTGGATTTGACGGTAAATCTAATCTTGTTTTAGCTCTGGAAGAGATCCTTTCCTCAGTCAGTTGAAAATAAGGCAATTCTGCTTTTCAATAATCGTGTTACTTCAGGTTGTCTGACTGCAAAATGCCCCCCCCCCCCCTTCCCGCCCCCCAAACATTTGTAATGCACAATAATCATTGACATACAATTGAGATTTAAAAGAACATAAAAAAGTTACTCTCTTCAACCCCACAAATTCCTCATTGAGACAACTCATCTTGAATAAATTATGTTTCCGTGCCAATCGATGGAATAAGATGTTTTTGTTCCTCAAGTACTCTTTTAAGATAAACAACTATAGTATAACCATTAAGCCCTGAAGCTAAAAAATAAATTTCTGGTTATCATATATTTCCTACTTCAAAAGAATCAAACAAATTGAGTGGGTGACCTGATGACTGTAAATGTCTCAAAACTGTCATCCTTTTCCCTTTCTTCCCTCATGGCAGTATGTCCTATACTAATGCCTGGCAACATCGTGTCCCTTGTTTGGAAACTTGCGTGTTAACTAGAGAGAACAGTTGGCCTTTTCCCAGCAGCTCAGCCCATCCATATGTTGGTGCCACTTAAAACATTGCTTTACACACTGAACAACGACTGTAGGATCATTTTAATTGAATATACACCCTCCTGCTGTCAGCACACTATTGGTTTAGTAGATCCGGAGTCCTGATTCGGTCCAGTACGAAATGTAAGGTGAAAAGTAAGAATGTGCTAGAATGATATAAGGAGTGGTAATAAAACAAAAGTGTGTAACTAAAGAAAGGGTAAAAAAAAAAACCCTACACTGTATACACTACAGTATGAACTATTTCTTTGGCTGTTCAGATAATTGAATTTGATTAATCTTTCCATCTGTTCATATTCTGCCACATGTTCAGGGTCACTAGCCTGGTTTACATGGAGCCATGAATGGAATTTCATTCGGAATCACAGGGGTGGTATATTCCTTTCGTCAATCCGAACGAGCGTCATGTATACACTTCATTCGGAATGGCAAGGTTGCGTCCGGCATGCGCATGATCTGTCTTGACGTAAATGCGTCTTGACGTCGTCGTTTTCACCCACTAAAATGGCGGCGTCTCCCCAGAGCTTGTCTGCGAGGGGAAAACTTGTTTTTAAGTACTTGAAACCAAGATTTTGCTTCAATAAAAGTGTTAACACTATCACCAGGCTTGGGGAGTAACGGAATACATGTATCGCCGTTATTTAATCAGATTACAAAAAAAAAGTAACTTTGTTGATTCTGTGTGAATGTCACCGATAGGCTAGGATTTTTTTATTTTATTTTTTATTTAGTGGCGGTGCAACGTTAAGATTTTTATACCAAGTGTAGTAAGGCATCAACATGGCATCCTAAAGTGCTTTTAAAGTCAACGTCGTAAGATTCTCTTCAGTTTGTACCACAAAAATGATGAGACCTAAATTCACTGTCGCCGCTTATTTTTTTGTATTTATAACTTTGGAACGCGGCAGGAGGAGAAAAAAAATGGCCTTTGTTTCCTGCGCATCGAGGCCCTCTACTGACTGCTATAGTTGCGTCACTTCCTCTCTAGCTCTCTCTCTCCCTCTGACTGATTAGACATTAGGTTCTTCTGCTTTCTGCTGGACAAAAAACGCTACTACAGGTAGAATACAAGTGAAGTGTACAACTTGATCGGGTTACACTTTTTACTTTAAAATAACTTTCTTTAACCTCCCAGAGCCCTTGCTGTACACTGGCCAATGACATCATCCAGGGACCAATTTCAGATTCCTCCACTTGTGTCCTGCCAGTTGCTAGCTAGCGCTAAGCTAACCTGAATATTTTCATATTTCGTCTCTCTACGTGAGAAGTCAACAACCAGTAAACAAAAGGGTATATATACTGCCAAGCTGGGCTTTATTGACTAACTGCTTAACAGTTGAATTTAAGACTCATTGGAATGCAACGCACTTTCAAACATACCATGCACTGCCCACCGTGGCAACCTTTACAAACTCAAGACAATGATGGGCCGGTTGTTTAGAACCAATGAGAATTTGCCTCCATTTGTTTTGATTTTGGGGTCCTGTAGACAGTGCACCTTTATCAAGATCCTCATCAAATGTCTTTGGGAAGTTGGCAAATTTACACGCTAAAGCTAAAATGCTTCTGTACCTCCTTTCTGGAAGCTGGAGAAAATGAATGGTAGCAGTCAGATGACTGTACTACAGTATGTCTATTCATTCCAGACTGGGACAAAATCCCATAATGTAAAATTGAATTTCTGTATCCACACCAATATTCCAATCCTTGATTTGTGATCTTCATTGTTACACAGGCCACCCTTCTCCAAAGTTAATTAGAAACTGGTTTACAGACTAGCAAGCCAACCAACATCGAAATATACAATATTAAGACTACATAGAGTATGTCAAAGACAAATCACTACATGTCTCTTTTGTAGTGTCAGTGCCACTTTTTTGTAGTAGTTTTATAAATCACATCTAAACATTTACATCCAAGTCTCTGTGTACAGAGTAGTGTTGCAGTCAGATATTTCCTATTCTGAAACTTACTACACATACAGTAGTGCAGTGAATCTTGCATAGTACTGTAGTTGATGATGAGCGGGCTATTCATGTACAGGCAACGCGAGGATCAAATGTCAATCAAATGTTCCCGCTCTCTCTCGTTTCCTCTCAGTCTTTTGTTTGTTCCATTAATCTGAATCAATTGAAAAAGAGAATTGTGGATGCAATGTATGATGCATAATTGATGAAGTTCAGAAGTAATCTGTTGACTCCAGCAGGAGTGTGGATATACAGTTTTCCATTGCTGAATTATTACTCAATGACAACCGAGTGGCCCACAAAGAGGGAAAGTCTTTCTCTGCTTCTTTGCTTTCCCTCATCTTATTATTATGCTCATGGCTGACATGGCTTAGCCTGCTTGGCCAACTCGGCTCACCATGACATCTTCTCCACTATTAATTAGTGCTGCAGTTTGAGGGGGATTTCATGCGAATGTATGGACATGGGGGCTTTTATTCATCACAACAGATGGTGGTAGACACGCTTGTATGTAAGATTTGTGAAAGTATTACATGCAGTTAGCAAGCTATGATTCCACCATTCAATACAGTATTCTATCATAATTGTTTTACAGAAAGCCTTAAAGGTATTTGAAGGTATTTGGTCTTCACTGTGACATCACTTTTTCTAGGTAGAAATGATTTGGCAGCCGCTGGGAGGACAGCTTGAGTCTGACAATCATAAGCAATACAAAGCTCCAGGAGGTCCAGGCTTGAGCTTTTGTGGCCTTATTACTAACGCTGTGGTTCAGGAGAAGGTTGCGCTGCCTTTCGTTTCCGAAAACATGTACCTTAGGGGGCTTTGTGTCCTCCTGTAGAGCATCCAGATGTTTTGCTGTTATTAAAAGCAATAATGAAACAAGAACACAGAAATAGGGCTTCAGTAATTGAAAGAAGTCAACAGGAGTTATATTCTATTCTATTCTATAGTCTATTTTGAAATGTATTCCTATCCGTCCGTCCGTCCGTCTTCTTCCGCTTATCCGGGGTCGGGTCGCGGGGGCAGCAGCTTTAGCAGGGAAGCCCAGACTTCCCTCTCCCCAGCCACTTCAGCCAGCTTATCCGACGGGACCCCAAGGCGTTCCCAGGACAGCCGAGAGACGTAGTTTCTCCAGCGTGTCCTGGGTCATCCCCGGGGCCTCCTGTCGGTAGGACATGTCCGGAACACCTCCCCAGGGAGGCGTCCAGGAGGCATCCGAACCAGATGCCCGAGCCACCTCAACTGGTTCCTCTCAACGTGGAGGAGCAGCGACTCGACGCTGAGACCCTCTCGAATGACCGAACTCCTCACCCTATCTCTAAGGGAGAGCCCGGCTACCCTGCGGAGGAAACTCATTTCGGCCGCTTGTATCCGGGATCTTGTTCTTTCGGTCACGACCCACAGCTCGTGACCATAGGTGAGGGCAGGAACGTAGATCGACCGGTAAATCGAGAGCTTTGCCTTTCGGCTCCTATGTATTCCTATGTTGTATAAATTTTAATAGTCCATACTTCCACACGAGGAAACGTGTGACTCTTAGCAGAAATTTAAGTCACTACAATATAGTTGTTGTTTTTTAATAGTCATTAGAGGGGTCAGAAAGTTTTCTGAATATAGCCACCAAGTCACTAAATTGACAACATTGACACCGCTCTGTTCATGGAAATGATAGATATATTTTATTTGTTTCTATTAAACGGGCCATGAATAGTTAAGGTGGAACATTAAATATACAATATACATATTGTTTGGAGGACAAAATGTTCACTTTATTAAATGATCTTTATCAACACAAAAGCTTTTTAAGAGACAACGTTAAGAAATGCACTACTATAGCTAGTGTTTAAAATGACATATCTTACTTTATATAACGTGTAGGCTACTGTTTTTTCGACACTGCCTTGTGTTAACAGGACAGACATTTGCATTTTTGAAAAAGTTATTTCCAATCACAAGTTACAACCATTGACAAATTTATTAATTAAACTTGCTAATTTTTGAATTATTTACTTAAAGCTGCAATATGAAACTTTTTTCCCCAGAATATCTTTACAGTAGCCTTTTTATTTGGCCATTTATGACTGAAATGTCTTCTAATTAGTAGATTAACACCTTAGCTGTTCACAATGGGTACTCCTGTAAGCCTCTGGCCAATAGTTTTCAGACTGAATTCGGGTCGAATTTGCCGCGCAGTGTCTGTGGATGTGACTTCATGTGCGCGGTGTGTATGTGAAGATGGGTATATGCAGTTTCATTTTTTGTCAGCAGGTGGCAGTAGCGATTCAAAATTGAATATTTTACCTTCAGTAGCTTTAAAGTGACAGTGTGAGTGTGAGTAACACTTTGCAAGCCTTTACCACCAATCCTTATTTTGCATGAGGGAACGAGCACCTCGGGAAGCAATGGTGACTTGGCAACCGGCGTGAGACCCGGTGAGCTACGCCGAAAGACAGAGCGAGACGCATTTAGCCGGAGCAGCTAACAAGAGGGGCTAGTGGGAGTTAGTTGGAGCCATAGGCTGGAGCGGCTAACAAGAGTAGCTAGCGTGACAAGCTAGTAAAAATAAACAAACAAAAAAACTGAATGTGACAAGCAATGAAAGCCTGAATTACGGGAATCAGTGACGGCCACCTGCAGGCCTCAGTTGTGGAAGGTAAGTGGCGTTCGACCCATTGGCTCCAACACTAGAGCACAAGCACCACCAGGGCTAACTACGTTCGCAAAGTTGCCCTTTGGGCATCCGTAGCAGGGAGATGGCGGTGAAACATGTCGACCTCTTGTAAGGTTGTCAGGGTCAACAGCTCCCTCTCTGAACCCAGATTGATAAGCACAGGCGCCCCACAGGGCTGCGTCAGCTCCCCGGTCCTCTTCACATTGTACACAAATGATTGTGTGACATCACACCCTGAGAACTTTATCATTAAGTTCTCTGATGACACAGCTATCGTCAGCTTGCTGCAGGCTGGCGATAGCCCACTGGACTATTTCTCAGAAATAGAGAAATTTGTCCAGTGGTGTGACCGGAATCATCTTGTGCTCAATGTGGGGAAGACAGAGGAGGTGATATTTGATCCAAAAACTGTTGATGACCACGGGCCAGTCGTCATTAAAGGCAATCACATCAGCCAGGTGGGTTCATACAGGTATCTGGGGGTCCACATTGACAACACACTCAGCTGGAGGGTACACGTTGGAAGTCTCTGCTCCAACAGCGTCTCTATTTCCTACGCAGACTGAGGGTCTATGGAGTGGAGCAGAGGATCATGCTGTTGTTCTACCGGGCTGCATTGGAAAGTATCATCAGATACGGCATTGCGGCCTGGTACGGCAACCTGACTGTGCAGTCAAGGTCACAGATTGCCGGTCTGGTGCGGACTGACATGAAGATCATGGGGGTCAGGAATCATCCTTCCCTACAGATGCTTTATGAGCAGTCCGTCACCAGACTGGCACAGAAAATTGTTACTGACCCGACTGACATTCTGCATCATGAGCTCCAGCTACTGCCTTCCTGCAGGAGATTCAGGGCCCCCAGAACCAGGCTGAACCGCTACAAGAACTCATTCCTGCCGACATCCATCAAATTGCTTAATAACCGACATTAACTAAGTGGTGCAATATATATAGGAGTGTGTGTGTATTATTTATTTTAATTATCTCTCTCTATTCTGTTGTTTTTCTTACTGTAAACTACTGCTGCACTTCTTATTTAATTTTGATTTTATCTCTTTCTATTCTGTTGTTTTTTCCTTACTGTAAACTGCAGCTGGACGGAGTCCAGGAAAAAGTTCCCCACAGGGAAAATAAAAGTATATCGTATCGTATCGTATCGTATCAAATCGTAAGGTGAGGCTCCAGCCATGTAATATAAGTAGTGATTACTAGACCTACGATTATATATATTTTTTAAATGTAAGCTGATGTTATAGAACATATTTTTTTGCATATTACTGAAATCAATGGTGGGTTTTAAAATTGAATGAAAGTTTGAATAACAAAAGAGGCATGTCAACCATGTAATCTATTGACTTTTTTCTTCAAATGGATATTGTCTTTTACTGAGTTAACCTGTGTTGCGTTAATTCCCAGGACGCTTTTGGGTGAATGAATGAGTATTTCCTCATTCAATATACAGAAGATAGGAAATATTAGTCGGCAACAATGAAGGGAAACCAGATAAGTCGAACAAAAATATTAAATGACTTGTCAGCAATTAATTCATTCAGACAATGTGACTGCTTTAATGGACCAATGTGTGTGGTTAGCCTCATACTTAGCAGATGTGGTCAGACGTTATGCGCCTTTGGCCACCGCACAGTGATTGACGGGTTCAATAAACTCTCAGTTTTCACCTCCAGTTAGCACATTTTTGCCTCAGTTTCTCTCCACCTGTCGACACACTCATGGCATGTGTGCCTGTGGCATGGAGAGCACGGCTGAACCTGCTGAAAACCCAACCAGCTGAGAAAAATAACCACTCTGCCTGTATTATACCTTGCTGACATGTTTAGAGGGGACACTGATGAACCATGAGGACAGCTGGCTTCAGCACACCAGGCTGCCCAGATTAAACAGAAAAAGTGCAAAAAGACCTCAAGCAAGACACAGCAGCACGCATTTCAGCACCTGGCCAACAAATGACATCACAAGCCACAAGCATGTTCATGTGATGTCATTATCATATCATCAGCTTCCAAAGAATGAGCAAATGTTTAAAAGGCTTTCAGTTTCACTTTACATCGCTCTCAGTGGAAATCATACTCATCTGGTGTACCTCAAAACATTATGTTTGGTCTCATGCACAAGTTATTTAAGTTAGTAGATCTGATGTTGCTTCAAACTGTTCCATTTTCTCTGATGCTGTGCTATCGGTCTCACAACCCTTGGAGGACATATTTGCATGATATCTGGGGAATAGCCACGTCGGCCGTCGGAGCCTCAGGTCTCCGAGCCAGCTCCGCGGCAGCCCCAGGTTCCCGTCCCGGCTCCGCGGCAGCCCCAGGTTCCCGTCCCGGCTCTGCGGCAGCCCCAGGTCCCCGTCCCGGCTCCGCGGCAGCTCCCGGTCCCCGTGCCGGCTCCGCGGCAGCTCCCGGTCCCCGTGCCGGCTCCGCGGCAGCCCCAGGTTCCCGTGCCGGCTCCGCGGCAGCTCCCGGTCCCTGTGCCGGCTCCGCGGCAGCTCCCGGTCCCCGTGCCGGCTCCGTGGCAGCTCCCGGTCCCCGTGCCGGCTCCGCGGCAGATCCCGGTCCCCGTGCCGGCTCCGCGGCAGCCCCAGGTTCCTGTGCCGGTTCCGCGGCAGCCCCAGGTTCCCGTGCCGGCTCCGCGGCAGCCCCAGGATTCCGGATCAGCTCCGCGGCAGCTTCCGGTTCCTGTGCCGGCTCCGCGTCAGCTCCAGGTTCCTGTGCCAGCTCCGCGTCAGCTCCAGGTTCCTGTGCCGGCTCCGCGTCAGCTCCAGGTTCCTGTGCCGGCTCCGCGTCAGCCCCCGGTCCCAGTGCCGGCTCCGCGGCAGCCTGAGGACTCCGTGTCGGCTCCGCGGCAGCCTGAGGACTCCGTGTCGGCTCCGCGGCAGCTCCCGGTTCCCGCGCCTCGTCGGCCGCCTCCACGGCAGCCTCAAGTCTTCGCGCCTCCACGGCAGCCTCAAGTCTTCGCGCCTCCACGGCAGCCTCAAGTCTTCGCGCCTCCACGGCAGCCTCAAGTCTTCGCGCCTCCATGGCAGCCTCAAGTCTTCGCGCCACGTCGGCCGCCTCCACGGCAGCCTCAAGTCTTCGCGCCTCGTCGGCCGCCTCCACGGCAACCTCAAGTCTTCACGCCTTGTCGGCCGCCTCCACAGCAGCCTCCACGGCAGCCTCAAGTCTTCGCGCCTCGTCGGCCGCCTCCACGGCAGCCTCAAGTCCTCGCGCCTCGTCGGCCGCCTCAAGTCCTCGCGCCTCGTCGGCCGCCTCCACGGCCGCCTCAAGTCCTCGCGCCTCGTCGGCCTCCTCCACGGCAGCCGCAGGACCCCGGTCGTCCTCGCCTCTGCAGCCCCGGGCCTCCTGGCTTCGGTCGCTCTCGTGCGGGGTCTCTTCGCTTCTTCCATGGCGGCGTCAGGCCCATGGGGGTGGACAGGAGATGTTCATCCCACGGCCGTCCTATTCCGGTGTGGCGTCCGGGGCGCCCTCCAGATCGGCGCCGCCGGGCTCCCCTCGTCTGGCGTCCGGGACGTCCCCCGGACTAGTCTTGAGGGATGTGTCAGGTTCCCGCCTCCGTGCCCCCTCCGCCCGCCCTGTTTTTGAACTTTTTAAGGGACGTCTCGAAGCCGTCCCTCGACGGAGGGGTTCTGTCATGTTTATTTTCAGTCTTGTTTACTCCGTCATGTTTAGCTTCTGTTTTCCTTGTGTTTTCCCCTTGTCTTGTCATTTCCTGTTTTATTGTGAAAAGTCTGACTCCTCTCGTTTCTGGTCACTTGCCCTTCCTCGTGTGGTGTCTGTGTCAACCCTGATTGTGTCCACCTTTCCCCATTACCCTCATCTGTCATCCAATCAGTGCCCTCAGCCAGGTGTGTCTTGTCATGTCATTAGTGTATTTAGTCGGTTGTCTCCCCCCTGTCTGTGTCGGTTCATTTTTGCTGTTGCCACTGTCGTAAGTCTTTCGCCACATCACGCTGACCTCTTTGCCGTATCAGGATCCATGTCATGTTGTTAGTCTCACCTTAGTTGTTTTGTCATGTTTAGCTTCATGTTTTGTTAGTTCAGTTTATTTTGTATTTTGAAGTTAGTTTTTTTTATTAGAAATTAAAACCTCTTTTTGGACTGCACCCCTGCCTCCTTGCTCTGCCTTCCCGCATCTGGGTCCTAAAGCCCCCACCTTACTGACATAAATAGCCGCCGGCTGACGTATTTAAGGCGATGACCGAGACGTGGCAAATACTAGGCTAAACGCTAGAGCAGGGGTCACCAACCTTTTTAAAACCGAGAGCCACTTCTTAGGTTCTAATAAGTGAGAAGGACTAGCAATTTGATATACTGTAACAATTCTGATGTAACAAATGTACTCAAATTATCTTAAGAAATGTTACTATTGTATGCGATTACTTATTGTATTTATTTTTGTGAAGACACTGATCATGTGAATTATTTCTCACACTAATTAGGGAATCGATCAACATCAATGTGCAATAATTTATTTCTATACAGTGTTCACATTTTTAAATGATCATTTCTAAAACATCATGTAGTCACCGTCTCACCGATACCACTTGTACATAAAATTTCCCCAAAATACAATTACAAGATTATTTTGAAGAAAGACGTATACATCCCAATATAGCATTTTTTTATATTAAAGCTGCAATAAATTAATGGCAATTTTCTACTCTCTCTCTCTCTCATATACATATATATATGCGTGTGTGTGTGTGTGATCTTGTTTTTGTTACATTGTGGGGCCAACATTTCAGGATTTCACAGAGTTGTGGGGCCAACCTGTCCATGGAGGGCTTTTTTTTTTTTTGCTGGGTCCCAAAAGTTTAGATCTCTTTTTGAGGGTCAAGATTTGGTTTTAAAGTTTAGGTTTGAATTGGGTTATGGTTGAGGTTAGGGTAAGGAATAGGAGTAGGCAATCATTTTTGATAGCTGGGGTTAGGGGAAGGGGCTAGGAAATGCATGTCAATGAGATGGCCCCAGAAAGATAGTAAAACAAACTTGTGGGTGTATGTGTGTGTGTGTGTGCCTGCATGCGTGCGTGTGAGTTTGTGCTCATTAATTCACCTGAAACCTATTAAAAATCCCATACCCTTTACCTAAATCAAAGACTTCAGAATCCCGCTAGAGTGGTGAAGTTGTCAGGAGACCCGAGGAAGGATCAAAGAAAAGAAAGAAAAGTGAAATCCAGCACCGACCAGATACCACCTACTACCCACAGGGTTACAAATCAGAATCTTTCACCAACCCTAGAAACATCTAAATTCCAACAAATTAGGGAGACCTCAAGAGACTAAAGGAAAGACTGAAGACAGGAAGGAAGGATAGATGAAACAGAGAGAGAGAGTGTGTGTGTGTGTGTGTGTGTGTGTGTGTGTGTGTGTGTGTGTACTGTACACACACATTCTCACGGTACTATCTTTGTGGGCCAATCTCATTGACATAATTCATTTCCTAGCCCCTTCCCCTGACCCCAACTATCAAAAATTATTGCCTAACCCCATTCCTCAACCATAACCCAATTCAAACACATGTATGGGCCCCACAATATAGCAAAGACACACACACACTAGCCTCTATTAGCAATGCACTTAGCTTTTGCAGAAAAAGGCAACAATGTTGGTTGGATTGCTGAAAGTGAATTATTAGATAAGAATTGTCTTTCCCTTGGATGCCAATCCAAGTGTGCTGGAAGCTTAAAGGGCATCGCACAACCACTTCATTATCTCAAAAGTTTAAAGTGTCTGATATTTTTTAACACTGGCTTTCTCAGAGTCAGATTTTTGAAACTATCTTGTGAGATTGTATAACTGATCAAGGGATTTGTGTTCTTCATCTTAACCATATTACGCACTCCCTTTTGATGCTAGGGTTCATTGGTGTATATTCTGTTACCCAGTCATGAGTTTGTAAAGGACAGACGAATACCCGAGCCTTGAGAATGTAATTAGACAGTCGATGTAGATGTCCCTCATGTTTCCAGCTGACTGGCCGCACTTTCTTTTGTGTCCTTATGGAAGGAAAACTTTGATCATCAGAGCAACGAGGAGTAACAACACTCCTAGATGATTAAACATCTGAGTACATCACCAGAGCGTTCTGACATGCAGGTGACCTCATTTAATTACCACACTCATGGTACAACCTCAGGTAATAGTGTTTTAATATAATCGGTCCTTTACGAAAGTACTGGCCTAATATCTGATGGCATGTACTTTGCAAAATTTTGTTTCCGGCCTTAAATTCCCTCACAAGTATCTCATTTATCATACTTGGGCACCTGTTTGAATTTTTGCATGTAATGATGTGAGTTGCTCTTTTTTCTTCCCTACTCAAGCAGAGAGCTGCAAGCATCCGAGGGCTCCTGCAAAATGCAGCTGCTAAGCTTTCAAAAAGTTAAGTTTTGTTTTTTTCACAAGTTTCTTAATTGTTTTGACAGACTTCTTAAACTTACCAGCCCTCTGAGAATGTGAGATGGAAGAAGAAAAAGAGCTTTTATCTGACTTCCTTTAAACGCCATGGAGAATGAAATATACCAGACATCACTTCTGTGCATTTCTATTTCAGCACAGGCTTGACACTGATTTTCTGACAAACGCATTAGTTTACCGGTAATGACTCAAGTGCAGGTTGAGCTTCAGTGGGATAAAATAGGTTGGCTAAAACAAGGATAAAAAAGAGGACTTTAAAAATGGTGACATAAATGGATACAGTGAGAAGACTGCAGTCTGCAAGTCGTCTGTTGTCCTGCTGTGGAGAAATGTTGGTTTCATTTAATGCTGAGACAGACTGTGAAGTCACTCGGGAACCTTGATAAGATGGCAAAGTGCTCTGAATGTAAATGGGGTTTACCTTACACTGCTGGCATGTTTGGAACGGTTCAGCTCATCCAAGTGTTTGGTTTTATGTTTTATGATGTTTGGGTTGTAAATCAGCTATTACTTGTAATTTAAGAAAGACGAATCGCAAACAGAATGCTGCACATTTAGCCCCAACACCTGCCCCGCTTTATTCAGTTAAGAGCAGCTGTCCAGAATGAAATGCCAGCCTTTTGTGAGTCACTGTCTTGCCATGAGTCATTTTGCGATGTATTGTTTTATTCTTAAATCTCTTTTCACGCCGACGACAACTAAAACAATCCTATTGTAGCCCATGATAAACACTCCAAATGGTGTTTGTTTCGTAAATATATGTGCACAAGCTCTAAATATGACACAGCAAGTGAGGAGAGGACGAAATGACGTCTTTCAGTGAATTACAGATAATATACTGTACGTCCGTCCGTCTTCTTCCGCTTATCCGGGGTCGGGTCGCGGGGGCAGCAGCTTTAGCAGGGAAGCCCAGACTTCCCTCTCCCCAGCCACTTCAGCCAGCTCATCCGACGGGACCCCAAGGCGCTCCCAGGACAGCCGAGAGACATAGTCTCTCCAGCGTGTCCTGGGTCGTCCCCGGGGCCTCCTACCGGTAGGACATGCCCGGAACACCTCCCCAGGGAGGCGTCCAGGAGGCATCCGAACCAGATGCCCGAGCCACCTCAACTGGTTCCTCTCAACGTGGAGGAGCAGCGACTCGACGCTGAGTCCCTCTCGGATGACCGAGCTTCTCACCCTATCTCTAAGGGAGAGCCCGGCTACCCTGCGGAGGAAACTCATTTCGGCCACTTGTATCCGGGATCTTGTTCTTTCGGTCACGACCCACAGCTCGTGACCATAGGTGAGGGTAGGAACGTAGATCGACCGGTAAATCGAGAGCTTTGCCTTTCGGCTCAGCTCCTTCTTCACCACAACGGACTGATACAGCGTCTGCATCACTGCAGACGCTGCACCGATCCGCCTGTCGATCTCCCGCTCTAACCTACCCTCACTCGTGAACAAGACCCCAAGATACTTGAACTCCTCCACTTGGGGCAGGACCTCCTCCCCGACCCGGAGAGGGCACTCCACCCTTTTCCGACTGAGGACCATGGTCTCGGATTTGGAGGTGCTGATCCTCATCCCAACCGCTTCACACTCGGCTGCGAACCGCTCCAGTGAGAGCTGGAGGTCACGGCTTGAAGAAGCCAACAGCACCACATCATCTGCAAAAAGCAGAGATGCAATGCTGAGGCCACCAAACCGAAACCCCTCAGACTTGGCCAGGCACCCCGACAACGAACAACACATGCTAATAGTGCCAAGGTAGAGACTGAAGGTTGGCTAAACAATAACAATCAGAGGGCAACCACTGCAAACAACCAAACCCAACACACCATACACCAACTCACTACTCAGGTAGAGACGCTGACGCAAATGGTGGCATCCCTAATTGGGCAGCAGGCAAGTGGAAATCAGGGGACTAGCTCATCAGCACCACCATCCCGAGCTTCAGCTCAGCCACAGCTAACTCCTCAGACAACTTTCAATAAGCACCTTCAGCGCCCACCAGCCCAGCCTTCCAGTCAAGCTACGGTAAAATCGTGTTTCTGTCCAAAGTGCACTGAAGAAGAGAGGCCCAAGTGTAATCATTGCTTTGTTTGTGAACAAGCCGGCCATCGAGCAGTGGGGTGTTTAGAGCGGACTAAGCAGCATTTAAATGAGATGCGGCCTCTGACAAGGGACAGCCAGAGACCAATGCACAATCCAAGTCCCAGCCAGTAAGTCTAGCAACTGAACATCTCCCAGAACCCCAAAACGTCACACAGTAACCAAAAGTACTTGCATTGAGTAGAACTCCAAAGTATCTCTAGTTGGAAAGAAAAGCTTACTCAAGTGCCTGATTGGTGGGTACCCGCTGTAGTAAGATGACTACTTACTCTTCCGTGTTCATGATGTTGATTATCAAAACATACAATGAGATCAGTGAATTCAGGCATTTCCTAAGGATTTTATTCACAAATTTGTGGACAGTGAGAATATGCAGCCACCCGCGCCATTATTGATTCTCAACTGTGACGCCCAACCCCCTGCTTGTCCCTCATATTCTTTGTCCTTGCAAAAAAACCTTCCCAGTTAGTCACATGGTACCTCCTTCTTTCCTTCACCCTCATAGTCACAAGATGGAACACAGGTAATCAGATAAGGATTGACGTTGTTTACAGAAGAGACAGAGAGAGAGTCTGAGGAGCCGTAGTATAAACAAAGGGGTCTAATTAACACATTCTCTTGTCCCCACCACATGTTCTCAGGAGAGAACAAAGAGAAAACCACCTCACATCATTTGAATTCTCACACAAATTTATACTGAGTAAATCAAAGCAATTTTGTCCAATTCTAAATAGTTATAACTAAATCAAAACAGTTATAATCAAATTGAAACAGAATATTCACTTCACCGCAAAGTGTTCTCTTTGACTCTGGCTCGCAAGTGAGCATAATTGATTGTAAATGGGCTGACAGTTACATCCCTAATTATGCAGTGAGACCAGTACTGTCACGGTTGTGTCACGGAGCGGCGTGGTGTCTGTCGAGGTGAGGCGTAGAGGACCCGAAATGCAGGGAGGCAGGAGAACCACGGCAGGAGTGCGGGTTAGACAGTTGTACTTTATTTGTACAACTCAAAATCAAACTGACAACATAAACTCCGGGTGTGACCGTAACAAATGGCAATGATCCCACAAGGACAGATCACCACCCGGGAACTAAATACCCACACAAATTAGGTTGATTAGTCACACCTGAGGCCAGGCACAAGTGGCTGAGAGCCCGGATTGGTCAGCCTGCGGAAGGGCAGGAATCCACTCAGGACCAATCGGGACCCTCAACCAAAACCTGATCCTCCCAGACATGACAAGTACAGGAGCTGGTCGACAAGGACCTTGGTGTCTATGCTGTAAACAACCAAGCCATCCCTTATGATGGATTGGTCGAGATCACAGTAAATCTGGCAGGTAACGATGATCCCAATTTAACCATTCAAGTCCCATTCTCATTCAGCAACTTGTCACTACCTCTGCCCTTGCTTGGTAGGAGCAAATGTACATGAAGCAATTGTCAAGGGGCAGGGACTAACTAGTGATACAGTAGCCACAATCATAAACCTCCTACTGTATGCAGAGCTTTTTAGATTAAAGCAAATTAAGCAGCAGCCATTGTAAATTTTATTCAGGTCCCCCAGAAAACACACTATGATCCAGTTACTGTGAGAGTAGGAATAGAGAAAATCAGCATCCCATCCGGAAGAACGGTACAAGTGTTGTGCAGAGTACCTCAAAAGTTTGACACTTCAGACCCTATCGTCCTCTATGAACCTGAAGAGGAGAGCACAGTAATGAGACAGTTGAATGTAGGAGCAGGTATTCTAGAAACTCATAACACCAAAAGGCCTTATGTGAAGGTACCCATTGCCAACAACTCACAACATGACATCACACTGCCAAAGAAGACCTCACTGGGCATCATTCAGCACATTGACAAGATTCTTCGGCTACAAATTGAGAGAACAACAGTTGAAGTAAATAACCTCACCTCTAACATAAACCCTGCTACCCAGTCATGGTTACCACCTGTCAATAACAGTCATTTGAGCCCTGAGCAGCAGGAAGCAGTAAATAAAGTACTCTGCAAGGAATCGGCAGCTTTTTCCCGTGACAGCGGTGACATTGGGTGCATCCACACTCTGCAAATGGAGATAAGAGTCAAAGACAAAACTCCAGTGCAAAAGGCCTATGCATCAATCCCGAAACCACTGTACCGATAAGTGAAAGAGTACATCCAAGAGCTGTTAGTCAAGGGATGGATTGTTAAGTCCAAGTCAACCTATGCTGCTCCAGTAATTTGTGCGAGAAAGAAGGATGGCACATTACGTCTGTATATCGATTATCAGCTGTTGAACTGACATCTTCTTCCTCGCATCCAGGACCTAACAGACTCACTGGGTGGGTACAGCTGGTTCTCGATCCTAGATAAAGGCAAGACATATCACCAGGGATTCATTGCGGAAGAATCAAGGTACCTGACAGCATTCACAACTCCTTGGGGACTGTACGAATGGGTCAGAATCCCATTTGGATTGTCAAACGTCCCTGCCGCCTTCCAAAGGAGCATGGAAGAAATGCTTGATGTGCTTTGTGACGAATGTTGCATCCCTTACCTTGATGATGTCCTATGTTTTTCAAAGACATTTGATGAAAACATACAGGTGTTGCCAAGAGTTTCTCAGGCCCTACAGCAACATGGAGTAAAGTTGAAGCCAGAAAAGTGTGAGCTGTTTCGCCAATTAGTCCGTTACGTTGGTCGATTGGTGACTGCAGAAGGTGTGAAAGTGGACCCCAAAGACATCAAAGCTGCTCAGGCACTGAAATGCAAAAGGGCACAAAATGTTGTAGAAGTAAGACAGTTGCTTGGGTTCTTGAGCTATTATTGGACATATGTATAGGATTTTTCACAAATAGCCAATCCCCTCTATGACCTGTTTCAGGTGAAACCAGACATGCCACAGCCCAGATCAACACGTGGGAGAACAATTAAACTTTTATTAAAGCCAGAAAAAGACCCCACACTTCCATCAAGTTACCGTCCAATTTCACAAATTAACACTGATATTAAAATGATCACTAAGGCTTTCGCATCTAGACTAGATACAGTAATCTCGACAATCATTCATAGCAACCAAACAGGCTTTATTAAAGATCGTCACTCTACTAATAATATTAGGAGGCTCTTTAACCTTATTAGCATGTCACAGCGGCATGATAAAAAGGCAATTATATCATTGGATGCAGAAAAAGCTTTCAACAAAGTTAACTGGTCCTTCCTCTTAAATTTGGCTTTGGGAAGGCATTTATTCACTGGGTGTCAGTATTATATAATTCTCCTAAAGCTACAGTTACTACTAATGGGATTATATCTCAGAGTTTTACTCTACAGAGAGGCACAAGACAGGGATGCCCACTGTCCCCTTTATTATTTGCGATATTTATTGAGCCGCTTGCATTAGCTATACGCCAGGAAAGAAGGATTCAAGGAATTCACTCCGAGGTAACAGAACACAAAATTAATCTATATGCCGATGATATTTTACTTTATTTAGAAAAGCCTGCTATTTCGTTAGGGGAAGTATTTAACTTAATAACTAAATTCTCACATTTATCGGATTATTCTATTAACTGGACAAAATCAACACTACTACCTATTACAGAAAATTCATGGATATTCATTCATATGGTTTATATCATATACATCTTTGCTCCAAAAATACAAAATAACAAACGGAAATTTTTTACATTATCTGCAAGTTAAAAATATGATAAAGAAACAAATTCCAACACTTCAGGGTACGCTCCAACCGCCTGGCTTAGCTAAAGATATTACCAAGCTTTCTCCGACAACAACAAAAAAACTTTCAAAAATATATAAGTTACTTTCATATACGGATAAAATGTCTTTACCCATCTTAAAATGGGAGACAGACTTGTCTATAGCTCCGGAATCTGACTTTTGGATTCAAGTTTGTGAAAATGCATTTAAAATGACAAAACACACAAATTTACAACTTATCCAATACAAAATTATCCATAGAACATACATTACTCAATATATGATGAAGAAAATGGGGCTCTCCGACTCCGACATTTGTCTCCAGTGTTTACAAAACACTACAGACACTTATTTTCATGCTTTATGGTTATGCACTCCGGTTATGTATTTCTGGACTAAAGTCTTAGAAAAACTTTCCGCTATCTTGGACTATAGGATACCTTTATCTCCAAACTTGTGTTTGCTAGGTGACCTAACAACAACTGACCTACCACATAAACAATTTCAATCTACACTTGTAGCCCTTACTATCGCTAAAAAACAATTCTTGTTAACTGGAAAAATAAACAAACTCTGAATATCGACCAATGGTCTAACCTCCTCATAAATCACATTTTAATGGAAAAAATATCGGCCTCAAATAAAAAACAAATATCAAAATTCATAGAAATATGGTCTACGTATATAGAATATTTTAACCTAATTCTGGTTATTTAATTCTGCCTGTTAGCGAGAGCCACCACATCGTGATAACTTACATTGATGTCTCTGCATTTGGCAGTTTGTAACTAATGGTTGTGTTTTTATAGTCAGGAACCCAGTTGCTGCCAACAGGATCGAGCAGATTCACCTCCAATGGGCACTAAGGGCTAATATTCGGATTCACTGCATGCCAGGGGACTAACTCTACAGGTGCTGTCCCCCCTGGCTGGGCGTGGGCGGGTCTCCCCCTCTGTTGGCTGCTGGGTGGCGGCTGCGTCTTGGTCGTTCCCTGGGTCTCGTGGGGGGTGCTGTGTTGCGGGGCTCTCCCTGGTGTCCGGGGCGGCGCCGCCCCCGCGCGGTCCGTCGCTCTGGGTCCGGGACCTGTGGGCCGCCGGGGTGCCCCGTGGTTTCAAATGATCAATACTGAGATCTCCCAGAAAAAAAAAAAAAAGAAAATTCATGGAACCCTGCAAGTCAGGACCCACACTACTCATTTCCTATAGGTAATTTAAAATACTTAGGCATAAAAATCTCACCGAAATTAACTGATTTAATTCATTTAAACTTTACTCCACTTCTGGATAGCATTTATAGTGACTTGGAGCGCTAAAATAATCTTCCTATTTCTCTAATTGTCACGATGCGTCCACGGAACGGCGTGGTGACTGTCGATGTGTGGCGTAGAGGACCCAAAAAGCAGGGAGGCAGGAGAACCACGGCAGGAGTGCGGGTTAGACTGTTGTCCTTTAATGTATAACTCAAAATCAAAAACGACAGAACAAACTCCGGGGGTGACCGTGACAATGGCAATGATCCCACAAGGGACTGATCACCACCCGGGAATTAAATGCACCCACACTAATTAGGGGATTAGTCACACCTGGGGCCAGGCACAAGTGGCTGAGGGCCCGGATTGGTCAGCCTGCGGAAGGACAGGCATCCAATCAGGACCAATCGGGACCCTCAACCAAAGCCAGCTCTACCCAGACATGACAGTACCCCCCCCTTAAGGGACGGATCCCAGACGTCCTAAACAAAGTCACCGTCTGTAGTGGGACCCAGATGAAGGCTCCGGCGTAGAGTCCAGGGACTGCAGCGGCACAGGCGATGATGCCAGGGGCTGCAGCGGCACAGGCGATGATGCCAGGGGCTGCAGCGGCACAGGCGAATGATGCCAGGGGCTGCAGCGGCACAGGCGATTGATGCCAGGGGCTGCAGCGGCACAGGCGATTGATGCCAGGGGCTGCAGCGGCACAGGCGAATGATGCCAGGGGCTGCAGCGGCACAGGCGAATGATGCCAGGGGCTGCAGCGGCACAGGCGATGATGCCAGGGGCTGCAGCGCAGGACGTACGCCGCCGGAACTGGAAGCGGGCGCTGTACGGGGGCCGCCAGAACTGGCAACGGGCGCTCAACCAGCGCCGCCGGAAACACTGGCAACGTGCGCTCCGCGAGCGCCGCCAGAAACATCGGCAAGGGCGCTGCCATCAGCGCCGCCGGAAACACTGGCAACGTGCGCTCCGCGAGCGCCGCCAGAAACATCGGCACGGGCGCTGCCATCAGCGCCGCCGGAAACACTGGCAACGGACGCTACATGAGCGCCGCCAGAAACATCGGCAACAAGCGCTGCACGAGCGCCGCCAGAACTGGCCACGGGCGCTCCCCACGCGCCGCTGGAAACTGGAAACGGGCGCTGCATGCGCACCGCCAAAACAGGAACGGTACCTGCCTCTTGATCCGCTGGGTCCGTTTATGGTGGGATCATTCTGTCACGATGCGTCCACGGACCGGCGTGGTGACTGTCGATGTGTGGCGTAGAGGACCCAAAAAGCAGGGAGGCAGGAGAACCACGGCAGGAGTGCGGGTTAGACTGTTGTCCTTTAATGTATAACTCAAAATCAAAAACGACAGAACAAACTCCGGGGGTGACCGTGACAATGGCAATGATCCCACAAGGGACTGATCACCACCCGGGAATTAAATGCACCCACACTAATTAGGGGATTAGTCACACCTGGGGCCAGGCACAAGTGGCTGAGGGCCCGGATTGGTCAGCCTGCGGAAGGGCAGGCATCCACTCAGGACCAATCGGGACCCTCAACCAAAGCCAGCTCTACCCAGACATGACACTATTAGGTCGAATACCCACCATTAAAATGAAAGTTTTACCCAAAATAAACTATTTTTTCTCAGTGATTCCATTTAAACCGACGGCTAACTGATTCCAGTTGTTGGACTCGGCCGTTACAAAATTTTACTGGAATAAAAAAAAAAGCAAAGATTAGTCTATCTACTCTTCAGAAAAGTAAATCCAAAAGAGGTCTAGAGGCACCAAATTTTATGCACTACTATATAGCTAACCAGCTCTAATATATCATTCTATGGGCACAATCCAACAGTGATACTAACTGTTGGCTGGAACTAGAACAGAAGTATTGTAATAACCTCAGACTTCTAGATTTAGTCTTCATTACAACATCGATTAAGCGACATAATTGTTTTAAAAACCCAATGATTTCCGCCACCCTGACTGCCTAGTGGAAGGCACTAGAAATGACAAAAGCCCAAGTGGAGCCCTGCGGGCTTTCTCCCCTATGGCTTAACCCCGCTTAACAACCAATCGTTTTATTTAGGTGTGTGGGAGCAGAAAGGAATTACACATCTCCACCATCTCTTCTCAGATAATATGTTTATATCATCTACAATGTAGATTCTACATCCTTGCTCCAAAAATACAAAATAAAAAACATTTTTTTTTTTTTATACATTATCTGCAAGTTAAAAATATGATAAAGAAACAAATTCCAACACTTCGAGGTACACTCCAACCGCCTGTTTTAGTTAAAGATATTACCAAGCTTTCTCCGACAACAACAAAAAAACTTTCAAAAATATATAAGTTACTTTCATATACAAAACACTACAGACACTTATTTTCATGCTTTATGGTTATGTACTCCGGTTATGTATTTCTGGACTAAAGTCTTAGAAAAACTTTCCGCTATCTTGGACTGTAGGATACCTTTATCTCCAAACTTGTGTTTGCTAGGTGACCTAACAACAACTGACTTACCACATAAACAATTTCAATTTACACTTGTAGCCCTTACTATCGCAAAAAAAACAATTCTCGTTAACTAGAAAAATAAACAAACTCTGAATATCGACCAATGGTCTAACCTCCTCATAAATCACATTTTAATGGAAAAATATCTGCCTCAAATAAAAACCAAATATCAAAATTTATAGAAACATGGTCTACGTATATAGAATATTTTAACCTAATTCTGGTTACTTAATTCTGCCTGTTAGCGAGAGCCACCACATCGTGATGACCTACATTGCTTCCACTTGCATCCATCTGGGTTATGAGGGTTAATCTTTCTTTTTGCCCTTTTGTCTGGCAGAGGAATTAACCTGATCAAGATGTAATAGATTGAACAAATTTAAAAGGAGAGGGAATCCCTGAGCGAGGACTGCAAATACAGGAGAGTCAAGTGGAGGCTAAAAGTCGGTTGCGAAAGCAACGCGCCTTCATCTGGGCACGAGAGTGACAGTGTTTGTTTTAAATAGCTCAGTGACTCATTGCACCTCTCCTGCATGCACCTCACATGCATGCTGGCTGCCGTGATTTAATCTCATCCCTCCTTGCCTGTGAGGGATTAAACTCTTAATCCAGCAGAGTGAGGCCTGCTTGTGCAGACCAGGCTGCAGTTTTCTTTTGTTTGCCGCTGTGTTGATGTGTGTGCTGCCATGTGTGTGCGGTTCGTGACATTAATAACAAAACGATTTAGGAGGAAAACAGAGTGCATAGTGGAGGGAGTTGCTCTTGTAAAAACATTTTCCTGTATGAATTTCCGGATCTTCCAATCTCGCACCTGTTTCGCGTACACAGTTATCTTGTTTCTTTTGATGTATAACCTGATAAAACAAAAGAACAGATTGAATAAAAACAAGGAATTTACTGTTACTGTCACAAATAGGCAAGCTGCAGGACAGTTTATCCATTCAACTGCAGAAAAAAAAAAGGATCTCTAAAAAGTAATAGCTCAGCATGTGTGATCAGTCTCATGTTGCATGCACAAGGCAGCCGCAGGCAAAAGCTGCATTGTAGGTTAATGAATAGTGATGGAGGGATTCAATAATTTGAATATGACTCTCTCTCTCTCTCTCTTTCTCTCGCTCGCTCGCTCTCGCACGCACGCACGCACACTCTGTCACGCACACGCACGCAGCCACACACACACACACACACACACACACACACGCACACACACACACACACACACACACACACACACACACACACGCACACACACACACACACACACACACACACACACACGCACACACACACACACACACACACACACACACACACAGACGGTCACTATCTGTTTCCACTCCTGCTAATGTGTTGTTCGCTCCGTTAGCATCCATACGGCCCAGGAGAGACAAAACAAAACTTGTTGTTCCCTGAGGCAGGGGCGACCAAATGAGGATCCTCTCAAGGACAAAGTGGGTGTGTCAGGTCACACTATTAGTTGATTTTCAGAGTATAATGACGTTAGTTTTCTAACTGTTAACTTTTGTGTCGCACTGCACTGTTTTCATTTGGTCAGTCCACCACTTCTTATTTATTGTTGAAGTATCTGTATCTTGCTGATTTTTAAAGGCGCAATTGTATGTGCAGGACGGTAAAGAAAACATTGATTCATTGTATGGAATTGTTTCAAAGCACGGGCTTTGGCCCAAAAAGTTGTACCTGCAGTTTCAGGAGACCCCAAAAACAGCAAGTTTGTTCAATCATTGACAATGCATTACCAAAGAGCGCATGTCATTTTCAACACTTTAGCTTGGTCAATAATTTATAATAAATTACTGTTTGCATCAACCATTCAGGGTATCGTGACTCGTCCCTTAAATAAATTGGGTTTACATTTTACTGCGATTTTTTTCCTCATGGGCTTTGCTTTCATTTTGTTGTTGACAGTTTTGATAAAATCATACAGACAAATCTTTGAGTAGCACTCACAGATATATCTGGAAGAGTAAATTAATAATCACATTCTTATCAATAAAATGTGCATGTAGTGCTTCTCCTAGTCTTATTGGTAAATAATAACCATGCGCCACACATTGTGGCATTTGCCCCATGAAGACAGGAAATAATGCAAGATTGCTGCCGGTGGCTTAATTTCTCGCTACGTCGAGCAGGCGGTAGGCCTATTCTGAGTCTATCATATACGGCCTATATGTCTGTGGTCGAGGTGTTTGTTATACTGTTCAGAGAGAGCAGAAATGAGGAGTAAAAAACTGCACTTAAAAAAAAAAAAACAATTTGTTGTATGCAAATAGATGTCAGAGTTTTGCAAGGTTAAGTACCCAAGTGCAGGAAAGCAGGTAGGCATCACTGGGGAGCAAATGTATTTTTCTTTAAATGCCAGAGAAGGCTGTTTATTCATAAGAGCAAGAAGGCAAACACGATATGGGGATTCATCAAAAATACTAAATCAACAAAAGTTCAAAAAACACGATTTACATCAACTTGAGGATGTGACAACTGACAGTGGTTGCAGACACAATGAATGGACAATGGTAGAAAGAAAACATGGAAATAATGCTGCATTTAAGAACGGTGGGATGTTGGATAGATTCCACTTTGATTTTCCCAGTCCCGACCTCAAAGCGTTCAAGGTGAATGTAAACAACAAAGACGGCTGATTCTGATAAATTGTTTGTTGTTCTGGTAAACACAGTCAGTCGTGATCACGGTCGGTTACGTGAAGTTACTTATTTCAAAAAACTAAATGAATACTATAATAAGTCAATAGATAAATATCTTTATAATGGTGTAAATTATGTTTTGCCATTCATGGGCTTTTTATCTATGGGGTTCACCATTGTTAAGTGACGTCAGATTGAAGCCGGTCGATGATGTCGGGGTCTTTTTCCCCCCCGACTTCGCAACTCGGAACACCGAGTTTCCGTGCACACTTCCTGGTATGAAGCAAGATAAGTCCATCTTCCCACCTTCCTCCAGTGCAGCATTAACAAACTAACAAGACAACAAGGAACCTGGACAAGACACGAGTAGCTGAGGAAGTTGATTGGATGACACAACGAACTGGACTGATGAGCACAGATCGAAAAAAGACACAAGACAAGACACGACACAACATGAGACAAAACACATTAAAAACCTAGACAACAAAAACAGAGATCATGACAGTAGACTATCATATTCCATGCTTGTTGGCGAGATATGGGAATTAATAATTTTTTCATGTTCAGTCTCACAATAAAAAATGAGAATCGACACAGATAGAAATGATAAATGACATTTGTTCTTACCTGAAGTAGGCTAAATGTAGAATAAAAATATTTAATGCTATATAGGAGCTATTTGTATCACAGGTAAGTTGTCCCATTTCAATTTTCTTCTCCACCAGAGGGCGCAACTAAAAAGTGGAATAGGCTACTAGTTTTCTTCATATAAATGGTCCGAGAAGAGAATAGCACGTTGTGATGAGTGCCAGTTATCTGTTTTGCACAACCCAAAGTAAATTTTTTAAACTTCATATATTTTGAAACAGGCATCGTACATAGACAATTTCTAGTGGACTCGTTAGTGGAGAGATTCAGGCATCTTGTCGTGCCTCATTTAGTGTTTTAAGATAACTTTAAACTGGAGCAAGTATTAGCCAATTTGGTAGTTTGGGGTAGCTTGTCTCAGTCATTTTGATTTTTTTTTGCTGTCACATACGCAAAGAATGGGCCAATTAAAAATCCACCTCTGGCAACTCTGTTTACGTATGCCAGAATTGTTCTTCAGATGATGAGTCTGAAGAGTGAGGAAATTAGTTTGCCAGGCTGTGTTTCATTGTTTAAAAATGGATTTTACACTATACCCACATGTCAGGACTGGTTTCATGATGAACCATCCATCCATCCATGAACTGAAAAGCTTTATTTTTTGAAATTCAATTTAATCTCAAATTCCCAGTTGATGGGTAGCAAAACAGGCATTTGAGGCTGAGAGCCAGGACCTACATGCCAGCAGTTCCTAAGCACTTTAATCTATTTCATAATACTTTATGTTACCGTTTGTTCAAGGACTATGGTAAATTGTCAAGATCCATGATAAACAATTTCTCTGGCTGTAAAAACAATTAAAAAAAAAACAGGAGAACGAGGATCATTTTGTAATTGTTTTATTAGTTACAAAATCCAGGGTTACATTTTACCTCATTTAGTGTGACAACTTACCCATTGGTGGGGCAACATGTCACATGTTCACCACCTCTATTTGATGGCTTATAACTCTGCATTGGCACAAAGTATGAAAATTACATGAATACAAAAAATATACCTTTTTTTTTTTTTTTTTTTTTTTTTTACAGAAGAGCTCAGTATTGTTCATTCGATTTGACACCATCATTGCTCTCCTTTTTTTTTTTTTTAAAAAAACAACAAATCAATTAAAAAAATTTTAATAAATGTTTTTTTTTTTTTAAATACATATACATATATATATACATATACACACATATATATATATATATATATATATATATACATATATATATACTTTTTTTTTGTACGTGGGTGAGTATGTGTATGTGCGTGTGTGTGTGTGTGTGTGTGCGTGCGTGCGTGCAAGCGTGTGTGTATTCATCAGTTCACCTAAAGCCCATTAAAAAAAATCCCATACTAATAATATAATATAATAATAAATTGCCAAATGCAGAAACATCAATGTAAGTTATCACGATGTAGTGGCTCTCGCTAACAGACAGAATTAAGTAACCGGAATTAGGTTAAAAAATTCTATATACGTAGACCATGTTTCTATAAATTTTGATATTTGGTTTTTATTTGAGGCAGATATTTTTTCCATTAAAATGTGATTGATGAGGAGGTTAGACCATTGGTCGATATTCAGAGTTTGTTTATTTTTCCAGTTAACAAGAATTGTTTTTTTAGCGATAGTAAGGGCTACAAGTGTAGATTGAAATTGTTTATGTGGTAAATCAGTTGTTGTTAGGTCACCTAGCAAACACAAGTTTGGAGATAAAGGTATCCTACAGTCCAAAATAGCGGAAAGTTTTTCTAAGACTTTAGTCCAGAAATACATAACCGGAGTACATAACCATAAAGCATGAACATAAGTGTCTGTAGTGTTTTGTAAGCATTGGAGACAAATGTCGGAGTCTGAGAGTCCCATTTTCTTCATCATATATTGAGTAATGTATGTTCTGTGAATAACTTTATATTGGATAAGTTGTAAATTTGTGTGTTTTGTCATTTTAAATGCGTTTTCACAAACTTGAATCCAAAAGTCAGGTTCCGGTGCTATAGACAAGTCTGTCTCCCATTTCGAGATGGGTAAAGACATTTTATCAGTATATGAAAGTAACTTATATATTTTTGAAAGTTTTTTTGTTGTTGTCGGAGAAAGCTTGTTAATATCTTTAGCTAAAACAGGCGGTTGGAGCGTACCCCGAAGTGTTGGAATTTTTTTCTTTATCATATTTTTAACTTGTAGATAATGTAAAAAATTTCCGTTTTTTTTATTGTATTTTTGGAGCAAGGATGTATATGATATAAACATATTATCTGAGAAGAGATGGTGGAGATGTGTAATTCCTTTCTGCTCCCACACAGCCAAATGAAACGGTTGGTTGTTAAGTTGAAAGTCGGGGTTATGCCATAGGGGAGAAAGTCCACAGGGCTCCACTTGGGCTTTTGTCAATTCTAGTGCCTTCCACCAGGCAGTCACGGTGGCGGAAATCATTGGGTTTTTAAAACAATTATGGCGCTTAATCGATGTTGTAATAAAGAGTAAATCTCGAAGTCTGAGGTTATTACAATCCTTCTGTTCTAGTTCCAACCAACAGTTAGTGTCTCTGTTGGGTTGTGCCCATAGAACGATATATTGTAGCTGGTTAGCTATATAGTGGTACATAAAATTTGGTGCCTCTAGACCACCTTTGGATTTGCTTTTCTGAAGAGTAGATAGACTAATCTTTGCTTTTTTTTTATTCCAGTAAAATTTTGTTACGGCTGAGTCCAACAACTGGAACCATTTAGCCGTAGGTTTAAATGGAATCATTGAGAAAAAATAGTTTATTTTAGGTTAAACTTTCATTTTAATGGTGGCTATTCGTCCTATTAGAGAAATAGGAAGATTATTCCAGCGCTCCAAGTCACTATAAATGTTATCCAGAAGTGGAGAAAAGTTTAAATGAATTAAATCAGTTAATTTAGGTGAGATTTTTATGCCTAAGTATTTTAAATTACCTATAGGAAATGAGTAGTGTGGGTCCTGGCTTGCAGGGTTCCATGAATTTTCTGTAATAGGTAGAAGTGTTGATTTTGTCCAGTTAATAGAATAATCTGATAACTGTGAGAATTTAGTTATTAAATTAAATACTTCCCCTAGCGAAGTAGCCGGCTTTTCTAAATAAAGTAAGATGTCATCGGCATATAGATTAATTTTATGTTCTGTTACCCCAGAGTGAATTCCTTGAATCCTTCTTTCCTGGCGTATGGCTAATGCAAGTGGCTCAATAAATATTGCAAATAATAAAGGGGATAGTGGGCATCCCTGTCTTGTGCCTCTCTGTAAAGTAAAGCGCTGAGATATAATCCCATTAGTAGTAACTGTAGCTTTTGGAGAATCATATAATACTGATACCCAGTGGATAAATGATTTCCCAAAGCCAAATTTATTTAAAACAGCAAAGAGGAAGGACCAGTTAACTTTGTCGAAAGCTTTTTCTGCATCCAATGATATAATAACTGCCTTTTTATCATGCCGCTGTGACATGCTAATAAGGTTAAAGAGTCTCCTAATATTATTAGTAGAGTGCCGATCTTTAATAAAGCCTGTTTGGTCGCTATGAATAATTGTCGAGATTACTGTTTCTAGTCTAGATGTGAAAGCCTTAGTGATAATTTTAATATCAGTATTAATTAGTGAAATCGGACGGTAACTTGATGGAAGGGTGGGGTCTTTTTCTGGCTTTAATAAAAGTTTAATTGCTGCTGTATTCATGTGTGGGCGTATGTAACCCTTAGTTTTAATTTCTGTTACTACTCTTAAGAATAGTGGAGCAAGCATTAACCAGAAGTGCTTAAAAAATATAGCCGGATAACCATCCGGGCCAGGTGCTTTGCCATTAGGCATACTATCTCGAGCACTGTACAACTCGTTTATAGTAAGTGGCGCATCTAACATGTCTTTATATTCAGTAGTTAACTGAGGCATATTTAAGCTACTGAGGAATGCCTCAATATGCTCAGGGTTAGGCTTGTTAGTTTCTAAGTATAGGTTACGATAATAGTTATAAAAAATGTGATTAATTTCTTCTGGTGATTGTGTGCATTCACCAGTTGTCCCTTTAATCGCCGTTATAAGAGACTTTTCCCGATTGCGTTGAAGTTGGTTTGCAAGAAATTTACCTGATTTGTTATTATATTCAAAGTTGTTATATCTCAATTGTTGTATTATAAATTCTGTCTTTTTAGTTAGCATATCGTCTAACTGTATTTTTGTATTTTGTAAGTCAGTCCATATTTGGTTATTTGGGTTTATTGCGTACTCATCCGTCAGTTGTTTAATTTTATCTTCCAAGTCTTTTTCTGATTTTTGATCCTGTTTCTTTTTATAAGATGAATATGATATAATTTTACCTCTAATTACTGCTTTCCCAGTTTCCCAGAGAAGAGATGGCGATAGGTCTGGAGAGTCATTTATTTCCAAAAAGTCTGCCCATTCTTTTCTTATAATTTTGTCAAACTCTGCGTCGTTTAGCAGTGAGATGTTAAACCGCCATGTCGGTGGTGGTTTAAAGGTATAATCAACTTGTAGGGAAAGGGAGACTGGTGCATGGTCGCTAATAATAATAGGATGTATTTTTGTAACAGTTTTATCAGCAATAGAGTTATTTGTAAGAAAATAATCAATTCTTGAAAAAGACCGGTGCACAGCGGAAAAGAAGGTAAATTCCTTCTTATTTGGGTTTTTAAGTCTCCAGCTGTCGACGAGGCCAAAGTCATCCATATATTCCCCTATTACTTTAGTAGATTGTAATCGTCTACATGATGTATTATTAGAACGGTCAACTAATGGATTTAAGACTGTGTTAAAGTCTCCTCCAATAATAATAGTAGAGTTCGCTGCTAAATCAAACAGCTGAGAGAAAAATTCATGGAAAAAGGCCGGATCATCATTATTAGGGGCATATAAATTACCAAGTGTATATATTTTATTAAATATAGTCACCTGAATAATAATGTATCGGCCCTCTGGGTCTATTATTGTATTATTTAAAGTAAAGAGTAAATTCTTATGTATGAGTATACAGACTCCTCTTTGTCTACTATTATAAGGGGCAGAGTACGCTTGGCTAAAATTCTTATCAATAAGTAATTTTTCTTCAGATTTTTGTAGGTGGGTTTCTTGTAGGAGGCAAATATCTGCTTTTAATTTTAAGAGATGGTCTAAAGTTTTTATTCTTTTTGCTTCTGAGCGAGCGCCACAAACATTCCAGGAAACCAGAACTAATTTATGCGTACAAACAATATAGACTCAGTCCTGTGTATATATCTGCATAGGCACATTTGTCAGTATTAGTATGTTATAGGATAGAATCAAAGTGGTTAGGTGGTTTATGTAATTTGTGTAAAATATGAGGTAACGAGTAAGTAAATATAACAGTGAAAAAACAGGTGGGGAGGTAAAAGTAAAGGAAGTTAACGGGGGATTAAACATAAAAATACACCAATAACTGGTAACCTAAGCGAGATTTTTGTTTAAATATACTTTAGATATAGTTATGTATTTAATAATATATTTATAATATCGCCTAAACATAATGAGTATTCATATTTAAGGTTTTATAACCACATATACAGTATATGTATACATCTAAAGATCAAACAAAGTTTAGTTCCACCAATGCCATTTAGAACAGCCAGGGAGTGGAGTTGGGGTTCCGGAATAGTTGGCCATCGATGTATAGTTTATCGACGACCATCGCAGTCCGTTTACCCTCCTGCCTATTTTGTTTCATTATAGGAAACAGTACCTTTCGCCGCTCATTAATCTCTCTCGGGAATTGGTCGTTCATTCCAAATGAGGTCCCTTTAAGCTCCCGTCCTTTACTTTTAACAAATTCTTTCTGTTTAAAATGCTCAAACTTGGCGATAATAGGACGGGGTCTGTTGCCCCTAGGGGCTCCAAGCCGATGTACCCGGTGAAAAGAGATGTTATTTACCGACTCCTGAGGAATTTTTAACGACGTCGTCATAATTTTTTTTATCTCAACCTCTGGATTGTCAGAGGTATTCTCGGATATTCCTGAGAATATTAAATTCTCCCGCATGCTACGGGATTGAATATCCAGAACAGTTTCTTTTAGCGTTTTATTTTCCTTTTTAACGGTTTCTAACTCGGCTGAAACGGTCACGAGTGTAGAGTGTAACTCGGCATTGTCTCGTTGGAGCTCACTTACTTGTTGGCTGAAGAATTCCATACTTACTTTCAATTCTTTGACGTCCTCGCTGATTAGGGAGAGGACCTCTAATTTTTTATTTATGGACTCCAGCATACTGACCGAAACCTCCGTAGTGGCTAGGTTCTCCGTGTCCGTCGCTGAATCATTTTTCCTCTTTTTCGAAGGTTTTCTCGACAGTTTCTCGACGGAAGGATTCTCCATCGCGCAGCTGTAAAAATATGCGTCGATGAAGCGTTCGAGGTCCTCCACGTTGGGTGGTATTCCAAATCTGTCGGATGAAAAAGAGAGGGGGGAAAAAAAGAAAGGCAAGATATATGATGGTTAAATTTGGATTAGTTTAGTATAATAGAGCTAATTCTATCTTAGCAGCAGGGCGCCGCCATGTTGGGGTTTCCCGGTCTCGCTGTAGGTCTCGCGATAGTCACAGCATCTCGCGCATGCGTCCCCTGAAAAAATATACCTAAGACTTTGGTCTTTCATCTGATATACAGTTTGTTTATATATGATGCATTGATTCCAAGAAATATATAAAAGTATAAAAAGTGATACAACAAGCCCCGGTCTCCGCACACAAAGGAAAATTATGTTGTTTTTTAAATGTGAATTTCATATACTGTATGTACTGTTTATACTAGAGTTAATTCAGAAATATTAAAATCAAACTTATATTTTGCAATTGGCATGGCGTTTTGGTGGGTGACTGGGATTCTCGACAAATAAATTTCATAGTGGATCATCACACCATAAATTGGATTCAGGTGTGTTGGGTTGGGGATGAAGCGGGCTCGCGAGGACCGCGACTCAGCGATCCCCTGAGTTAAGTATGTTTGGGAGGAGCAATGAACAGGAAAGTGAATAGGAAATAAATCTACAATAAAGACTGAATGACCTTGAATTTAAAAGACGAACGGTAGAGAGGTTACGTGTACAGTACATCCAGTTTAACGGTTAAAATGTACACTTCAGCAAGGATGTAGATTCTGGACACCTTTACGCAAACTAACTTCTTCCGCCGCTCCTGCTCCTCCTCTTCTTCAACCCCCCCCCCCTCCTCCTCCTCCTCCTCCTCCTCCTCCTCCGCCTCTTCCTCCTCCTCCTCCTGCGGCACCACGAACCGAGCTGAAACGGGACACTTTGAGCTCCCCAAGCTTGTGGGCGCATCCTGCTGCGGTGTGCTCCCATTGTTAGTGCGCCATGCGCCGATGCCGGACAGGTTCACCCGTCCGCGGTACCACCAAGCGGCCATTTGCACGTTCGTCCTTTTGCAGTTGAGCGAGCGAACCACACAATAGCAAGCTCAGTCGTGTGGAAAGGAGTTCAGCGCCCGGGACGGTAAGTTCGAATGATGTTAGCGGTGGCGTCATAGTGGAAGTTGGAATGTGTTCCTTGCACTTCAATGCAAAGCTGCGCTTTTGTGCTTGCGTTTTTTTTTTTTTTTTTTGCATTAACGTGCAATTTGAACAAGTCAAATCGAATTGAAATGCGCGTTCATTTCTACAAAATTACAAATCTTTTAGCTTCGTTTAACTTCCTCGCATAGTCGCATGTCCTGTGGAATATAGGCTACACGAGTGTGTGGGATTCACCCCCCTCCTCCCTGCACTCTAACTGCAGAAGCATTGCAGTGACACTTATCTATCAAACGATCATATTCATAATTAGTTTAATTTTAGCACTTGTTTTATGTATGATGAATATTTCAACCCCACATGCATTTCATACAACAAATTCTCGATTGCAATTTTCAAACTATCCCATCCAGTTAACTTAATTCCATTCTGTTTTTTTTTAACCATGAATGAATTATTGCTGATTTAGTCATAGTGCACAAATGAAATGACTAATCGTGTGCACGAGACTACTATTTTTGTTACTGCAGGAACAAAATGGGTAATTGCCCTAAACATTAAATGTAGCTCACGTTCCAGAGTACATGAAGTTCTTTAGGCATGAGCGTGGGTTCAGTGTCCACTCAGTGACAGTGTGATTGTGAGTATGATAGGTTGCCTGTCTTGATGATGAAAAATTAAAACAAGCCTGAAGGACTGAAGAGGTATTTTAAAAAATGAATGAATGCAATGTACCGAGCTGATACTGAGCAGAGACACGTGCACTGCTTTCCCATGTTCGGTATCCATTTCTGATTCTGTATTCCCGTTGGTTGTGAACACACCAATGAAAAAGTAAACAGACTTTTGGAGCTAATCCTTTTGATGCTCACTAAAATCAAGTCCTCTGAGATATGCCAAATATGTACAAGACTTACTTGAGTCTTTTTTTTTTTAGGTATTACCCATTGTTGAAGTTCTCAATCATTAGTGTGGCCTCAGCTCAGTGATTCCACATTATCATATATTGATGAATGGCTCGCGTCTGCATGTGTTTCTTGTTTTCCATTGGGCTTGAATTGATTTGGAATTGGTTGAACTTTCTCATAAGTTTAATTGAATTTAAGATTGAGGATGATCAAAGCTGTTGGATGCCAGCGCACTGCCAAAGCCACCATCAACAATTAAAGGGTTAACCTCCAGCAAGGAAATACCATCATATCCACAGAGAATTCAAATTGATGTTTAAATAGTTGATCATGATCTCTGCGAGGTGGTGATGAAACACCAACATTATGACAGGTGTGATTTATTGCTATAGCCTAATGCAATTTGCTTTCCTGGTTCTGAATGAGTGTCGCGTATTGTCACCATGTCCGCTGTGTCCAAGTCATACATTGACTGTAGACCCAGGCAAACATATGTAATCTGAGTACATCAGATCGTACTGTGCACAACGAGCTCTACTTGTCAGTATGCAGCTTTTGCCAAACTGCAGTGTGTCGTTTACACATTACAACTTAATGTATGGAAAATTGTATGTTTGCAGTGTATGGCATTTAGATTGTCAGTAAATCATCGAATATAGTTAAACTGTTCTAAATAGCATTTGCAGAAAAGTGCTGTATTTTTTTCCACCCTATCACTAAATTAATGCTACCTTTTCAACATGGTCTTCTTCGGACTTTAAAATAATGACTATTTACTTGGGGGGGGGGGGCAAGAAACATTTTTTTTTTAAAAAAATTACAAGGAGAGTCTGAGTACATTAAATCAATTTATTTACAAATAAACCCACAACGTCCAGGGTGGGAGACGGCCACTCAAGACCTGAGCCATTTCGCTCCTGCTGTGTGTTAGTATATTACTGGTGTCACATGGAATCGTCATACCTGCAAGACTGTCATTTTGAACATACCTGCAATGCAGTGTAGTGGCAAACAGAAAAAGTAACTATTTGTGTGTTTTTGTTGCCCCTGAGGCCAGGTCACTCTTGGAAAAGAGATTATTAATTGCAAGGAGTTTCTTACCTGGTTAAATAAAGGAAATTAATGTAAAAAGTGGCATGGCTCAGCTGGTCTCCCAAGCTGAAGGTCATGCGTTTATTCCTCAATGCGTGAGATTTTTTATTTTTTTTTATGGACTGGGAAAATTTACTAAAAACTCTCCTTTAAAATTTACTTAGAATTTCTAAATGAAAAAAAACTTAACTATTTTTTTCAAGTAAATATCACTCCCCATTTTTACAGTTTTTTATGGATGCTATTACAGCATTTTCACTTTTTTGACATTGACTAGGGCAAACTTATTATTTTGTCTTTCCTATTAATAATAATTGCAAAATCCTTGTTTCGAAGCGTCAGCTTAGAAAAATGTCTATTCACAAGGAGTTTTTAATGGTCACTTTGATTTGCAGCGAGCTACGGAGACTTAAATGAGAAAATGGAGTTGATAACTATTAGGGCCTTGATACGGGGCAAGCCATTCTGGGCAACTGCAATCACTATGTGTGCCAATAAGTTTCAGAGCAATCATACTGCCAAGAAACACATTTTGAGCCTCTACTGCATTCACTCTTGGTGTGAATTACACCATTAAACCTGAATGTTCTCTTTTCCGCCTGTTCCTTAGTTTTAAATAGGACCCATAATGATAAAACCAGCACGATGAATGCTCTTTCTTTTTGCTGTTTCTTAAGTCCTATATTGCTCAGGGTGACAAGGATTTTTTTTTAGAAGTAAAGTTAGTTGTGTGTCTAACGTTAAGAGCTTATTTTTAAAAAAACGCACCACAGACACATTTTTTCTTTATCCTTTTTTCTTTGAACTGTTCACCCAAACTGCCATTCACCTGTAAGTTTTCTTTCCTTTTAGTTGCCTCCACCAAATATTAAAAAGCGAAGGTTGTATTGTTTTGTCGTTAATCCTGGGGGGGAAAAAAAGTAGATAGAAGAAGAATTTTGGTCGATTGAGTCACAATTGTAATGGTTCCATCCTGTCTTCAATCTTGACGCACATTTTCCAAGAAAGCGACTTGACGAAAAACAATGATCATACCTTTGCATCCAGACTGCGAATGAATAGTGTTGTGCAAAGTTACCACTAGCTATTTTAACCATACCTCTACCCATTTGTGAAGGCAGTACATTACCAAATAAATTGGGAAAAATACAAAATATGAAGAAATATTGTTAAAAGGGGAAAAATTGGAATGATATGCATGAAAAACATAGTACCTCAATAATATAAAAATGTTGAGTGAGTTGATTTTTGTGACAAAATGAGTTCTTGCACTTAATGTTGGTTTCTTGTTCAGCAGTTTTGTCCCATCCTTGGCACAAAACTTGGTTCGATCCCCGCTCTCCCCAAGTCATGTGTCGTTGTGTCCTTGGGCAAGGCACTTCACACACATTGCCTCCAGTGCTACTCTCACTGGTGTATGGAAGGTGCGAATGTTTGGTGGTGGTAGGAGGGGTCGTAGGCGCACACTGGCAGCCTCGCTTCCGTCATCCTGCCCCAGGGCAGCTGTGGCTACTTAAGTAGCTTACCGCCACCACAGTGTGAATGTGTAAGTGCATGAATAATGTTCCATTCCATTGTAAAGCGTCTTTGAGTATCTGATTAAATAGAAAAGTGCTATATAAATCCAATGCATTATTATTATTATTATTATTATTATTATTATTATTATTATTATTATTATTATTGAAGGGTTTGCTTCATACCCTTGTTGTTGGGTTAGGACAGTGGAGAGAACTTGTAATTTGCATGCATTTTGTCCATATTTAAAGTAGCATTTTTGTCATACATCTGGTTAGAAAGTGCGTGGCCCCTACGTGGCCCCTACGTGGCCCCCAGGAGCACTGATGAAAAATTGTGACCCCGTCCAGCATTTAAAAGTTGCCCATCTAGAGACTTCATTTTACGTTAATATGGCCCATAACAGTGCTTAAAATGGTTCCACTGAATACTATTCTATTTTGCTGCTAGTCAAATAATTTTGGTTGGATTAATGGGAAAAATGTGACGCTGTCATAAATCTAAATTGTAAACATGTGCGAGGAGCTCGTAACTAGTGTGATTTACTTAGTATTATTATTTTTTCAGTGAAAACTGTAAAATTTAAGAAATGGTATAGTTTAGTAGTTTGTTGCATAGTATACGTAATACGAGACATGATTTATTTATTTTTATTCCTCACTGAAATGTTTCTCTTTCCTTGTCTATCTGTCTCAGATCTTCCATGATGCCATCACAGTCTCCCTCTAATGCGGCCTCGGCCTCAGAGGATCCCCATCCCTCCCTGGACACATCAGCACCACATTTGGCTCATTGACGTATTCCGCTCATTCTCCACAGTTGTCAGTCACTGACCCATCTAAACGCGCTCTTGCCTCACTCCAAGATTTTCTACTGATTTGCTGCTGGCTGCCTGTTAAAGCAGGTAAGTCCATTTTATGCTCTAATGGCAACATCAAAAGTCATTTAAATGTGACAGCAGGTTGCCTGACACGCTCCCTCCTCCAATTTTCTGGTTGTACTTCATTAGTTTGATGCCAAAGGACATCCATCGTCTACCATTGAAAAGGAGACTCGCTCTGAGGTGAAAGAGACCTTGAGGAAGCTAAAGACAGGCTATTGCTTAACTTGTTGACCTTTGACCTGGAAAGTACAATGTACTGTGCATCTCTGTCCTGACTCCTACCAAAAATAAACCCGGTGAAGAAGCCTGTTCATCTTCCTAACTTCAGCTAAGCTGCGTACGTTCCGGATGCTGCCATGCCCATCATTAGCAATGCTAACCACGACTTCAGCAATCTGTCCGTCAGTGACGACAGCAGTCTTGACCGCATCTTCACTGAGATTCCTGAGACTGAGACCATCAAGGTAGGAAACATTTTGCTGTGATTGCCCCTGTCAAATATGTTACAGATTTCCATACAAATATGCATACAAACAAGGAACTTCATACAGCATTTACCAACAATGAGTCTTACAAAAACATTTGAAAGAATCTAAAATTTTAAGTACTTACCTAGCCCTACGATCTTGCATGTTTGATTTTTATTGGATATCTTCCGAGTAGTGTCATAGCATCTTGACGTCAACCTATTGGATTGTGTCTTGCAATGGCCTCACCTCACTCATGCTACCTGTACATCAGAAGACTGTGAGAAGATTTGGAAAAGTCTCTTGCAAAACTACCACCTCACGCTAGCTCACATCTAAAGACAATTCTTTAGTGTGAGCCTACTCTCAGACTGAGATTTTACACAGACTGAATTATGCAGCCTCTGAACTGAAGAAAATGCTTGAAGCAATGGTAGTAATTACAAAAAAGACCAGCAGGTCACAGCAGAGTATAAGAGATCAACCAGGTCTACGTTGCAAAAGGCTCTTTGATTTGTGAATAATGATGAAATTTAGCTACATTCTAATGCTAACTGTTGCAAAACGGAAACCGACACAAATATTCTTTTTTTTTCCTGATGAAAGAAGAGACTAATCTTTCTTTTAGTAGGATCCATGTTTTTATAGCAATATACAATACAATACAATATTCTGTGGGCCTGGCAAAATCAATCAAAATCCAGTAAAACAAGAAAAAAAACTGAAACTGAAAACTGAAAAACTACAAGAAGAGTGAATTCAGCAGAATACGAGCATGGCTCAAATGATAAAATATGTATGTACAGTATATAATATATACAGTGTATAATAGGGGTGCGAATTGCCTAGTACCGCGATTCGATTAAATATCAATTAATCCCGATACAAATCTATAAATCGATTATTGCAATTTTTTTTTTTACTCAAATTGAGAAAATAGGCTACTAATCAGTAAACTTGTACTTGTACTCTACACTGTAAGATTTGTATGAAAATGTATTTATCTGAAACTTCAGGCTTAATACTGTGAGCCACTGTATTTAACAAACAGGTTGCAATCTGTTTCATGTTTGAACAGCACTGAAATAAAATATTATGGCTTAATGTTCCATTAATATAAGATTCTGCCATGCTTAAAGTGTGAACCCTAACCCTGAGTAAGACGTTTTGTTGATTATTTACATTAAAAAAATGATGTTTAAACATTGATTCGGCCGCATATTGAATCGATACGAGAATTGCGTACTGTAGCATTGCGATATATTGCCGAATCGATTTTTTAACACCCCTAGTGTATAATAATATATACATCACTGTTCTATTGTATAAAACATTTTTATCAGCATTTAAATAATTAGCAGAATTCATCCCACGCCACTATGCATAATCAGCGTGTGAGCTCTGTACTGAGCTGAACATCTGATGACTTGTTTGAAAGTTTCATAGATAATAAGTGAGAGATATCAATGTTAAAGTGCAGCTCCATTTGTTATATTCAGTAATATTATCTTGACATTTAAAGTGGTGAATCTCCACTCTATCGTGATAGAATAGAAAGGCTGGGCTTATATAAAGTTCTGATGGGAATTTTCACCATGGCCCGGTTGTTCAAAACTCGGTTATGTCTTTAACCACTGGTTAAGTAGATTTAACCGACCGTTAACATTAACGGCACTGTTATCTTGTTGTTTAAAACTCAGTTAATTTTAACCGGGCTTGGTTTGACATTGGTGATTATTCAGATGAAGAGTTATGTGCACGCTACCGCTTAGCAGTACTACAATGCCAAGTCTCATGCTGAGTCAGAAGAGAAAGAATAAAAATGTGTTTTTTAAGATGAGTTCTAAAAATGGACAGAGAGAGGGCTTGCCCAACATTTAGTGGGAGGTGATTCCAAAGAGAGGTTACCTGTAATGTTTCTTGTTTGCTTTCATGTCAATAATCAAACAGACAACAACACTGTGAATAGCAGCTAATTATTGACACTGAATTAATTTAAATTTGATATTATAATAATATTTTTTAAATTAAGTTTAATTTAAAACAGTAATTACAAATATTATTAATCATTACAAGTTTTAGATAAAAAATACACACATATTAGAAGTATGTAAATACAAAAACAAGACAAATAAAAGCAATTCTATCAAAAATATTTCACAAAAAATCCAAATCAGTCAAAAATACAATTATGTTAAACAAAAAAAACGCAAAGATAATATGAGAAACAAAATCAAACAAAAACATGCACTATTCTTTGCTATATTACACAAAATATCCACTGAAAATACACACAGTAGAAAAAAAATAATTATAATGAATTAAAAATAATAATAAATTGTTTCATAAAAATTTAATGTTTGTTTGGTTGGTCGTAAACCGAAAGTAAACAAAAAGAGGAATTGTGGGATATATCTGTGCTAACCAGTGCCGTAAAAGGCACAGTTAACTTTAACGGTGCCGTTAACTAACAGCGTGACTAACCATGTTTTGAACAACGCATATTTAACGGTCGGTTAGTTAACGGTGGGTTAAGAATTTAACTGACGGTTAGGGGTTAAACAGTTGTTAAAATCACAGAGAATTGAACAACCGGGCCCAGGTCTTTTATAATAACAACCAGGAGACTGAATATTCTCAGTTGAATTATTTACAGTATGCCAGAAAGATCGAGTAGACAGCTGTGGAGCCTTTTCTGCTGGATGCGGAAGAAGGTCTAATCTATTCAAAATAGTTTATACTGTTTTGGCCCCCCACCCACACGGTGAGGCGGCTCAGCCCATGTGAAAATGTGTGACCTGATGGTTTTAACTGTTTTCAACTGGAGAAGTGCACCAAAGTGAAAAATAAAGAGAAAGACACCAAGCCACGACAAGTCACAGAGCCGTGTTTCCCACAGCATGTTAATACTTGGGCGGGCCACCCAAGTAAACTGGCCACCACCCAAGAAGTTTTCAAGAAAATTTATATATGTTTAAAAAAAAAAAAACGTGTCGCGACCGGATATACTACATGTAATGTTAGTTTGCTGTCACTTTGTGGATCGTGAGGCTAGAAGAGAAGTAATAACAGGACTGTAAATCCCCTCGCCCCCCGCCAGAGTCTACCTACCTAAGTAGATTTCAAATCTGATTTCAACACTGCAGAGACGCGTAGCGGCGCATTTTTGCCGGTGTTTCCCATTCGGTCATGTTGCTCTCCTGTTTGTTTGCAAAGTAGCTCATCTATTGGTTGTTCGCTGTGTCACGTCACACAAAGACTGAAAGACTTGCGATAATGTCAAATGCGTATGATATTGTCATAAGGCCAAGACTGACCTAGAAAGATTACCACCTCACATTGAACGATCAAGATGACGGGAGCGCACTGAGACTCCAGTAAAACTCTCAAACTTAGTCAGGACTTTTAGTCTTTAGTCTGATCATATAGTCCAGCGTTAGTTGCTGTTTAACATTTTTTTGCGCGCGACATGACAAAGAGAAAAAGAAATGGAACAATTAAATTGAAGACAAGCAGGTTGACCTATCGCAGCAGCACCCGTGCGCTTTTTGATGTCGGATGTAACTATTACCATAATATGTAGTTAGCTAACTAGCTAGCTAAATGCCATTACATTTCCTGCTTGGCATTAAAAATATGTGAACATTAACTCAAGCTTTCCTTGAAGAATGGGCAGCCCAAACCATCGTCTATGGAGCTCCCAGACATGACACCACAAGCATGTTTTTGCTCTTTTTACAACACAAAACATTGCCACAATCAAAACCAGCGCTTCTCCCGCCATGATTTTTGTTGACTGTTTGGTAACTGTTACTGTATATCCGGCTGCGTTGACACGTTTATCATTGATTTGACAAGATTAGTGCCAGTGATCATAAAAGACGGGATATAGTGATATGATTGTAATATATGTCATGTACAGTGTGGTGTTGCAACGTGTCAGTGTTCTGACCGAGACAGGGCAGGATTTTGTGTCAATAGTGTGACATAGAGACATTGTAAAAGACCAAATTTGTCTTGTAGTCTGATCCAGGCATAAGCCTGAAGCAAACACAGCACCCAAGCCAATTACATGTACTGCTGCAGGATATAGAAACTAATAAAAACAATATAGAAACTAATAAAAACACATTGTTTAGTAAAAGAGGAGAGTAGAACGAAGAAGTGCAGGACACAATTATGCATTACTCTTATACTGTGTCCACTGAATGGCAATTGCATCAATCTGAAAATGGGGAGAAAAAAAGTATTTCATTTCCTTACTTGCAGATAATCTACTGCAGAGGCAACCCCCTTCTGCTTTGCACACCTTTACTGCAGCAACAATCTCAGCTATCTCTGATTCACTGGCTCTGCCCAACCAGGAGGCAAATGCATGTCTCTGGTACTCAAAAGATACTTTACAATCATAATATGTTCTATCCAGCCCCACCAGTCCTAACAGTTCTAAACAATTCTGATTAGTATTATGTTTGTGGAATATAAATTAAGTGGAAAAATCCACCCATTTTTATCCATCTCATGGTTTGGCCACTATGGTACTTGCTGTCGCCTGATGACCAATTACGGCTCAGCTTCAGAAGACAAGTGAGTCATGGTTGGTCAACTGTGATGTAATTTTCAGTTGACAGCAAGTGGGAAAATGTCCCCTCCCCAAGATGGATAAAATGGATTGATTTTGCTGCTTAACTCATATTTTACTAATGCAATACTAACCAGAATGTTGTGTTTAGATGAGAGGGGGCACATATTACATATTCTTGTAAAGAAAATGTTGGTGTTGACTTCTCCTTTAAAAGTTGTCACAATAACTACATACTGTAACTTGGTTAAAACAGATCAAATGTTGTGTTGCTCATAAATATTTAGATAATTAATCTCTTTTTCTACTCAACTCTGGAATGTGCAGGAGTTTGCTATCTGGAAAGTACAGGCAGATCCAGCATCCCTTTAAATTTCCAATAGTGCGATCAATGGTGCACATGCCAATGATTGTTTGACTGATGGGTGACAAGTTGTGCCATCAATCTGGTGGCTTGGCATATCCTTGATCTCCTTATGTTATACTGCATCTCCAATATCTTATTATTCCAGGCACATACAATACCTATGTGTTGCAGATGTAAGAGTTAAGGTATTACAGTGATAGGTATAAGAGTAGATGAGTTGTGCACTCCACTGGGAAAGCGGGCTCCCAAATCGAAACGTGATATTGTTAATGGTTCAGGTACCGGAAAGATGTTTGTGAACGTGACCTAGCGCACACATCCGAGTAGACTTTTGTGCCAATGGCGCATGACAGAGCAGCCAGGCATCAAAGTCTTCATGACCTTCATCATCTTGCTCGCACAGCACGCCAGTCTTATTCTATTATGAAGGTAATTTTTGAAAAATGGACTAAACGCAAGTGCGAACAATTCAGCAGGTGAAGAACATTTCAGAAATCTCCAACTTAGGCTTTTCTTCAAGAAACCTTTTGACCAGCAGGCATATTTGTGGATAAAATCCGTTATAATGATGAACACGTAGGTGTATTTTAAAATAAAAAAAACTGTTGTGCTCAAGTAACTTAGGTATTCCCCATCGTATTCCTAGGCGCCTTCCTTCAACTTTCATCTTTTAAAATGATTAAGCATGTATGAATGATACACAATGTCAAGTTAGAACCATATTTAAATCTGTAAATGTTTTATATTTCTGATGGAGTTGTTATACAAGTCATAAACTTTTCCGCAGGGTGTTTACTACCAAAGGGCTCAGTTCATCCGTCAGCCGGAGGATCTCGTCTCCGTAGACCACCGTTTGCTGGCAGTGATCAATGTCGGGGGGAACCGCTACACCTTCCCTTGGACCACTCTGCAGCAGTTCCCTCTCACTCGACTTGGCCGCTTGTGTGGCTGCAGGTCACCTGAGGACATTGCCAGCGTCTGTGACGACTATGACGAAGCGCGGAGGGAATTCTTCTTTGATCGCTCGCCATCCGCCTTTAGGGTTATTCTCAACTTCTTGGCCGCAGGTAAACTTCGCCTGCTGCGGGAGATGTGCATCCTCTCCCTGCACGACGAGCTCACCTACTGGGGCGTGGAGATGGCGTACATGGAGCGCTGCTGCAAGAGGAAGATGTACACACGAATCGAGGAGGTGCACGAACAAGAACGGCAGGAGGAGGAGCGCAGGCAGAGGAACGCCATGCAACGTGTTCCCGTGGAGGAGACGACGTACCAAAAAGTTATGAACTGGCTCCGGGATATGGTCGAGAATCCACAGTCTGGCTTACCGGGGAAGATCTTCGCCTGCCTGTCTGTCATCATGGTAGCAGTGACTGTGGTGAGCTTGTGTATCAGCACCATGCCTGACCTCAGAGAGGAAGAGGACAGGGTGAGTGTGTTACACAACATCAACATGCATTAAATATCCAGCCCTGTGCAACTTGTTCAGATCACCATTATATTTTCAGCAATTTTGTAATAACCATATTAACTGAAAAAAATGGACTCCACCAAAGTCTTTTCTGGAAACAAAAGCTGTGTGTTTTGCGTGTGCATGTGTACACGTGCATTTTTGCGTGTGTGAGCACTGGGCATGAATATCCCGTGAACTGTCTACCCATAACAGCGTGGATAACGAAGCCTCATGCTCACTGAGGCCTGTCCAGTATCTGTCAGTAAACACTGGAGAAATAATGAAATGGCTTCACTGTGTCGCTCACAAAAGGAACAAGCACGCATGTAAATGTGCACATTAGCAGAACCATCAAGTCACATAAAAGCAACTCATAAACACCCAGATTTTGGCACATTAAGGGTAAAATAAATACGCAATATTTAAATTAAGTCTAACATGACTAGCCCTTGAGCTAACCTTGTAGGAAAGCAAACAGACGCACTAATGTCTCAGCAGAAATTAAAAATCAGATGTGTGAGAGTCAAAGTGGGTGTACACGCAGGACACCGGCTCTGAAGTTGTCAACAGCATATATTTTGGTATGAGCAGACACATAACGCTAGAGGGCTGATAGCAGCAGGGTGTGATCCAGGAGAATTTAGTGAGGCTGCAGAGGACCTTATTTTCCAAAAGGCTTGAAAATAAGAATTTCTAGTTTGATCCCAGGAGGAGATAAGTGGCTGGTCAGGAAAAATGATGAAGAAGCTCGGACAAAAGATTTGTGCATACACAAGTCTGATTGCAGGGATGTTGAAAACCTTTGCAAGATGTTGTCGGCATGATGGAATTAATTTGCAAAGAGGATAAAAACATAGTGGAGTGATGCATTGTGGTAGATTATTTTGTAAACAAGGCTGGAAAACAGATACAGAGGCAATCAAGCAGGACATATTTCCTGAAAATACGGTGTTTATGCTTCCATTATCAAGATTACATTCCGTTGAGAGGAATTGGGCGTTTCTGTTTGTGGTCGTATCAGGTAAACACAACAGAAGAAAGACGGTGGTGCATTATGGGAGAAATCAAGCTGTCCTCGGGGGGCTACTGAGCTCCATTGAGACCAGAGCACCTACCCATCAACCCTTATTCACACAGCACTTTATTTAAGATACAGTAACGACGTGTTTGGGGACGATTTATTATACCACTGTACATACAGTTGCCTAAGGACATGGGGGGGATTGTGATCTACCAGTTAGTAGGAAAGTGAGACAATTCCATGCGTTGGCTTTTCTATGACTTGACTTGTATTTCTATGACTGAATTGATTTGCCTTTATGTTTTCCCAACATTCACTCATTCCCATATTATCCAGCTACTGAGTGAAGCCTGGTGGTAGCACTGAAAGTCTTCCTGTCATCTTTAATTCAAATGTTCCATCTCTGTGCTTCTCCCTGCTAGAGAGGGGCCAAAATTCTCTCATACGCTCATCATTAACCTGCCCGAGTCTGTTTGTGTGAAAGTGTAAAAAGGGAAGGATAAAGTAAGCCGAAGATGTCGGAAAAGTACAGTGAAAATGGGATATGCGTGAGAGAATGAAAATGAGAACAACATGAACTAAGTATGGAGCTTTAAAACGAGTGCATCATAGAATGAACTTTTTGCCCCTCATTCTCTTCCTGCATTTTCTCGTGCTTATGCTTGTCTTCAGCTCATAACTTCAATCACTTTGTGATCTCAGAATTTTGGGGGCAGCCCTTTCTTCGGTCCAACCCCTGTCTGACTTTTCTCATCATTGCTCTTAATGTAAAATCTCTACAGCCTTTGTAATGGATTATTTGGATTTTGTCTAGTTGCCAACATACTGTTGGAAAGCAGAGCCCTTCCCTAATGTGCTCCGTAATTGCAGATAAGATGTGTCAGGTTTACCTGTTAGACATTTATTAAACACATGAAACTTTGATATATGTCAGAAAGTCAAAACACTGCATGGTAAGTGATTATCAAATCAAAGTAGGGAACAAGATGGGAGAAGAACTTCAGGATGTTTTGGAAGTCTGCAATTTGTTTGAAAAACAAAAAAATCCAGACATTGAAGAAATTGAAATGTCCTTGTGTATAAAGTATGTTAATGGATAAAAACAACAACAAATAACACATTCCACCAATATTTATTTTGAACTTGCAACCAAACAATATGGGCTCATGCAATTTCTTACATATACCATGTTCCCTCACTTTTCGCTGGTGATACGCTCCAAGCCCGCCGCAATAGGTGAATTTTCAGGAAGTAGAAGTTAACTTTTATTTATTTTTTTACTATAGGAGGGATTTACGCCTCTTAAGCCATTACAAACCCCCACAAGGCTCCCTCCCTTCTAAACTCTTGTTGCTTGTAATAAATTCATCCGTCCATCATCCATACCGCTTATTCTTACTATCCCAGCTGTCTTCTGGCGATAGACGGCGTACACCCTGAACTGGTCACCAGCAATAGATTTAACTTTTTAAATGCAAAATGTGGAATAAATACCAAGCTGCTGATTATTGGCTGCTTTCATAAATTAATGTGAGCAGATACGCACACTCCACACACTGGCAGCACATGAGGAGGAAGATAACAAGACGTCATCTTAAAGCAACACAAAGGAACTTTCAGTTCACGTTGATTATGTCGGCACCATATGGAAAAATGTGGTATTGTTATATCTGAAGGAAGACCACAAGCGCATTGCGTCATTTTAGCTCACGGCAGCGAGTATAATCCGGATCAATGTTGATCCTTGACTGTCCCGTCATCCTGGGTAGGTTTTGACTTATGCCATAAAGCAGTCAACACATTTGTAGTTTTTTGTGGGGCAGTGTTCCTACCATGCTCCTCAAAGTTGCGTACTGCCAGTAAGAATTATACAGACCACCTCAGGCTATGGCAAAGGTACCATTCAACTAGTTTTAAATTGATGTTTCATCAGAAGACTTATGAAAATATTTGATTAAGGTTAATTCTACTTTAATAACTACGTTCAAGTTGTTTTTTGACCGTTCCAAAAATGGTCCCACCGTTCTGGGAAACTCCCGAAAATCCCAGTGGCCAGTCCACACCTGCTTACCTCAACTAGAAAATGAGTTACAAATGTCACAAATGATCACAATTGAAAATCCCCGAGTGAATCCAACATAACCAAACTGCAAAGTAACAAGGCAACACTGTAATAAACAATGAAAAAAAGCTGGTTTAGCGCACATAGTATACTTTGCTGTGGTCCTTTTTAGATTATGATTGTCAATTCACAAAAGCATTTAATGTACAGATAAAAACATTTCTTACATTAACAATACAAAACTTTTTAGCCAAATAACCATGGGTGAAAGGAGACACCGTACTGTAATAGAAAACTCATAAGTGAACCAATACAACATTTATTAAGAGTGAAAAGTGACAAATTTGTTCAAACAAAAACTGTAATTTAAAGGTGAAATTTGGTAAGTTTCCGAGTGGAAAAGAAAGAATATTCTGCCATTGCACCGCATTGGAATGTAGAAGGTTATTAGGTTATTTTTGTCAGAGGAAAACACAAAAGGCCAGATGTTGCCAAAAGCTGTTTTCCCTTCTGCACGGGCAGTTGTCTGTCTGAAGGTTACATCAGTATCAAGTTGGAACGAGTCTCACAATGAATCTACTTTCAGTTTGGCTCCTAACAATTCACAGATTTTCACAGAGAAATACTACCACAAATGAAATTTGAAAGTTCACAAGCTTTGCCGCTGGCGCACACATTTTCACTTAGACACTTCGTTTGGGATGAAGGTCAATGTACTGAAACCCAGTAGTATTTTATTGCCACTTCTGCTTGGTTCATTGGCCATTTTCCATGTGAAGACCAAGATTTGAATGATTCCTGGCTCGTTTCTTTTTGCTTGATGAGCGTGTCTGGATGTGTCTAATAATATCTAGATAGCAATTAACTTTATGAAGTGCAGTCGTACCTTTTGCAGTCAGTCACAAATCATCACAACAATGTGTTGCTAATAGATTATAAGACACAACCCTTAAGATTTTTTTTTATTAAAGTAAATCATTAAATTAAAACCAAATGTCTATGTGTCCTTGGTTGAAGACATGTTTTATATACAGTAGCTTCATATTATGTCTATCTCAGTACTTTAAATACATAGTGTTTTCCTCTCAAAGTGGTGTGCGTGTGATGCTAAGATTGATTAGAAAGTACTGTGACTGCTGGGCTAAGACCCAGCACTGACCCCACTAAGCTTTTGCAGTAAAATCTCAGACAGGATGTCTACAGTAGATTGGAAAGAGTGGGGAAGTGAAATTGTCCGGCGGAAGTCACACATGGCTTATCTACTTCAGTATGGCGATGTTTTTTTTTGCACACATTTCATATCTCACGTGTCAGCTGAGATACATAGCTGGACTGTCATTCTGCTTCTGCATACTGCTCTCATTCATCTTTTTAATATTCTCACCCAGTGACTGTGTCTTTTAAGACTTCCCTATCAGATTTGCTCTTGTTTTGTAATTTGGTCATATTCTGCCCTGGGGAGTAATTGAAGTGGCCATTTTTGTCCTTAATGCTGTAAAGTGAAGTAAGGTTTGCTGTTCAGTAATGACGCTCCCCAGTAAATACCTCACGAGAGCGAAGGAGGGTGAGAATGAGAAAGTAGAAACCCAAGATAAGATGACATCTGCAGGAGCAATGTTGAAGTCAGTCTGATGATGAACATTTAAGATGAACATTAGCGATTTTGGAGGGATGAATGTTGGCCAATAGACTTTTGTCCATGTGCTGTGCTGTTCATTATTTTTTCATGTGAGGGATTGAAAGAGGACTTAAAGGAAGACCAGGGACAGCAAGCAAACAAGTAAACAGGGAAAAATAAAAACACAACAGAGGATCAGACATCAAACCAGACATGAAAGCTTCCTTTCTTTTCGTCCTCATTCTTCTCATGACTCAGGGAAGTTGTTAAAATTTTTAAGACTGTCTGACGGTAATGAAACTGGTAAGAGGATGAGGAGGCACTCACACGACAGACCACACAAGTGCCAAATACTGTATGTAGATTGTTGTTGAGGTGGAATGACTTAAATTCATCGTTAATTTGCCCCTTTAAAAAGAAAATGAATTGGCCAAGAAAATGTGGTTGAATTAAAATCCTTAGTAAGACAGCCGTAAAACCCAAAAGTACATTTTAATAAAGTAACTTGTAAATCACAAGTTAGCATATCTTATACCAATAAAACTCAATCACTCAACTCAACCCAACTCAAAGATAATTTTATAGCAACTTCGTTGTTATGAGTATGGTAAAAATTTGGCGCGGTGCTTGAGGGCCCATATCCTGCATGTTTTGGATGTTTCCTCCTCCAACACACCTGATTCATCATCAACCTCCGCAGGAGCCTGATATTGATCCTGATCATTTGAATCAGATGTATTGGAGGAGGGAAACATCAAGAACATGCAGGATAGGGGTGCTCGATGACCGTCGGGGTGACTCCTGCTCTAGAACTATTTGGAAATTAAAAGATATAACTATATCTTATAATAAATAATTAACTTACTTAGAAGTAAAGATTTTTGCACATAAAAATAATTAGTAACATAAAGTGTTCTCCTTTGGGGTCATAGTAAGGATATGATCACAAACACAAACCATTCACTTAATTTTAAATAAAAACGTATATCCTGCTAAAAATAAATAAATAATTAACTGGCAACATTACCAAGCTACATGGTAGAAAGGCAAGTGCTTTGATCGAGCTCTTTTTTTCTTTTTTTTCTTTTTTTGCATTGATGCTACTTTTTAAATGTATTTTAAAATCTCATTTTCACCCTTGAAGAGCCTTCAAATACCCAACAACCCCAGTTTTCCTGATGCTTGTGCCTTCAGTGGGCGAATGTGCTGAAAAATCATGTTAAGGCACTTTGAGTCGCTTGAAGGTAGAATGGACTATACGCACAAAGCTTGTCCACACGTATGAGTGCACCCAACCTTCCGGTGCGGGGAGACTTCAGCGGAGCGCACTGTTAATGTGATGTAAAACTCTAAGCCTAAATCTTTAACCCACTGAAAAACAACAGAAGTCGCTCCTTGCTTTAACACTATGTCTATCAGAATTTTGAAACTACTAATTAGATCACCCAGAGCCGTAATTTTAACGGCTTGAGCTCTGGTAATGATGTAATTGCTTAAAATTATTATTACACGTAAATATAAGCCGTTTGAGTAGCTACTAAAGCTATTTTTTATTTTTTTTTAATGTAAATTATGTATTGTAGCTCCTCTCTCTGGACTACTGGAGTCCTTACAGTACCCCCCTACCCCCTACCAGTCAGACGGTAAAGTTGAGGTGTTGGATATTTCAGATGGAACCTGCCAGCTAACTGTTCATAACTTGTTCATTTTCCTTTTTTATTTTTTTTGATTGTCTTTTTTATTTTAATAATACGTTATTGGCTAAGAATAGTTTATTAGTACATTTACATGATATAATTAATAGGGAGTAGGACTAGATAAGTTATTGTGCTTCCTACTCCTTTTGAACATGTAAATTATGACATTGATGAATTATTTTCTTTCTTTAAATTTGTATTTTAACTTTCGACTTAGATTTTGTAATGTGTTAATATGTTCAATAAACCAACTAACCAGCTAACAACAACAACTCTCTGGTCTGTAGCCTTCTCTTCGGCCAAGTCTTCTCCTCTTTGCCGACGGGATCCGACGATCTCTGCTTTGTCAATATTTTGAAGCAGATGTAATGCCTTTATTAGTATGTTTTTTTTTTTTATGTCAGCCCATGGTGCCATTTGTCTTAATGCCTTGCTGAAAAGTGGTTGATTTGGAAATCTGACAGCATTGTCAGCGGTGCAAGAATATTGACTCATATAAATATTTTTATGTTTTTTGATACAATAAAATGGCAGCATATGAATAATATACACACAGGCACATGAAAAGTCAAAACGCCAGAAAAGGCAGAAACATTAGATAATTTAGTAAACAGAGTAACAACACATCAAAGTTTAACCTTCAAAATACAGCCCTGTTGTTAACAAAAGGCGCCCTTGTGTGGTCGACAACTACAGTTATCCCTGCGAATGTTAACAAGTTACAACAACTGTTGTCTATGTGGGCACACAGCAAGCAATCACTCGGCGTACTGTCATCTCTCTTCTTCTTCGATGTCTTGACAAATGCGCGCAATCACACTCATAAAAAAAAAAAGACGAAAAAATACTACAAAACGCTGACACCTGCTCGAGGTTCTCTGAAGGAAAACAAACTGCGATGGCCACTACCGGAAAAAGTGGTGCCATCTGAGATTTTCCCCAAAATATGTCACAACTCTTTGTGCATAGAGTCCATAGCACTATACAAGTGGAAGCTACGCATATTAATTTAGAGTAATAATTATTGAAATTGAATGCTCTTTAAATACTTAGATTGTTTGAGTTACTGTATTCAACTTAAATGAATCATTGCAGTTGAGTTGAACATCAACAGGTTTTACGGTGAAATATATCTTCCTGTCAATGTGTTTCTGCTCTAGCACCGTCAGATTGCGCAGCCTGAGTGCGCAAAATTAAGACGCTTTCTGACAAACTTTGTGCCGCATATTTACCAACCATGATAAGTGAAGATGTCCACTTTGATTGTTTAAACACGGTTGACATGAGCAGACAGCAAGTTGAGAAAATAAAATGTAACATTAGACACATTCTGGCAGTGGGAAGAGAGGAAGGATGAGATGAGAAAGCTATTGGCAGCCACTGAGGCATTAGCAGTCGCAATAATTTACAGAGTAACATGACCTTTCTATTGTTGCAGATTGTATTGTTATCAAATGCGAGTTGTGTGGTGATTGTGTGTCACTGTTGTTTGTCACTTTTTGAAGTGTTGCATAATAACTAAGAAAATGTTTTAAAACTCCTACCACATATTTCTTTAGTATCTGAAAAAATGTGTGTGGGTAAATACTAATATCCAGACTGTATCAAAGATCAAACACGACATAGACATATCATGTGAATACTCAGGCGTTCCCTGTGTGTTTGAGGATGTACATAACTCTGTTTGACAGTATCAGTGTGCAGCAGATTTCATGCCTTATTATAGCCTATCTGGTTATGAGCTGTATTCTTTCCATCCATGGCTGCATGGCTGCCAAGTGGGATTATGGGAGAGAACAGCAAAGTATGAGGTATTTATCTTGTCTGTGCCAGAATAGGATTGGACAGCTAACACAGTGCAGACGTGCAACACAATGCAGTGGAGATTCTTAGATCAGAGTGTTATGAGAGCAGGTAATGTCTATTATTAGTGTTTAACTGTTTTTATTGGATACACTATGAACTTAATATGACCCTGACAGACTTTGACAAACAGCCATCACAGTTCACAAGGAAAAACATTACTTTTGTTGGGGACTATCAGAACAATGAATGATTATAAACTAACATTTCATTTATATTAATATTATATTAATATTTACTTGAAAAACCTAGTAAAGTTTTTTTCAGTCATATATTCTAAGTACATTTTACAAGGAGAGTTTTGAGGACATTTGACCAGTTTATAAAAATAAAAAAAAGTTTAATAAAAAATAAAAATCTAAAAAGCTACTCAAGGATAAAGAACAAAACCACAACCTTGGGAGACAGCCACTCTACCACCTGAGCCATGCTGTGTGTTAGTATATTGATTGTGTCTGGCAGTGGCGTGCGCAGACATTTTAGGGGGCAAGTGTTCCAGGGGGAAAAGGGCACTTTTGTGCATATGGAATACCTTGTTGACAATTCCGAGATGACGTCATGAGTCAAGATGGCAGTCAATTTGGTCTTTTGGTAAACGGAATCTATCCGCTCATTGAAAAGCATTGGATTTTGGATCGTTGTAATTTAATTTGTGAGGATTATTTTGATTTCAAAATGTGATGAGATGTTGTTTGACTACTATAACAATCAGTGTGGCTTGTATGATAGTCACAGGCAAAATACAAGTAAAAAAAAACATTACACAAACAAATAATAATAATAATAATTCTCCACAACTAGTTTTAATAACAGCCTATCAGGGCAACATGACTGCAAGACTTGTAGCATAGAAATAACTTACAGTAACTTATAATTTACAGTTTGTACAAACCCAATTCCCCAAAAGTTGGGACACTAAACAAATGAATAAAACGGCATAAACGAAATTTACAATCAGCATATTTTTCCCTTAAAATCTTCTCAGTTTAAACTGACCTGTCATCTATCTATGTTCTATTCTGGACAAAATATAGAAAATTGGCACTTCCACATAATTGCATTCAATTTTTATTCACAATTTGTATAGTGTCCCAACTTTTCTTGAATTAGATTTGTACAAAATAATAGCTAATATTTTAGCTAATAATAGTTTCATGCCTGCTGATTTAGTACAAACCACTTAACAATAAAATGTGAACAGCTTTTAAGATTTTTTTTTTCTAAGGAGAGCTCAGTATTGTTTCGATTTGACATCATCATTGCTCTCCTTTTTAAAAAAAAAAAAAAAATTAAAAAGTTTTTTTTCTCTTTTTTTTTTTTTTTTTAAATATATATACATATATATACATATACACACACACATATATATATATATATATATATATATATATATATATATATATATATATATATATATATATATATATATATATACACTTTTTTTGTATGTGCGTGTGCGTGCGTGCGAGCGTGTGTGTATTCATCGGTTCACCTAAAGCCCATTAAAAAAAATCCCATACTAATAATATAATATAATAATAAATTGCCAAATGCAGAAACATCAATGTAAGTTATCACGATGTAGTGGCTCTCGCTAACAGACAGAATTAAGTAACCAGAATTAGGTTAAAAAATTCTATATACGTAGACCATGTTTCTATAAATTCTGATATTTGGTTTTTATTTGAGGCAGATATTTTTTCCATTAAAATGTGATTTATGAGGAGGTTAGACCATTGGTCGATATTCAGAGTTTGTTTATTTTTCCAGTTAACAAGAATTGTTTTTTTAGCGATAGTAAGGGCTACAAGTGTAGATTGAAATTGTTTATGTGGTAAGTCAGTTGTTAGGTCACCTAGCAAACACAAGTTTGGAGATAAAGGTATCCTACAGTCCAAAATAGCGGAAAGTTTTTCTAAGACTTTAGTCCAGAAATACATAATCGGAGTACATAACCATAAAGCATGAACATAAGTGTCTGTAGTGTTTTGTAAACATTGGAGACAAATGTCGGAGTCTGAGAGTCCCATTTTCTTCATCATATATTGAGTAATGTATGTTCTGTGAATAATTTTATATTGGATAAGTTGTAAATTTGTGTGTTTTGTCATTTTAAATGCGTTTTCACAAACTTGAATCCAAAAGTCAGATTCCGGTGCTATAGACAAGTCTGTCTCCCATTTCGAGATGGGTAAAGACATTTTATCAGTATATGAAAGTAGCTTATATATTTTTGAAAGTTTTTTTGTTGTTGTCGGAGAAAGCTTGTTAATATCTTTAGCTAAAACAGGTGGTTGGAGCGTACCCCGAAGTGTTGGAATTTTTTTCTTTATCATATTTTTAACTTGTAGATAATGTAAAAAATTTCCATTTTTTATATTGTATTTTTGGAGCAAGGATGTATATGATATAAACATATTATCTGAGAAGAGATGGTGGAGATGTGTAATTCCTTTCTGCTCCCACACACCTAAATAAAAACGGTTGGTTGTTAAGTTGAAAGTCGGGGTTATTCCATAGGGGAGAAAGCCCACAGGGCTCCACTTGGGCTTTTGTCAATTCTAGTGCCTTCCACCAGGCAGTCACGGTGGCGGAAATCATTGGGTTTTTAAAACAATTATGTCGCTTGATGTTGTAATAAAGAGTAAATCTCGAAGTCTGAGGTTATTACAATCCTTCTGTTCTAGTTCCAGCCAACAGTTAGTGTCTCTGTTGGGTTGTGCCCATAGAACGATATATTGTAGCTGGTTAGCTATATAGTAGTACATAAAATTTGGTGCCTCTAGAGCACCTTTGGATTTACTTTTCTGAAGAGTAGATAGACTAATCTTTGCTTTTTTTTTATTCCAGTAAAATTTTGTAACGGCTGAGTCCAACAACTGGAACCATTTAGCCGTAGGTTTAAATGGAATCATTGAGAAAAAATATTCAAAAATTCATTTTAATGCTGGCTATTCGTCCTATTAGAGAAATAGGAAGATTATTCCAGCGCTCCAAGTCACTATAAATGTTATCCAGAAGTGGAGAAAAGTTTAAATGAATTAAATCAGTTAATTTAGGTGAGATTTTTATGCCTAAGTATTTTAAATTACCTACAGGAAATGAGTAGTGTGGGTCCTGGCTTGCAGGGTTCCATGAATTTTCTGTAATAGGTAGAAGTGTTGATTTTGTCCAGTTAATAGAATAATCTGATAACTGTGAGAATTTAGTTATTAAGTTAAATACTTCCCCTAACGAAGTAGCCGGCTTTTCTAAATACAGTAAGATGTCATCGGCATATAGATTAATTTTATGTTCTGTTACCCCAGAGTGAATTCCTTGAATCCTTCTTTCCTGGCGTATGGCTAATGCAAGTGGCTCAATAAATATTGCAAATAATAAAGGGGATAGTGGGCATCCCTGTCTTGTGCCTCTCTGTAAAGTAAAGCTCTGACATATAATCCCATTAGTAGTAACTGTAGCTTTAGGAGAATCATATAATACTGATACCCAGTGGACAAATGATTTCCCAAAGCCAAATTTATTTAAAACAGCAAAGAGGAAGGACCAGTTAACTTTGTCGAAAGCTTTTTCTGCATCCAATGATATAATAACTGCCTTTTTATCATGCCGCTGTGACATGCTAATAAGGTTAAAGAGTCTCCTAATATTATTAGTAGAGTGACGATCTTTAATAAAGCCTGTTTGGTCGCTATGAATGATTGTTGAGATTACTGTTTCTAGTCTAGATGTGAAAGCCTTTGTGATAATTTTAATATCAGTGTTAATTAGTGAAATCGGACGGTTACTTGATGGAAGGGTGGGGTCTTTTTCTGGCTTTAATAAAAGTTTAATTGCTGCTGTATTCATGTGTGGGCGTATGTAACCCTTAGTTTTAATTTATGTTACTATTCTTAAGAATAGTGGAGCAAACATTAAACAGAAGTGTTTAAAAAAATATAGCCGGATAACCATCCGGGCCAGGTGCTTTGCCATTTAGGCATACTATCTAGAGCACTGTACAACTCGTTTATAGTAAGTGGCGCATCTAACATGTCTTTATATTCAGTAGTTAACTGAGGTATTTTTAAGCTACTGAGGAATGCCTCAATATGCTCAGGGTTAGGCTTGTTAGTTTCTAAGTATAGGTTACGATAATAGTTATAAAAAATGTGATTAATTTCTTCTGGTGATTGTGTGCATTCACCAGTTGTCCCTTTAATCGCCGTTATAAGAGACTTTTTCCGATTACGTTGAAGTTGGTTTGCAAGAAATTTACCTGATTTGTTATTATATTCAAAGTTGTTGTATCTCAATTGTTGTATTATAAACTCTGTCTTTTTAGTTAGCATATCGTCTAACTGTATTTTTGTATTTTGTAAGTCAGTCCATATTTGGTTATTTGGGTTTATTGCATACTCATCCGTCAGTTGTTTAATTTTATCGTCCAAGTCTTTTTCTGATTTTTGATCCTGTTTCTTTTTATAAGATGAATATGATATAATTTTACCTCTAATTACTGCTTTCCCAGTTTCCCAGAGAAGAGATGGCGATAGGTCTGGAGAGTCATTTATTTCCAAAAAGTTTGCCCACTCTTTTCTTATAATTTTGTCAAACTCTGCGTCGTTTAGCAGTGAGATGTTAAACCGCCATGTCGGTGGTGGTTTAAAGGTATAATCAACTTGTAGGGAAAGGGAGACTGGTGCATGGTCGCTAATAATAATAGGATGTATTTTTGTAACAGTTTTATCAGCAATAGAGTTATTTGTAAGAAAATAATCAATTCTTGAAAAAGACCGGTGCACAGCGGAAAAGAAGGTAAATTCCTTCTTATTTGGGTTTTTAAGTCTCCAGCTGTCGACGAGGCCAAAGTCATCCATATATTCCCCTATTACTTTAGTAGATTGTAATCGCCTACATGTTGTATTATTAGAACGGTCAATTAATGGATTTAAGACTGTGTTAAAGTCTCCTCCAATAATAATAGTAGAGTTCGCTGCTAAATCAAACAGCTGAGAGAAAAATTCATGGAAAAAGGCCGGATCATCATTATTAGGGGCATATAAATTACCAAGTGTATATATTTTATTAAATATAGTCACCTGAATAATAATGTATCGACCCTCTGGGTCTGTTATTGTTTTATTTAAAGTAAAGAGTAAATTCTTATGTATGAGTATACAGACTCCTCTTTGTCTACTGTTATAAGGGGCAGAGTACGCTTGGCTAAAATTCTTATCAATAAGTATTTTTTCTTCAGATTTTTGTAGGTGGGTTTCTTGTAGGAGGCAAATATGTGCTTTTAATTTTAAGAGATGGTCTAAAGTTTTTATTCTTTTTGCTTCTGAGTGAGCGCCACAAACATTCCAGGAAACCAGAACTAATTTATGCATACGAACAATATAGACTCAGTCCTGTGTATATATCTGCATAGGCCATTTGTCAATATTGGCATGTTATAGGATAGAATCAAAGTGGTTAAGTGGTTTATGTAATTTGTGTAAAATATGAGGTGACGAGTAAGTAAATATAACAGTGAAAAAACGGGTAGGGACGTAAAAGTGAAGGGAGTTAACGGGGGATTAAACATAAAAATACACCAGTAACTGGTAATCTAAGCGAGATTTTTTGTTTAAATATACTTTAGATATAGTTATGTATTTAATAATATATTTATAATATCGCCTAAACATAATGAGTATTCATATTTTAGGTTTTATAACCACATATACAGTATATGTATACATCTTTAATTCTTTGACGTCCTCGCTGATTAGGGAGAGGACCTCTTTTTTTTTTTCAATAGAATTAACCTTAAGGAGGAAATCAAATTTAAAATTGTATCTTTAAAAGGTGCTACTTGTTTACATGACTCTCTCTGGCCTTGACTCTGACCTTTCATCTCTATGTGTCTTTGGTTTCAGCCAGGAGACCAGAGAGATGCTTCCCTTGACTGCTTGCTGTATAGCTCCTTTTCTTTTTCCCTTTTCAGCTTCTCCTTTCTAGGCTATATGCTACAATTAGTAAACAAATAGACCAATTGTAACCAAACAGACCAATAGCATGAGAATGAATAAGAATGACCTTTGTCATTACCAGAAGGCAAAAGGGTATTTTTCACAGGAAATTAACAATTCCAAACATCTGGACATTTCTGATATTTCCGCAATGCAACTCAATGCAAATGCTTTGACCACCAACGACGTCTTGGATTGATTTTGCCTGGGACTACTAGCATAATACAGACCAGACACAAACGACAGTTCATCACGTTTTGAAGTCAAAATAATCCCCACAAATCAAATTACAATGACCCAAAGTCCACAGCTTTTCAAAGCATTGACCAGAGAGTTTGCTTTCACCGTCATATAGTTGTACCCTGTGTTGGATCGGCCTTCCTGGGTGGAGTTTGCATGTTCTCCCCGTCCTTGGGTGGGTTTTCTCCGGGTGCTCCGGTTTCCTCCCACATTCCACCATGGCAGCTTAATTGAACACTCTAAATCAGTGGTGTCCAAACTCGGTCCTCGGGGGCCGGTAGTCCTGCAGGTTTTGGAGGTTTCCCTGCTCCAACGCACCTGTTTCAATCAACAGGATTGTTATCAGGCTTAGTAGAGCTTGCTGATGAGCTTCAGCTGTGTTGGAGGAGAGAAATATCCAAAACCTGCGGGACTACCGGCCCCCGAGGACCGAGTTTGGACACCACTGCTCTAAATTGTCCATAGGTGTGATTGTGAGTTGGATGGTTGTTTGTCTCTGTGTGCCCTGCGATTGTCTTTCAACCAGTTCAGGGTGTACCCGCCTACTGCCCGAAGCCAGCTGGGATAGTGAAAACACTATTACTTGCTATGTTTTTAAATATTACTTTTTTTCTTTTAGTTTCTTCTTCTTCTTTTTTTTCTTCTTTTTTTTTTTTACAGTGCATGGCACCCTGTCCCCTCCCCCATGATTTATTTATTTGCTTTGGTTCCGACCAGAAAACAATAATTATTTTAAACAATCATTGGTAAATTGTGTATTCCTCTTTAAAAGTATAATACCGTACACAGTCAGCAACACAGCAGAAAGTAGAACTGTTGTCAGTTGGGGCCCAGCTCAGATGAGTTTGTGTTTAGAATGTGCATTCATTGATTTTTCACCAAGTCTTTGTTTATTAACAAGTGCACTTACAAGGTCTTAAATTGATTTTGAATTAATCCTTTGCTTAAAAAATGCTCTTTGCAATAAAAACAAAAGCAAAGAAGTGCAATTTCTCCAAGTGTGAAATTAAGATCCTTATCACAGTTGGCTTGCACAGTGCTTTAAGTACAAAAGCAGCTTTGTGTGCAAGTGGGTTACCATTCTCCTGGGGACATTTTTTTTCTATTGTTTTCTTTTAAATTGTGGGGCGTCAAAGTTAAAGGGACGGCATAATGACTGAGTTCGCACATCCACCTTAGGTCTGAGGTTGGGGTTTGAATCCGGGCTCAAGGCTTCCTGTGCTTGCACAGAGTTATGGGATTGTTGGGTTAATTGAACACTCTAAATTGTTCTTAGGTGTGACTGTGAGTGAATGGATGTTTGTTTGGATGCGATTACCTGGTGGCTATTCAGTCAGCTGGGATAGGCCTCACTCACTTCACCAGGGACCAGGGACAGACTGGACTCCAAATTCAGCTCGGGAATTTGAGTTGGAGAGGCCCTCGATGCGCACGAAACAAAGAAACACCCCCCCTGCCACGTTCTAACGTTACCAATACAAAACAATAAGCGGTGACAGTGAATTTAGGTCTCATCATTTTTGTGGTAAAACTGAAGAGAATCTTATGACGTTGACCTTCAAAGCACTTTAGGATGCCATGTTGATGCCTCCCTTACTAAACTTGGTATAAAAATGTTAATGTTGCACTGCCACTAAATCAAAAAATTGTTCCCATAGCCTATCGGTGACATTCACACAGAATCAACCAAACCAGTTACTGTGACTGTACTAAAATGTGAACTACTTTTCAAAACCTTTAACATCAGAAATGGGTTATTTAGAAGCTCAGTAAACAAAATCCAGAAACTTAATGTAATCAAGGTTTGCAGATATCCATGCAAAAAGAAGGCACACTCCATCTAAAAGTGAAAATGTAAAATAAATGAATAAATAAAATTCTTGTGCAATTGAATGCAATAGTAGCTACCAGTTAAGTTTTATCAAAGGCAGTCAAATCACATACATGCATAGTACAAATTATAATGGCAAATTGACAGAGTCTCGACTAGTCGGCCTGTATTTATAAAGTAGTGGGCTGGCTGTACATATATTTCCTTAAAAGATTCATATGTGTATTGTAAAACAGGAGGGGCACAAAAAAAAAATAATAATAATAATAAACGCCGGTCCAAATCGTCCTTGGACAGACCGCGGCCATAATGTTCCTATTTTGTTTTTTGTTTTTTGTTTTTCCGGTGGCCCGGCTCACCGGCCCTCCTGACTGGCGGCCCACCGGGGAAATTCCCGGTACCCCCATGGGTCAGTACGCCTCTGGCAGTGACCATAATGAGGAAGAGAAAATGGATAGATGGATGTCATTCACAAAGGCACACACTTTCCACTGTGCATGTTGTGCGTACTTGCCGCTATCAGGTTACAGGAGGACAGCCTGCAGGTGACGGATGAAGATGTCACATAATACAAGCCCTTTAATAACCCATGACGCATGGACACAGTACTTCTTTTTCTTTCTTTTTGTCATTGCTGTTTTTCCCCTCGCCATTTGACTGACTTTCACCCAAGTGCAAGGTGCATATAGCAAGCTACAGCAGCAAGTTCAGTGAAGTATGCACAAGGTCCGCTGCAAGGTAAATCTGATTGATGGCCTAAATAGTTTGTACCCATTTCTGTTCCCAACCTTTAAACACAGTGGAATAACAGGCTTATGATTCATTATTTTTGTATTTTTTATTTTTTGATGGACTGAAATAAAGAGAGAGATAATAGAAAATGCACTGAGGTAGATGCTGGGCAGTATTTGTCAAAACCAGTATGTTATATTATCTTGCTGTTTTCATACAGTCTATTCATGGTTAGGGCAGAAATAATATTGCCGTTAACCATGAACCCTAAAAGACTGTACTACAAATTTTAATCATACTATTTATAATATGCCATCCATCTATTCTCTGGAGCTTATCCCAGCAGACTTTGGGCAACAGGCAGGGTAGACTGTGAACTGCCTAGTCACCATGTAATTGCATGAACACATAAAACAATATAAACAACCTTTCACACTCACATTCACACCTATGGACAATTTAGTCTTCAATGAACCTATGAAACATTTTTGGAATGTGGGAGGAAGCCGGACGACTGAAAGAAGAACCACGCAGTCATGGAAAGAACATGCAAACTCCACACAGGAAGGTCTGAGCACAGATTTGACCACTACTACTGATTTATGCGCCGTCTACGAATACAGAGCCCATATTCATAGTAATTTAGAATCTTCACTTAACCATGTGGAAGGAATCTAAAGTACCCGGAGAAAATCCATCCAAGCATGGGGAGATTATGCAAACTCCACATAGAAAGATCAGACCCAAGATTCGAACCCTAATCTCGGACTCTGACGCAGAACGAGCTCTCCACATATTTCAAGTTTAGGGTTGCACATTGTGGTCTCATTGATGAGGCGGCCGCCTGCAATCCCAATTGTGAAGTGATGGTCCTCAATCCGGGTGTAAAGCAGCGAACAAGAATTCTTACAAAAGTCAATGCTGAATAGAATAAGACAGCCAGCAGCTGTTATAATATACCTGACTGTGTGTTTGTGTGTGTGTGTTTTCTGACTCAAAGCCCAGCACAAATTAGATCTCTTCCAATATCTTGACTAATTTCTATTGAACCACAGTATCACTGAAAGACAGATGTTTATGACACGGCAATATACTATATTTCATCAATTCTAGCTCCCTGACCATCTGTGCTTCCATTAACACCCACACCCACATCAAAGTAAAGCACTGAAAATGATCATATTTTCCCAACTGCCAGGTGTTTCATCCAATTACATGTGAAATATCGCAACAGAGACAGCTGCCACTGTTTCCATTGTATTCATCTAGGACTTTTACAATGACCATGTTGTCTCTGTTACGCTTTTTTGTGTCTCTGCATTTGTCATAATTGTTCTTAAATTTACTAGTCTTCACTTCACTAGTCAAGCAGTTACACTTGGATCTACTTAAAAACAGTTCCAAGTGTATTTCCCCAGTGTAATTTGTAGGGACATGTGCAGTCTGTTATTGTGCTTTTGTTTGGTGTAAGTTGCTGCTACTTGCTGTTCTCATGAAGTGGTGCCTATCCTAGGATGACCAAACGTCCTCTCTTGCTCCGGTCATGTCCACTTTTTTTACATCCTATTCAGTGGCGTCTCTGGCATGATAAATTGAGTGGGGCACAACAGTGGGGACTTTACATCCACAAGCAGCAAAGCCAACACAATAAATTCTAATTCAATTCAAGATCACAATCTGGTGGCAAAGCTCTATATAAATGAAGTAGCCTACCATTTATTCATAGCCTTACAAATTAAGGCTATGAATAAAACCTTTGAATGGTTCAAAATAGGGCTGTGCAATTCATCAAAATCCAATTACAATTTTAATTATTATATTATAAAAAGTTGGTGTCAAAATGTTTAATAATAAAAACTCCAGCACTTGACTACTTAAATGCCTTCAAGGACATGTTTATTAAACAGCGTTTGTGATTTGCAACATGTAAAAGGTTTTTTGTTTGCCATCAGCTTTTGCACCAACTATAATGTGGCTTCCGCACACTTAACTCCCAAAAAGCCGCTAATTTGCGGGCTAACTGTTAGCTAATAGCCGCTAATTGCTGCTTATTGCCTGTTAACACTGCATGAGCAACAAATCAGATGCTGTGGGCGGGCCAATGCTGCAGGGAGTCAACAGCCGCTGACTCAGAGCAGATGGAGGAGAAAATCGCCCGACAGAGCAAAAATAACAGTTTTTAATATATCGGCCATCGAAACGAATGACGAATAAAATGCTGAATATCGGCGCCAATTATCACCCGGGCCGATTATCGTCTATCCCTAGTCCACAAGCAGTGCTGCTATAAGGTGGTCACTCTTGCAAAATCACACTTCCACTTGAGCCACCACGGTATCACAGGGTTTCTCCATAACTGCTGCAGTGTTTTTACCCCTCCATTGCTTCAGCACTGCCTCTCTCTCTTGAGCGATGACATCATCAACAAATCTACTTCATTCATATTGTTGGTTTGCTATTACGTATAGTCTTTTTGCTCCTGATGAAAACCAATGTAGCTTACTGCTATATACTGCCATCCGCCAAAACTGACCGTGTTGATAAGGTCTTGACATCACGTGACATCAGTCCTGTGTTTTGATTGGATAATGGGCCCAGTTAATGTAGCCCCATGACTGTGTATTGAGAGCAGCTTGGGACATGCGCACTGTGATTTGAGTGGCTCATAGCTTAAACACGCGCTTATGGGGCCGGCCCTATTTCAGTCCCGTTTAGAAAGTTAGACCATTGAACTTGGCTTTGTATTATACATGCATGTTTATAACAAAATTACCTTACAAACATAATTGTTTTTTATTTGAATATCATTATTCTTGATGAAATATAATTTTATAAATTATTAGCTATAAAGAAGACCAATTATGAGTCTGCATAGTGCTCAACAGCACCATCTAGCGGAGCCCGGCCCCACTGGCCCCAAATGCGCAGACGTCACTGATCCTGTTGAAGCTTCCAGGGAGGGTTTTGTAAAACGACCCGTATTCATTATTTTTCACAGGACCAATTAGCATGAGTTGAATTTGACTGACACGTTGCGTGACAAATGGGAGGTGGAGTGCACTCTGTTGCTACCGCAACCGGTAGACCATGGACTGCTCCCAAGTCCCAAGATTGCAAGGTGTGTAGGGGGAGAAAAAAAGGCAGGTTTTGTGTGTGTGTGTTATTATTGTTATATATTTTCAAAAATAAGTAATAATTAACTTTTTACACTAGTAAAACCTTTCTTCAGGCGTTCGGATAAGGTGCTAAGCTAATGTTCGTCGGCGGTCCATAATTTTAGCTCACTGGTTACGGTCTACGCTCCCAAACTGGAAATGTGGTCGAGGTGTGCGTTCAATACCCATGTTTGGTGGACCCTGCCGTAAATAGTGGATGAATGTGCATGCTGCTTGAAATAAAGTTCTTAAGGCAAAAAAGGTTGGGTTTAGAATATTCTGCCATGATTCTTAAATTTCAAGTAAGACTTTGTACTTTTTGTTATATTTTCTACCCATACAGAGCAGTCATATGTTAAAATAGTTAATAATAATAATAAAAGCGCTTTTTTTGGACACTTAAAGACGCTTCACAGTGGTTACATTGTTCATGCGCTCACACTCTGGTGGCGGTAAGCTACTTAACTAGCCACAGCTGCCCTGGGGTAATCTGACGGAAGCGTGGCTGCCAGTGTGCACCTACGGCCCCTCCGACCACCGCCAAACATTTTCACCTTCCATACACAAGTGTGAGTAGCACTGGAGGCAATGTGTGTGAAGTGCCTTGCCCAAAGACACATGAGTTGGAGAGAGCAGGAATTGAACAGCCTAGCTTCTGATTACTGAACAACCGTCTCTACACCCTGAGCCACGGCCGCCACAAGTTGTAGCTATAATATGTAGCACCTTTGAGTAAACTTTAAGTATCTTGAGGCAGTGCCGAATGTCCTCTTTTTTGGAAATCATAACTTGTTGAAAGCAATGTTTGAAATGTTATTGTGATTGTGTCTTCAAACATCCCAGATCACAGTTGATAACTTGTAACATTCAGCCGACGTTAAATGACGCATTGAGTGTTGACGACAGCTGCTCAGAACGTTTCCACTAAATAATGTTAATCAGGAGCGAAATTGAATGCGGCTGCTTACATGCGTCTGTTGTCTATGTGAGTATCAAGTTTGTCCCTGTGGTTCCTGCAAATGATATTGCATCATAATTGCTTTGAGAAAAGAGGAAATATCCATCAACTCATACATTTTCTATACTGCGCACCCTGTTCTCGGTCATAGCGGGAAGGCTGGAACCCATCGCAACTGATGCAGCAGACATTGGACGACATCTCTGATTGCCTTTCAATCCCAGGGCACATTTGCAAGCCGTACAAACATCAGAAATGGCAGCATGCACAGCCTCATCCCACATTCCAAAAACAGTGAAGATTCTAAAATGTCCAGGTGAGAAAGACTTGGAATTGGTGAGTCCAAGTTCAAGATGTACCTCGCCTCTCGCCAAATCACCTGTGATGGTCTCCAACTCCTCTGCACATGCAATCCTGGTAAGGATAAGATGTAAATATAAAAAAAAAAAAAAAAGTATGGTTGGATTGCGTGAAACACTACACTGTGAATGTTGATGACAGAAAAAAAAGAATAAAAAAAAAAAGAATCAGTGGTTTCCCATAGATCATACTTCCTGTGCCTCTTCCACTGTCATCACCATTGTGGACTTTGACATAGACAAAAAAAAAATTTCTGAATGAAATTAACATTGAAAACCCTATTTTGATCATCTGCTGTTTTTGTAGAAATTATCTGTCACAAAGTTCCAGAGCGAATCACGCAGGGCAGATAAGGTCAGCGAGGCGTTGCGACTGTTTGAAGAGACAGAAGTAGAAATCCTGTCGCTGTAACAAATGGCCTTTCATACCAAGGGTGAGAAGAGCGTTGCAAAGCCCTAATGGGACTAATGTCAGCACACAAGACGGAAAGAGCAAAGAGGAGGGAAATAAATGAGAGTTGGAAAGTGCCAATGAGAGACAAAACATGTGAGCCGAGGGCACAACGTGTCTGAAAGATTGATGCGGGAATGGCAGCCCTGAATTCCCTCAGTGCTTTAAGGGCTGGATGTCACACAGTGGCAGTGTGAGGAAAGCTTGCTTGTATTAAGGAGCAGGACAGGTGTAGAAGCTGATATTTAGTTAAGATTTACCACATGCTATTCTCAGATGGAAAGTTCTTATAATTATATTTGTCCTTTCCTTCCAGAAATGTCTGCCTCAAGCCTCTGGAAAAATCATGATATATTTCAGTAATGACATAAGGAATAACATTTGCATTTTCTGGGCTGTGGTGGTGATATTTGATTGATTCTAGATAAATTATATCCATATTTGTCTTTATTTTGTCACTGTTTAGAAGCTAAAGGGATTGTAGACAGTAGCCCATTACCAGTAATTTACCCAGGATTCTGCAGTATCAGAGTGAGTAATTTTTCATAATACTGGCTCCATATTGAAAATCAGCTCATAGCTGTTCAATTACATTCCAAAGGTCATTGATGGGGTGAGCTTCTCATGGCCATCCACACAAAACTCAACCAACTTATAGCTTACTTCTGACTTATAGACCTGGTTTTGGACATTGGGGCAAGGTCGTGGCACGTTTCCACTAAGTTGGAGGAATAAGAAAAAAATGCAATAGTCACATTTGTTCAGTTCAAGAGAGCCCAGCCAACCATTTGAGCACATTGATGTTTTTAGCTATATATATATATATATATCCCAGCTGGCTTCGGGCAATAGGCAGGGTACACCCTGAACTGGTTGCCAGCCAATCGCAGGGCACACTATGGACAATTTTGGAGTGTTCAATTAACCTGCCACCATGCATGTCTTTGGAATGTAGGAGGAAACCTACGCAAGCACGGGGAGAACATGCAAATTCCACCCAGGAAGGCCGAAGCCCGGTATATAATACACTCGCTCCCATTAAATAACAAGATTCACCTCAAGTTGTCAAATATGTCCATTTAGAATGTAGGAATACAAGCCATATTTGACATTTTAAGATGAATGTTTTTATTTATTTAAAGGAGCAATGTTTTATAAAGAAAATGAAGAAGAAATTATTCTAATTATCTTTTCTTTATTTCCTTCTTTTAAAAAATAAATAAATAGAAAAACTCAAACTGCAATTTAAGGCACATACTCCTGCATGGAGAGTGAATGACAAACTAGCCTATGTTCACATCATTGAAAGAGAGGCAAAGAAAGATAACAAAGCCGCAGTTGTCGACTACCAGTATTTTAATAGCAGACAGCTGTGCACTCACTGATAGCAGCTAGCGACTAGCTAGCGACTAACACCGGAGACCAATCACACAATGACGGCGTAATAAACTAGATCTTTCTTAGCGTGCTAAATTAGCAATTGATATGATTTTGGGATGGCGACGTGTTGATGCTAACATGTAACGGCAATGAAAAATTACGATAAGGAAAGCCGAAATGTTTAGAAGGCAAGTCAAGCTTGCCGTCAGTCGGTTACGCCACCATGCAGGCCAACTTTAAAATAAAAGCGTGCTAAGGCTATTGCATGGCATCAACGTATTCTTTCTTGAGCTTTATTTTCATCAGAAACTACAAATGAGGATAGAAAATTGGGGTAGGGGTGGGGATTTTTTTTTTATGTATCAAAGGAACTAGTGGAATCGGTACTTGGGGTCAGTGACTACTCGTACTGGTTTTGGTTTGAAAAAAAAATTGGACATCCCAATCATCCCTAATCAATAGTATTGTTTTTGTGTTTCTAAATCAGCATAGAACATCCTTATTTAAGCCCATATGGAAACAAGAAAGTGGAAGAAGGTTGGAACATGCACAATGCTGATGGTGCATTTTCCAGCTAGATCATAACACTTCCATAAAATCTCTTGATGCTACTTAGCCAAGACCCGAATGGAAGGATGACAGTTCCTGTGCAGCTAATAGGAATAATTTGTTGTGCTGCAAAAAATGGTAACTCTACTTCTCAGCTAAATTGTAGCAGTGTAAACAAAGGCCTCACACGGTGGACCTAAAAGGCCTAAAGTCACATTGGGATGAAGGAATCTGTGGCAAAATAAGTGATAAATGAGAGTCAGAGGAATGGGACGTGTTTGTCATGCATAGGGAAACAAGGGAGAGAGTTGTCTTTCACTTGGGGGAACTGAAATGAATAAAGACTTTAAAGGAGAAAAGGTGAGCCGCATCTAGGACGGCCGGCAAATGACGGATGAGAGGGTGGTAGTCCGCAGAGGGTGATGAAGGAGGAACCGGAATGATTAATCAGGAGGAGGAGAAGATGGGAGGAAGCCGGTTGGTTGCATGGTGAGGGAAGACTAATGGAAGAGATGGGAAATACACGAGTCATACACTGAGCAGACATCCAAAGCACAAAATCGGAGAAGTTGATGAAGGCCAAATAAAAGTATTTCCTTTTGTCATTTCAAGCATGCAATTCCGATTTGAATGTGACAAGCTAGAAAATTGGAAACATGCACACTGTGAAAAAATCTAGATAGTGCATCTGCTTCACACTTATCAAGCACTTCGGAATTGTGCTGATGAGTCAGCTGTTCATTGAGTGAGGCAATTTCTCCTGTCGTTCCAAGATGATAGTAGAAATCTATCCATACATCCATCACTTATACACTTGCAGAAAGCCACAACTTATTTTTATGTATGCATGGCAGCAGTTGGATCATTGGACTTCATGCCATCTTGTAATTTCTCTGCTTTTCATTATTCGGCACGGACATATCGCTGTCAATTTTCAAGAGAACCCAAAAACGGCTTGTTTATTTCATTGCATCATCAATAAGGGCAAACCATTTTCAATACTTTAGATTGGTCATTAGTTTATAAAATCATGAGATTTCGGCCTAATGCTATACATACAATAAATTAAGATATGAAATAACTATTTTTAGACAAAATTGATCACATTTTCTTTCATGGCACTCTGGTTGGGAATCATTGGTCTACACCAAGGTTGTTATAGTTAATGAAAACTAGCAATTCCAAAATCACTACAACTAAAATTGGAAAAAACATTTTCATGAATGAAATAAAAATTATCTTAAGAAAACAAAAATTAACTGGAACTAGATGTTGCATTAATAAAATAACAATGTCCTTCGTTTTGCTCTTTGTCAGTTAATATCATACAAGAGCTTCGGGGTTCATTTTAAATACTTATTTTGGTATTGATGTATGTCCAAAAAGGTCAAAAGCTTGTTTGAGATTTATTTTTATTTTTATTAATAAACACATACCGACTTTTTTTATTATCTTGCGCTTGACAAGTTCTCCACATATAAAAAAAAAAAGAAGAAGCTACAACTAATTCTAAAATAAATAAACCTGAAAATGAACACATTTCCACACACACACACACACACACACACAAACCTGCTCTAAAAACTGATTGGAACTTACAAACCCTCTGAGGCATCAAATCTTAGTATTGTAACAGTGTTACTGCAAAAGTCAGTTGTGCAAGTCTGTTCCTGCCAGTTCTCCCGCCCAATTTCTCGAAAGCTACTCGTAAAATAACGGATTTATTGTGTCTCATTTCTATTGATCCATTGCACCTGTAGTAGTTTTTGTTTATGATTTATTAAAAGAAACAAAGACTGATAGATGAGCGTTGATGTTGATTCTCCCCTTTTTTTTTATCTCACTCTTTTTTTTGTCTTCATGTTTCTTTCTGGCTGTCCAACTACTTCAGGGCGAGTGCTCCTCCAAGTGCTACAACATGTTCATCATCGAGACGGTGTGTGTGGCCTGGTTCTCGCTGGAGTTCATCCTGCGCTTCATTCAGGCCCGCAGCAAGTTAGACTTCCTCCGTGGGCCGCTCAACATCATCGACGCCATGGCCATCTTGCCTTACTACGTGTCCTTGGTGGTAAAAGAGGAGGACCCCAACCTGGACAGCGATCGACCAGGGGGAGGGAAAGGCTACTTGGACAAGCTGGGTCTGGTGCTGAGGATCTTGCGGGCGTTGAGGATTCTTTATGTGATGCGACTGGCTCGCCACTCTCTCGGCCTGCAGACGCTGGGACTGACGGTGAGGCGCAGCACTCGTGAGTTTGGCCTGCTCTTGCTCTTCCTTTGTGTGGCGGTCACCCTGTTCTCGCCGCTGGTCCACTTAGCAGAAAGTGAGCTCACGGGCCCTCACGACTTTAGCAGCATCCCCGCCTCCTACTGGTGGGCTATAATCTCTATGACAACAGTGGGCTATGGCGACATGGTGCCTCGGTCCATCCCCGGGCAGGTGGTAGCGCTGAGTAGCATCCTGAGTGGGATTCTAATCATGGCCTTCCCTGCGACCTCCATCTTCCACATGTTCTCCCGCTCCTACCAAGAACTCAAGATGGAGCACGACCGTTTGTTCAAAGAGGAGTGCGCCGCCGCTGCAGCCGCCGCCGCCGCCTCCAGCAACGCCACTGAGGAGGCAGGAATGGACGGAGGAGAAAGGCGTGATGTGAAACGAGAGGACTCAGCTGCTATTGGAATAGCGTTCCATTTGGAAAAGGATTGTATGCACTCGCTAGAATCTCTGGCTCTGTTGGGGAAAAGAGATGATGCTGCAGCAAATAATTACAGCCTCCCAGCAGCAGCGTTCTGAATGAACATTGCTTGCTATCGATCCAAATTTACCAATCTCCACGTTACATGACCCTCGTATCCTCCCAAAGTTTCCATGTGTATCTTAGAGCTCACATCTGCTGCATTTATTCCACTCTTCAGGTTACTGATGTGAGACCCGAGAGCACATCTGGTTGTTATGTGCGTGGACCTTGCACGAACTGAAAGACCCTTGAAAACCCTTTAAACTTAAAGGTACAGGTTGTCTTATTGAAAGCCTTTGCTGCAATATTTGTGACTCTGCGTTCATAAACATGCAATATCAACCCAAAGTTGTATTTGTTTCTTCTACTGTGAAAATATCTTTAAATGTAATACTTACTAGCCTAGTGTCAATGTATCAAGTGACTCATACTCTGACTTCATTAGACATACATTCACATCTAATCCGCCAAAAAGTAATTTTACTTTGCTGCAAAAAAAAAAAAACATTATTCAATGAATGCCTTTCTTCTTCCACATACACAATACAGACGCTCCCCACCTTACGAACGAGTTACGTTCCGGACGATCGTTCGTAACGTGAATTTGTTCGTAAGTTGCTTCAGTGCTATATTTTGTATTATAATTTATGTTTAAAGCCTATATAAGTATATTGAAGGTTTATATAAGTATGTTTAAGGCTTGTACAAGTAACCTGCATTGGTTTGTACTGAAAAAAACTTAATAAAATGGAGAGAATACGTACAGTACTGTACTGTACTACGTATGTTAGAGAGAGAGAGCGAGACACACACACACAGTATGTACATGTACGTAATAAGATAAATAAAATGAAGTTTAACTTACTTTTGGAAGATGTACTCGATGCTTAAGGAGATGATGGAGGAGGAGGAAGAGGAGGATTTTATATCATGAGAGATTCTTCGTCGTCGCTGGAATCGGCTTCAAAAGTTATTTCCTGCTTCATGGGGACCGGCGTTTTCTTCCTCCTCCTCCTCGCCACGTTGCTCAGCCTCCAATGAGCTCTCACAGCGCCAATCGTCGGTATTAGCGGCGGAAAGAAGCATTACGCGCAATACAAAATCTAACTTACAGCATTTCTTTCCAAACATTTTTCGACACACTGTACACGCAGAAATGTTCGTATATACCGTTGTTCGCAACTCGAATGTTCGTAAGTAGGGGAGCGTCTGTATCACCATTTTTCTCAAATATTATTCACAAACGAGTCTAAATCTGTGATAGTGAGCACTTCTCCTTTGCCGAGATAATCCATCCCACCTCAGTGCCATATCAAGATGGAAACCATGATTAGTACACAGGTGTGCCTTAGACTGCCCACAATAAACGGCCACTCTGAAAGGTGCAGTTTTGTTTTATTGGGGTGGTCTGGGGTCTGTTTTGTGAGCAATATTTGAGAGAAATGGTGATATTGCTTATTTGGAAGAAGTTTTAGATCTTTCAGTTCATCTCATAAAAATGGGAGCAAAAGCAAAAGTGTTGCGTTTATATTTTTGTTGAGTGCACAATTTTTGGCATGCGAAATAACACCCAAACTCAAACACCCCTAAAGTGGTACATTTTGGAAACAGAATAAAAAAAAATGCTTTATAATCAAGAAAAACTACCAAAAAAAAAAACAATATGTGTTGTGTTGTCCGAGATGTGACAAGTGGTGGCCGTGGCTCATGGTGTAGAGACGGTCGTTCAGTAACCAGAAGGTCGGCTGCTCGATCCCCGGTCTCCCCAAGTCATGTGTCGTTGTGTCCTTGGGCAATGCCCTTCACACACAAATTGCCTCCAGTGCTACTCACACTGGTGTATGGAAGGTGCGATTGTTTGGTGGTGGTTGGAGGGGGCGTATGTGCACACTGGCACCCATGTTTCCATCAGGCTGACCCAGGGCAACTGTGGCTACTTAAGTAGCTTACTGCCGTGAATGTGTGAGTGCATGGATAATGTATCCATTCCATTGTAGACTGTCTAGAAAAGCACTATATAAATCTGATGCATTATTATTTTAAATAACTGAATACAGTCTGCTCCTTTTGGTTCATTTCTGAGATGTCTGTTGCTATGTAATTTGATTTTGTCACTGCATGCATGTCTAACCATTTATTGTAAAAATATTTTGGGGACTTTTTTGATTATGAGCATAAAAATGAGAACATACACAGCACAAGCGATGAGGCATAGATTAGAAGTAAATCAAACAAGATACTTTTTTTATTTTAAATGAAGAACAAATGAAGGCATGTTTTTGTGGGTGACGAGTAAAGAATGAGCACTAACAACCATGAAATGTACTTTGCGTCGCTCCAAATAAAAGATCCTGCTATAATCAGTAACAAATCCAATTTCTGTGTTTGTTGATATCTCGAGTGTAAGCATCAGTGATTTGCAGAGTCACTGTGAAACATTTCTGAGAAGAAGGGAGCGACAGCTTCTCCGGACAGCCTCGCAGATAAGTATTCCTTAAACAACAGTCGTTATCTGTTTGTCGTCACATGCATGCACAATTATACCAAAGATGGATGGATGAGTGCCATGTCTTTGTGAATCTCTTGGCTGCAGACCATGATAATATAGTGTGAATCCCATTTTAAGAAGAGTAGTACATGGAAACACACAAGGGCACGCCAGATGCGGGCGTAATCTAGATTACAGTTAGGATTATGGGACCCATAACCAAATTGACAGAAACTCAACTCTAACATGGTTTGAAATGTGATGTACTACTTTCTCCACAGATTACCAGTGATTGGTTTCTTTTGGCCATATGGTGTCCTGTTTCATTGTAGTGGAATTTATGGTTAATGAGACCCACCATAGCAACATATGGTTTGGAGTGTATCTATTTGAAATGGATAATCCTTTTTTTATACAATTAGGTGTGATGGATTACACCGGATATAAAACCATTATCCATCTAGATAGTCAATATCTGAAAACAAACAAAGCAAGTATCAAAAGGGCTCTGTGAAAATGCTTTAAAAGTGCCATGGTATGAGTTTAAAAAAATATATTTTATAATCTCATTTTTTTGACTTTTATAATGAATTTGATAAAGAAAAAGACTTTCCTCTGAGTGGTTAGTTCCTGATGTGTGCGTGTTTTAAAGTGAGTTTGTGTGGGTCTTTGAACTTTTGTTTGGTTTTTAAATGCTTTTATAATTCATGGGTCAGAAATGACCCATAAAACTGTCACGATGTAGTCACGGAGCGGCGTGATGTCTGTCGGCGTGTGGAGTAGAGGACCCAAAATGCAGGGAGGCAGGAGAGCCACGGCAGGAGTGCGGGTTAGACTGACGTATTTTATTGTCCAAAATCAAATCAAATTGACAGAACGAACTCCGGGGGTGACCGTGACAAACGGCAATGATCCCACGCCGACTGATCACCACCCGGGAATTAAATACACCCACACTAATTGGGGGACTAGTCACACCTGGGGCCAGGCACAAGTGGCTGAGGGCCCGGATTGGTTAACCCGCGGAAGGGCGGGAACCCACTCAGGGCCCTCAACCAAAGCCAGATCTTCCCAGACATGACAAAAACGATCTTTGTACCCTAGTGGTGTACAGCCCACATGGAAAGATAAACAAAAACAGTGTGTCACTTTTTCTAATGATGGGGTCCATTCAGAAAAAGTCATAAAGTTTCAAGTTGAATTTAAGTAAATTGAGTTTAAGGTATTTTTTCAACAGCTAAACATGGTAGTGGGTCACTTTTGACCCGCAAGACAACACAAAGGGAATCTAACAAGAACGTCTAATTTGGAAAAGAAAAAAAAGTTATTTAATGGGACAAATGATTTAAACTTACCTTAATATGTTATGAACCTAATTTACTAAAAGCACTTGGTATCAGTATCGGCGATATTGGCACCAGTATTTACTTGGTATCAATCAACAGCAAAATCTCAAGTATCGCACAGCTATACAACCAACCTTTTTTAGGTCGGACCAATCAAACCAAGAAGCGCCAATGGCGCGGGGGGGGGGGGGGGGACAAACAAATCTAACAGACGAATTGACACAAATTAATTTAGTTGAATGATGAACAGCGAGGCTTTTTTGTAGCATTTTTGTTTAGTAAAGATGTTTGTTCTTTTTTTCCCCCTAAAACAAGACCGAAGACGACATACTTTGCCTATATTGGTCAAAACAAACCTGCACAAGATGCAGCACCGTCCAAATTAGCTCAAAGTGTTGTACATCAAGTCCCTCCTTTTCCCAATCGGATTTGCCGAATTTCCAGATTGATAATGTGAAGAACTCCCTTAAGCAAATCACAATTATCAATGAGGCATTTGAGGTTCCAAAATGTGTGATAACTTCTTGTCGCTCTTTGACGGGAGTAGTCAGTGCACTTAACGCTCAAATTTTTTTCTTTTTCTTTGCAGTACAATTTTTCGACTCAATGACTTTATTTGAGGAGCAAATTTCTGATTTTGTGGAGCATTTTTTTCCAGGTTAACTCTAGGGGCATAAAGCAAAGGTTTTATTGCACAATTACAAAATGAAAATATAGCAAATGAACGGCTGTTTTTCTTTTCTATATAATCAACAGTTTTTATTTCCTAAATTCACATCGTGTAAAGCAGCAACTATGTTCTTGTGTAGTTGGCCTTAAAAAAAAAAAAAGATCTACTGAAGCAAGGTTCACCAATTACGGTCCTCAAGGTCCGAAGTCCTGCAGGTTTTAGAGTCAGAATCAAAATGCCTTTATTGTCATTGTAAATAAATACGAAATTAGAGCGCCACTCCAGTAATGTGCTTCATCTTATCCCTAAAAACCTTAAAACATTCTTCCCACAGTTTACACCCAAACACAAAATTAAGGAATAAAGGCACCCATTAGTTAAAATGCTTCTTATGGCTGTTTAATAAATGTCTGGACTTTGGGGAGAAAAACTACTCATTAAACTGAATCAGAAACAAATTGTACACTATGCCCTTTGTCAGCCAGATATGACACCAGATGTTAGCTTATCTTACATTTCATTATGAATCACAAACACAGTGGCCGGTGTTCTGTCAGACTGGCGCTAAAGAGTAACATTGCCCTGCAAGATCAATTCTCGCTGTAATTGTGAGTTCACAAACTCCCGAGAATACATCTACATTGATACCGTTGATTTTCACCGGGGTAGGATATGCAGCTTTGACGAAACCAGGAAGCGGCTGACACGGTGGGGGAAAAAAACTAACCTAACATGGACGAATGGACATAGAAATTGATACTTTTTTTTTTCTTCTAGAGAGCAGCAATTAATTTGTCTCCTTGTTGAATGTTGAATAGCGAGAGGCGCTTTGTGCATTTTCATTTGGTAAAGATTTTCGTGCTTTTTTTTCTTCCCTAAAACGAGACCAAAGACGACATTTTCATACGTTGCTGCATGAGTCAAAACCAAAGTGCACAATGCCGCGTCGTCCAATCAACCTGAAGTATTGTACAGAATGTCCCGCCTTTACCGAGCAAATCAGTGGAGCAGTCCCAGATTGATAACGTGGAGAACTTTCCTGAGTGAATCACAATTTTTAATCTGTACACACCTGTCCTCGAGGCCCAGAGTCCTGCAGGTTTTAAATGTTTCCACACTAGCACACTTGATTCATATAATCAGCTCATCAGCATGCCTGATAACGATCCTGATCTTTAGCATCAGGTGTGTTGGTAGGCGGAAACATCTACTTTGGCTCTCCAGTAAGGTGCTTATACTGCGGTATCTTTTTGTGTGTTTTGTGGCATGTATGCGTAAGACTTGTCAGGCTATTCATGTCACGGTCAATATATCCGAGGAACTGGACTGAGCTGGTATGAAATGCACACTTCTCGGCTTTTACATATAGCCGGTTCTCCAGCAGCCGCTCCAGGACTAGCCGAACGTGTTGTCGATGTTCGGCTAGATCTCTCGAGAAGTTCAAGATGTCGTCCAGGTACACAAAGCAGAAGTGATTGATCATGTCACGCAAGACGTCATTAATGAACCCCTGGAATACTGCGGGAGCATTTGAGAGGCCAAACGGCATGACCAAATATTCAAAATGCCCAATGGGTGTTTTAAACGCTGTTTTCCATTCGTCACCCTCCCTTATCCTAACCAGGTAGTCCAATTTAGTAAACACCGTAGCAGAATGTAAGGGAGCGAAGGCTGAATCCATCAGTGGCAATGGGTATTTGTTTTTAATCGTAATATCGTTCAAACCACGGAAATCGATGCAAGGGCCTTGTCTTTTTTTTCAACGAAGAAAAATCCTGCCCCTAGCGGAGACTTGGAAGGCCGAATAAGACCGGCAGCCAGCGATGTTGTGACATACTCCTTAAGGGCTTGGAGTTCCGGCTTAGCTATTTGGTATAGGCGTGTACTAGGCAGTGGTGCGCCGGGAAGCAATTCTATCTCGCAATCATAAGGCCGATGCGGAGGGAGAGATAAGGCCCGGTCTTTACTAAACACCTCCCGTAAATCGTGGTATTCCGCTGGCACATTTTCTAGGTTAATTGATTCCCCCGTTGCCTTCGCTGGGCCACCGTGGTAGTCCACCGCTGACCGCAGGCAATGGCAGTGACAAAACAAGCTCCACCTCTCTAACCTAGGCCTGCCCCAGTTTATGTCTGGGTTGTGCCTGGCCAGCCAAGTCAGACCCAGAACCACTGGGGCTGACCGGGAGGGCATAATAAAAAACTGTCTAGTCTCCACGTGATTTCCCGATAAGCGCAGGTGTAGACCCTCTGTTCTATGAGTAATCGCCCCCAAGAGGCGCCGATTAAGGTCATACATCTCCTTTGTTTTCTCGAGTCTAATCATCGGACATTTTAAGAGGTTAACAATTTTCAATACAATCATCCGCCCCCGAGTCCACCAAAGCCGTCATCTTTACATTCACCCCACCCCAAGTCACTTCTCCCAACAGTTGTAGTCTTTTAGTGTCCAACGGACTGTTAGGGTCACATGCTCCCGGAGACTGGGAGTACTCACACTGGTCGCTGCGTTGGGGTTGAGTGGTTGCGGCTGGAACGTGTGCGATGTCCCGACGTCTGTCCCGCCTACAACACGTGGCCGATTGGTGTCCGAGCCGACCACAATATTGGCACGCCTGATTTCTCCACCGGTTCCTGCGTTCCGCCGCAGAGAGCGGTCCTCCCCCCAGCTGCATAGGCTCGATACCATCTCCCATCGGAGGGCGTCGCCACGAAGCGTCGGGAGGTGAGGCGCCGAAGAAGCGCCCCGCGGACGTGGTCGAAACCGGCGAAGCAGCCGTGTCTGCCTCCTTATGTCGTCACTCCTTCTCCCGCGGATGGCCAGGTTGAGGAGTTCTTCCAGACCGGACGTCTCGTCCCGTGCTGCCAGCTCGTCCTTGATTCGCGGGCTGAGTCCCCGCCGGAAGATACCACACAGCGCCACTTCGTTGAAATGGCTCTCGGCGGCCAAAACCCGGAAGGAGATGGAGTATTCTGCCACGGACAAGTCGGCCTGTCGGAAGTCCAGCAGGCGGCTGCCCGCCTCCTTCCCTTTTACGGGGTGGTTGAAAACGTTCCTAAATTCCGCCAGGAAGGCAGAAAATGAAGCACGGGATTGGCTTTACTCACCGCCATAGCCCATAGCGCCGCCTGGCCGGAAAGTAGGCTCATTATGAAAGCGACCTTGGCGCCATCAGTCGGGAAGGTGTGCGGCTGTTGATCGAGAACCAGGCTGCACTGATGAAGGAATTGGTCGCACCCCCCAATTTCGCCAGCGTAGCGGGGAGGATGGGGAATATTGGGTTCCCGAGCAACAACATTGCCAGCTGGTTGGGACGCGGACACGACAGGTGACGCCACGGCTGCACGTAAGTCTTCTGCTGCCGTGGATTCTGACCTCTGCTCCACCTTCAAGGTGAGCGACCCGATCTGGGCGGTCAGCGTTGACAGTGCCTCCTTCAGCTTGCGGAAGTATAATTCGTGCTGTCCGAGTAAGCGCCCATGGCTGGCCATGGCCTGGCACAGGCTGTTGGGATCTGCGGGGTCCATTTCTGGTCGGGATATTCTGTCACGGCTTGAGAAGGGAGGACCCAGATGCAGAGAGGAAGGCGAGCCACGGCAGGGATGCGGATAACTTAGTTTTAATGTAGTAATAAACGAAAACACAAAACCACGCACACAGGCGGACAAAAGCAAACACAAACTCACGCGCACAGGCGGATCACAAACAAACTCAAAAGCACGCACAGTGGCGGCAAAAAGGTAAGTCATGGAGATCAGCAGCTGGTTCTCGGATAAGCGTTTACCAGTCGGGTCAAGGGAGTAGTGTCACGGAGGAATATCCCGACACTCCTTGCTGTTTCTCTCAGGCTTTTAACCTGGCCTGATGAGCTAACGGGCTGCAGGTGAGTGTGGCGGGCTCCGCCCACCAGCTGTCTCCCCAGCAACTGCAACGGAAACAGCACAGCTGATACTAATCATGACAATTCATACATGTAACCGACAAGAGCTTATTAATTTTGTACTACAATGCGTTGTTTCAGCAGACTTCCCAGAGGGAAAAGACCATTGGGATCTCCATGGACTACTGCCGGTGCATACAATTTTCAAATACAAAGTATGAAGGACAATATAGGACAGTGGTTGAGGGGGAATCAGTCATGCTGGACTCGTTATGCACTGGGTAGCCCAATAAATGGTGTAAAACTGTTTAATGCTATAATAGTGTAATAAGTGCAGCTGTTTTTTGTTTTTTTTTAATAAAATGAGGGAGAGAGAGAGAGATCTGTCCACGCAGAGAGTTAATTATCTCTTGGTCCTTAATTTTCTACAGCGCACTTGTATGTTTCGTGGTGAACTTGTTTTGATTAGACCCCCCCCCCCCCACCACCACACACACACACACACACACACACACACACAAACTGCAGTCCATAAAAATATAAATATTGCAAATGAAGCTTTACACACACAGTTAAAATCCGTTAATAATGTTAGGTAGTAAAAATAAAATAAAACATTGAAAACAAAATAATAAAAACCGATAGAAAAAGAAATCTGTGTTGCGGACAACTCTTGTTCATTCACATTATAGTTCATTTTTTCCTACTGCATGTGCTGTATTCAGCAGTATTTTCCCGACTTCATAAAAATCATTTTCTGTAAATAGTTTCTTTACTATTGTGATCAAAAACTGTGAAAATTCATTTTCAGACTGTTCTGTAAATATTTATTCATACACTTAAAATACACTGTTCTGAGTTGTTTAAAAAAAAAAATCTAAATAGTTCCCTTACTGTATAAATATTTACTCATACACATACATTTTCTGAGTTTATAAACATTTATTTGAAAAATAGTTCTTATTTTGTAATCAAAAGCATTGATTTGAATCTTTATTAGGCTGTTTTGACAAGGTTTTTCAAATAAACAAAACATATAGAAACTTTTGATCAATCCGTATCCATTTCAAACAAAATGTTGGCGTTTTTTACACTGCAAAGTGTGGAGCTAAATAAACTCTGAAAAGTGTTGAAATCAACTCTGTGAGAGTCTATTCATCACTGGGCTTTTTGCTGTGTACAGAATGCAGATTTGGACTATTCATTTGCACGGGCATCCAAAGCGAATTTTGTAGTCATAGCATTGTTCGTCTTTCTGGTCTTCATTACGACAGGCAAATCTCTCAGAGGCACTATATCTGACAAATTAATAAAATGGGTTAGTCAGATAGTAGTATAGTAGTATACTGTACGCACCATGCAATATATTAGAATTTTCATATCTGGGTGATTTAAAACAAAAGGTTCATATTGTTGTTCCAACCAATGTGAGAACCAGTGCTGTTATAAAAGTTTTTTTGAAGCCTCATTGTGGCCAATGTCAACAATCAACTGTAATATCCAAGAGATCATTTGATGACAGTTGATGGTCTCGCTTCAGTTGGTGCAGAAAAAAACATATACAGTACAGTATATTGTTTTTACCATCAAGCCAACTTACTGAGCTCATAGTCACCTGTTCCACTTGGTTGGTCGAGGTTAAACCATGGGGTGTAGCACACTATTTGTTGGACATTATTATGATTATTTTAATTATTTTAGTTTTTCCCCCCAATGATCTTTTAAATACACTATATATATATGTATATATATATGTATATATATATGTATATATATATGTATATATATATTAGGGCTGGAACGTTTTTTGAAAACCGTTTTGGTTCTGTTTGCATTGGGACCATGTGGGGTCATGTGTGCGTCCCTCTTTTATAACATTATTGATGAGGCGAAGTGGTGTGCAACCGCGCTGCGCCAGGCAGTGGCACTACTGCATCCAAAGTTTAGATTCCCACTGTCAAACCCAGAAGAAGAAGAAGAAGGAGGCGCTGCAAAACAACTCGAGGAGGCGGGGGGGGGGGGGGGGGTTTGGGAAGTGGTTGGTTGCGGCGAGAGCCAACGAATCAAAAATGGTATTTGCACAACCAGGATCATTCTGCAGATCTGCTGTATGGGACTATTTCACATTTAATGTACTACGACGACGGCGGTAAGAAAGTTGTCGACAAAAGTGCGACCGCGTGTAAGCATTGTGCCACACGCGTTGTGTATGCTAAAAGCAGCACATCCAATATGTCAGCGCATCTACGGAGACATTCGGGGGTGCCGCCCGTCCTCCGGTGCCCCCATCTCCCCTTCTGCCCCTGGTGTTCCGTCCCTCCGCGTGGTGGGGTGGGCGCGGGTGCCCTCTCCGCTCCGCTGCCCGGCCCCCTCTTCGGCGCGGATGCCTGGGTGCGTTGTGTCCCCGGGGTCTGGGGTCGGGGGCTGGGGGGCTGTCGGTTGGTGGGGGTGGGGGCGGGGGCGGCTTGGTTGGTGGGGGGGTGGTGGTGGGGGTGCCGGGGTGGGTGGTGCTGGGGTGGGGAGGGTGTCTGGGGATTTGGGGACCTGGGGGCGGTTGGGGCTGGGTTGGGGTGGGTGGCGGGGGTGGGGGGGGCGGGGGGGGGGGGTCGCGGGGGGAGCGGGGGTTGTGGGCCGGTGGGGTGCCTGGTGGGCCTGCAGTGCCCCGTCCTGCTGCGTTGGGTTGGGGGCGCGGGCCGCGTTGGGGTGGGGGGCGCTCCTGCTCCGGGGTTTGCTCTCCGGCCGGTGGCCCCTGCGGGGCCCGGGGGTCGTCCTTTGGCGCGGCCGCGGCCTGGGGGGCCCTGAGGTGTTGCGCTTGCTCTGTCCTGGCGGGGGTCGACGGCTCCCCTCTTTGGTGGAGATTTTCATGCATGCTAGATCCACCACACCAGCATCTATCGAGACTCAGACACAATTTGTTTCTCCCTCAGGTCATTGATTCGGTGGAGGCTGGTGTCTGTGGATCTCACTCTGCTTCGTCTGTCCTTTCTACCTTTCCTCAGTTTCTCCTTTGGGCCCTTGAGGTTTCCCTGATTTGTTGGAGTTTGGATGTCTTTGGGGTTGGTGAAGGTTAGTGGCCCGGTGGGTGGTGTCTGGTCGGTGCTGGGCTTCGCTTTTCTTTCTTTTCTTTGGTCCCCCTTTGGGTCTCCTGGCGGCCCCACGACTCTGGCTGGATTTTGAAGTGTTCGGTTTAGGTGAACGGTATGGGAATTCTTATTTATTTTATTTTTTTTCGCACGCACGCACGCACGCACACACACACGCACGCACACACGCACAAACACTCATACAAAAAAAAAAAAGGGAGAACAATGATGATGACATTTCAAATGATCAATACTGAGATCTCCCCAAAAAAAAAAAAAAAAGGAATGTGGGAGGAAACCGGAGTACCCGGTGAAAACCCACGCAAGCACGGGGAGAACATGCAAACTCCACCCAGGAAGGCCGAAGCCCGGACTCGATCTCACGTCCTCTGCACTGGGAGGTGGACGTGCTAACCAGTCAGCCACCGTGCTGCCTACTATGAAAGTATTAAACAAAATATATTTTTAATCCTATGTCATGTTTATCATGCAGGATCAACCAAGAGAAGCCCAGGTGGCCAGCTCATCTTCGGCTGGAGAGCCAGAAGCATCAGTAAAATTTTCTGCCATGGCTGAAATTTTTGGAGAGCTATTTACAACCAAGAAGGCAACCATCAAGTCTTTGGAGGTGGTAGCATCATCCAGGTTTACAGGCTGCATTTCTGTGGATGAAGATCCACTTGCGTGGTGGAAAAGCAACGAGGGTAAGTTTCCTCATTTTGCTAAGCTGGATCGACGTGACCTTGCGGTCCCGAGTACATCTGTACCAAGTGAGAGTTTTCTCTACAGCGGGGGACATTGTAACTGCAAGTCGATCTTGTCTTTCGGCGAAGAATGTAGACAAACTGATCTTCTTACAGAAGAGCACGAAAATAGAGTGAGCAGAGCTGTGTTGTTTGGAAGCAGTGCAAAATGTGTTTGTTTAAGCTACGTTTTATATAGATGACCTGATCATTTGGTTTATTCATTTTGTTTCACATAGCACAATGACACTTTAAGTTAAGTTTACATTTGGTAAGAAATCAAACCTCATTTCTTTGATTGTATATTAATTACGGCACTTTAATTTCAAGTTGAAAAACACCTTTTCATTCACCACTGGTAAACAGGGAAGTAAAATGTTAACATTATTTTTGTGTTTTCAAACAAAGTGACCCGAGTCTAGTTTTGATAGAGCTTGTATGCTTCACTTTGTGTATGTTGTTGATAATGTGGTTGTATTTTATGTCATCATTTGTAGTTCATCTTATACTTACGCATAAATCACATCGCCTGTTGAGCTAACACTGTCTCCAGATGTAGTTTTGACCTCAATTTTAATTGGATGTTTACAGATCTTCCAGGGGTTTTCTTTGTCCAGGTCGGGAAGAGTTTAAAAATGGTTAAAAAAAAAACAGAGTGGTTGTCTCGATCAAACCATGGAGTCCAACATTCTGGAGCAATGAAGGGTGGTGCAAGTTGTTAGGTCACAGTGATGATACGTATCTAATTTACCATACATTTATTTATATATAAAGGTGTCATTCACCATTCGTATACCATGGATGATTCTCAAGTTGGTAAGTTAGTAACTTTTTTTTCCCGGAAGTTTTCGATTTAGTGACGCTAGGTCTGGGGCTTTTTGTACGGTGGTGGTTGTTCGGTTGGCTAACGTTGATGTTAGCCAGCTGTGTGCGCTAGCGAGTTGATTACTACCGAACGAAACCCCTACTGTAACCACAGTAGTAGTATTAGCAACACACTGGTGCGTTTGGAAATTAATGGGAGAGGAGCGCACTTTGACTCTACAGACATACGCACAGTGTTGCCAACTCCCCAGTAAGGAAAGTAGCTATTGGCTGTCCTAAAAGTTACTAGAAGTCGCTAAATGACATCATTGCATAATTTGCATACTTTCCAATTTGCATGTATCAGTAATGGACACTCTAGGAGAGAGGAATAATGTCATAAAAGAGGCAAAAAGTGAGTAAAAAACACCCTCAAGAACAATAGGAAAAAAAGTTGCTAGATTTGTTGCTAGTCGCTTTTGCAACAACAACAAAAAAGTTGCCAAGACGCTTTAGAAAGTCGACAGATTTCTCGAGAAAGTCGCCAAGTTGGCAACACTGTAAACGCACACTGAGTATAGTGCACAGACTTCAAAGCACATTTCCAAACGCACCCTTGGCGGAGGCTTCGCCACCTGGATTTGACGCTTGTGCCATTGTCATAAGCCACTACTAACGAATCTTTATATCTTTACCGCAAGATTCTGTTACATAAAACCGACGACTTGGAATTAGAACCCGCTGAAATCGTCAACCGTGGATATTGTAAACCGTTCCACCTCAAATATGTATGTACATTGTACAATGTTATACACTATGTATATATACATGTGTGTGTGCACGCGTGCTGCATGTGTGTGTGTAGTTTTTTTATTTTTCTATATTTAAGCGCAGTGTTAATGCGCAAACTGTGCATAATGTTAAAGTTGCATTACAATACATTTAATTATATTTTTCTGAATAATGACATTAATACTTCAAAAGTTAGACAACAGACAATGCATTGCTCCTTCAACCCACAAAGTACAAAACAGACTTAGTCACATTACTATGAAAATACCTAATTATTATCTTGTTTTAGAGAAAATACCTAGAATTTAAAGAAAGATACATATTAAATTAGTTATTAGTACTTCATTTTATAAAGACAAATGGTTACCTTCATCAGGGCAGAAATTGAGGGGGCAGCGAAATCGAACTCGATAATCTGAGCAGCTTCCACTTGATTGGTCTGCATTTCTACAGATGAATCCTGTGGTTGTGTCAGATCTGCAGATGGCCAGATACAGTAGATTTAGACGCATTCATACATTTATCTTGGGGCTGGAGATCTCTCTTCCAATTATTGTCACTGACCTTCCACATAAATAAATAAATAAATGTTTTCTAAATTTTCTAAACTGTTCTCCTCACAGGGGTCGTGGATAAACTGGGCCCAAAGATGCTTGGCGATGCAGTTGTCTGCCTTCTCCTTAGATTTCAGAAAGTAAAAAAAAAGCATAAGAATGTTTGCCCTTACCCTGGATGGCTTTAGGTGTTTATTTGTGACCTTACAACCCCACCCTCACAATTACGATTTTAGAAACAGAGTACGCTTTATTGTACAAATGATATTACATGCATTGAAAAACAATCAAATGCTTGCAGTACAGGATGCTGCTGTAGACGGTCTGTGTCAGCATTTGAAATTCTGCAGCCTTAAATACTTACCCATTCATTCCAAGCAAAAATCTACTCATTAGAATCCACTGAGCATGCCAGCAATTAACGATAATCAGAAGCTCTTTAGTCATTAACTGCTGTCATATCTGTGATTGAGTTTGTTCTTCGTCATTGCAGGCGTACTTCACATGGTTGGAATTTTTGTTAAATAATTGGGCAGTGACATAAAGACATGACTGAAACGAGTTCATTTAGGCAAAAATAAAGTCACACCCACTAGTGAACTTCTTATCCTTTTCTAACCCTGCATAACTACCAAACTTTGATTAAGGGTTATATAAATAAACTTGACTTGACTCCTCAATTTTATTTCAGAACCCAAAAGGTGCTACATTTTAAGTGCTACATACATTTGACTGCAAATGACACCATCTCATCCATCTCCACTAATATTAATCATGAGCTCATATTATATTAGGTGACGTGTTGGTTGTGAACCAACCACAATTCTTAGAAGCGAACGATGGGAGCCGGATCCTGATTTTCACCTGTTCCTAAACAACCTACATTGAATGTATGTAAAAAATTGTTGACCTTTGAAGTCAGTCAATGAGAAAAGGCAAGCAAGGGAACGTGCGGGTGTATCTACCACAACTGTTGCTGTTGCTACAGTAATTAAAAAATAAAAATGTACACCGATTTGACAGTCGTTTGTATTTTACAGTATTTGAGAGGAAGATCGCAAACGGAAGATAAGCCAAATACTCAAAGCTTGTTGAGTCCTATACAGAGAATGGGTGGAGGGCCCACTTTGAGCCTGTAAAGGTGGGCTGTAGGAGGTACACAAGCAAAGATAAATGAAAATTGGCAAAATTTGGACGCAGTGCAGCAACACACTTTTGGAGTGAGGAGATAACTTGTGTAACGTTAAGATTGGCAATGAGAAACACTAACTGTATCTGCTTTCTTCTGCCTGAAATTATCTGCCCTGTTTTAGAGAAGATTCTATCAGGACGGACTACAATGTACTGTCTCCAGCCAGCAGCAACAGTTGCATTACTTGCGATTGGCTGGCAACCAGTTCAAGGTGTAAGAAGTAAGAGTAATTTTCTAAAATAAAAGAAAAACATGATTTAAAAATATTGAAGAGACCTTAATCAAAGGTATAGGACAAAATACAAAGTTTTTAACCTGGATTTAAAAACATTTGCACTCGGGGATGACTTCACTTCTGTTGGCAGCTAATTCCATTTGTATGCAGCATAACAGCTAAATTCAGCTCCACCATATTTAGTATGAACTCTGGGTTCCACTAATTGACCCAAGTCTGCAGATCTCAGAGACCAGCTGGGTTGGTATTCAATCAGCATTTCCTGAATATATTCAGGACCCAAATCATTCAGTAATTCATAGACCAGTAGCAGAATTTTGAAATCTACACAGCAAACCGTTCAGTGTTAAATTTCCTTTTTAATTTTTTTTTTTTTGAGAGAGAGCTCAGTATTGTTCATTCGGTAATCTTACCGATTCAACATGTCATCATCATTGCTTTCTCTCTTTTTTTTATGTGCGTGACTATGTGCGTGTGCGCACATATGCGTGTGTGTAAGTGTGTACTCTTTAATTTACCTAAAACCTATTAAAAATCCCTTACTGTTCACCTAAACCGAATACTTCAGAATCCCGCTAGAGTTGTGAAGTTGTCAGGTGACCCGAGGTAGGATCAAAGAAAAGAAAGATAAGTGAAATCCAACACCGACCAGACATCACCTACTACCCATCGGGTTACCAACCAGAATCTTTCACCAATCCCAGAAACATCTAAATTCCAACAAATTAGGGAAACCTCAAGAGACCAAAGGAAAGACTGAGAAAAGGGAGGAATGATAGATGAAGCAGAGTGAGATCCACAGACATCAGCCTCCACCGATTCAACAACCAGAGGAAGAAGCAGATTTTGTTTGAAATTCAGTAGATGCTGGTGTGGTGGATCTGGCATGCATGAAAACCTCCACCAAAGAGGGGAGCCCAGGACAGAGCAAGCACAACCCCCGGGCCCCGCAGGGGGCACCGGCCGGAGTGCATACCCAGGAGCCCGGAGCGCCCCCCACCCCAACACGGCCCGTGTCCCATGCCCAACACAGCAGAACGGGGCACGGCAGGCCCACCAGGAACCCCACAGCCCCCGCTCTCCCCACGAACCCCCCACCCGCCACCCACCACAACCCAGCCCCCGCCACCCCCAGGGCCCCCAGACACCCCACCCCCAGCACCCCTCCACTCAGTTCTTATTCGCGGCAGATATTTTTTCAATTAAAATGTGATTTATGAGGAGGTTAGACCATTGGTCGATATTCAAAGATTGTTTATTTTTCCAGTTAACAAGAATTGTTTTTTTTTTGCGATAGTAGAGTGTAGATAAAGTGTAAGTGTAAAGTGTAGATTGAAATTGTTTACGTGGCAAGTCAGTTGTTGTTATGTCACCTAGCAAACACAAGTTTAGAGATAAAGATTTTCCCATTTTCTTCATCACAGTCAGTGTTAAATTTCCAGTGTTCAGTCAAATATGCAGTAAGCAGTGTTATTTTAACAGTGTTAGAATAAAAAGTTACACTGTCAGAGTAAATTTCATTGAGTGTTGGGATGGATGTTGGGTGTAACCTGAATACTACCTTGAGTGTGAAATTGACTACACCCCCAATTCCGATGAAGAAGAAATGTTACAAAATTCCAGTGCGCTGTCGACATTTCGATAGCGATACATCAAGTTGTTGTTGTCGGGGCGGCGTGGCTCAGTGGTAGAGGGGTTTTCTGTCCCATTTAGTGAGAATTGTGAATAAATCTGAGGGAGTTGACACTGTCATGTCTCTGCTCTCAGCCTTGCGTGTCCTTTCTGTTTTCATTTGTGGCCCTTGCCCTTTGGTAAATGTTTTCTGTTTAAAATATTCCATTGTGTGCAGTTTTTGCTTTTTGTAAATACATTTTTGTAAACCTTTTGTCTGTCTGTGATCTACACACAAACTGAGGACAGAACTTAGATTTTTATGGAAAATATTGTTTGAAGTTCCATTTTTGCATTGTTTTATAAATTATGAACAGTTATTTTTATTTCAAATATATAACATCAATCTTGTATTTAGGGTGTTTGAATGTGACCACTTACAGATGAGGACAGGATGAATAACAGATTTCCTGACTGCAGAACAGACAATCAAACAAATTCACACAAAAGAAGTTCAAAATGGATGATAAAAATTTATTACATACACAATTCCTTTAACTTGAACTTTTTAAGCATATTAACTTTAATAAGGCTATCGATTTTTAAATGTATATGAGACTTTTTACATGTACAACATGTTTTGTCCCAATTCTCAGGAATCAGTGATACTGTATGTTATACTGTATTCAACCATATTATTATGCATCTCTTCCACAGGCACCAGCTGGCATCTTTAATTCCACAAGAGGAGGTCAGGAAAGGACAGTGTACATGTTTATGTGGTTCGCTGGTGGGGCAAGTGGGCTGCCGGTCCTTTGCGTGCAGACCTGCTGCTCTACTAGAGAAAAGACAACAGATGACGTAAAGCACCTTGGCAGCCTCTTGGTGTCAAATGGCAGGACTACCTTTGTCTTTCCTCCAGTGGACCTAATGGCCTGCTTGGAAAGCAGATGGTAAGACCACTGGACCTTTAGCCTTGATCTGTGCATGGATATTGATTTCATGTAGCAAGAGGTACACCTCTTTCTAATGTAGCCAACAAATAGAACAGTTTAGTAAATTTGACCACATTTTTCACACTATACTATATTCATTTTACTTCAAACCCTAAATACAACAGTATTTAATGAGTGCTTGTTCTTTGTGTTGTTTTGATGACCCCTATTATCGCGCAAAGCTCCTCCAATAAACACAAATTAAATTCAGTCACCCACTTCCTCCGTAGTTTAAAACAAGTAGCTGCAATTTTCTCAGTTCAGAGAACTGTTGACCCCAAATGCTCTCAAGGAATTAACAGCAGATACAAGCTGTATTTTGAACGATTTGCTTTGCTTTGACTTGCAAATGCTTACTTGAGATGATCGCTGAATGGTGGCAGGGAACTCAAATTAACCTCACTTCAAAAAGTTCAAAATAAGCAGCACTTTGGCAATTTGTGAACAATTCTTAAAAAAACAAACGTATTTAACTCTTTGACTGCCAAAAATGTTAAATAACGTTTAGTAAAAACCTACGGAGGAGTGCTAAAGACGTTAAAAGACGTTCACCAAGTTTTTTTTTGTTTGTTTTTTGGAAACGGGTGGAGGAAAGCGTTGGGCAGCTGTGCTGAAAGTATCAAGCAGATCTAGTTAGTATAATGCCTATTTTTGGCCCCTAGATGGCAGCAATGACTCTCTTTGGACAAGATTGGGTAGAAGACGTGAGGCGGAGCTAGAGTGTTGAGGGGACAATGGCTGAGGAAGCCATAATGGCGACCGGTTGCGAGCAGCTCACGCTTGAGTATTTTTTTCAAAGACGAAAAGCATCGACCAATGCTAAAGAGCACATTGATGACGACGATGATGATGATGGTGACTCCGAGGTTGACGCCGAAGTTGGAAGCGTTGACGCGGCGGCTATGATCACGTCATAAAGCCTCACCAGCTAGCGATGCTAACGCCGGAAAACGCGGAGCACAACCGAGCACTTCTGCTCAGGCGAACGTTCAATCGGACGACGAAGAGTGCCCCGAGTCCAATGCATATTCATCGGAGGAGTGGGTACAGTCTGATCACGGAGAAGACATTGGTTATGGACTACGATGCCACCATGAATGGAGCAGATAAGATGGATCAACCACCCGGTATAGGAAGTGAAGGACAATGAGGAAGCCAGACGTAACACCACCGTAATGTCACCGTATCATGATCCTGAGAGTAGACTTGATGGCAACATGGTCAAACACACACTGCAGTATATACTTTCTATTCCCCGGAAAAAAAGGCCGGCAAGAAAGTGTATCGTCTGCACGCGAAGGAGCCTTCGCAGTGAAACTCATCTGTTGTGCAAATCCTGCTGCGTCCACTTGCAAGCAGGGGAGTGTTACAAAAAGAAAAACTGTATTTGAAACCTCCACACAATTGTAAATAGTACCACGGTTGCACACATTTGTAAATAGTTTGCCAAATTGTTTTGTCAAATTGTTACACTGTTGAATGTAAATAAACGTATTTTGCTATCAAAAAACACTTTTTCATTGTTGGTGGTAGTGATTTACAGAAGTAAAGCACTGTTTAGGTGTTTGTGGCATCATTCATGGAAAAAAAAAGGTGTCAAATTCACTAGAGTGCATGAATTAATATCGTTTCACAAAAAGCTTGATTTCTCCGTTTTTTGTTTCAATACAGAGCATTTGGGTGAAACTAACCATTTTCTATTGTTGATTACTGAAAAACGGAATAAGGTAGAAACAAACTTTTTTTCTGATGAAAGATGAGAGTTCAATCTTTCATTTGGTAGTATGTGTGTTTCCATAGTCCAAACACAAAATTTTCTGTGGGCCTTGAAAGATCAGTCAAAATGCTTAAATCGGCTGGCACTGGCAACATACCGTTTCTGAAAACGTCTGGCAGTCAGAGTTTTTAGAAGCCAGTATATGTGTGTCTGTCATAAACTGCCCTCTGTTCAAGCACCACAATGGCTGTTCAATTGATGCCATTCATCCATCCATTATCTACCGCCTTATCAGACTTCCCTCTCCCCAGCCACTTCGACCAGCTCCTCCGGCGCAATCCCAAGGCGTTCGTTCCCAGGCCAGCCGAGAGACATTGTCTCTCCAGCATGTCTTGGGTTGTCCTCCCGCCGGTGGGACATGCCCGTAACACTTCTCCAGGAGGCATCCAAACCAGATGCCTGAGCCACCTCAACTGGTTCCTCTCAATGCGGAGGAGCAACAGCTCGAGTCCATCCCAGACGACCGAGCTTCTCACTCTATCTGTAAGGGAGAGCCCGGACACCCTGTGGAGGAAACTCATTTTGGCCGCTTGTATCCCGGATACAAGCGGCAGAAATGAGTGACCATAGGTAAGGGTAGAAATGTAGATCGACCGGTAAATCGAAAGCTTCGCCTTTTGACTCCGCTCCTTCTTCACCACAACGGAACGATGCAGAGTCTGCATCACTGTAAACGTTGTACCGATCCGCCTGTCGATCTCCCGCTCCATCCTGCCCTCACTCGTGAACAAGACACCAAGATACTTGAACTCCTCCACTTGGAGCAGGATCTCATCCCCGACACGGAGAGGGGACGCCACCCTTTTTCTACTGAGGTCCATGATCTTGGATTTGGGGGTGTTGATTTTCATCCCAGCCGCTTCACACTCGGCTGCCAATTGTTCCAGCGAGAGTTGGAGATCACGGCTTGATTAAGCCAACAGCACTACAACATCTGCAAAAAGCAGAGATGCAATGCTGAGGTCACCAAATCGGGTACACCTAGAAATTCTGTCCATAAAAGTTATGAACAGAATCGGTGACGAAGGGGCAGCCTTGGTGGAGTCCAACCTTCACTGAAAACAAATCCAAATTACTGCCGGCCTTGCGGACCAAACTCTGACACTGATAGTACAGGGACCGAATCAGGGGACTCGGTACCCCATACTCCCGAAACACCCTCCAGAGGACCGCCCGGGGGCCATGGTCGAACGCCTTCTCCAAGTCTACAAAGCACATGTGGACGGTTGGACGAACTCCCATGCGCCCTCGAGGATCCTGCCGAGGGTGTAGAGCTGGTCCACTGTTCCACGGCCAAGACGAAAACCACACTGCTCCTCCTGAATCCGAGATTCCCCGACGGACCCTTGTCTCCAGCACCCCTGAATAGACCTTACCAGGGAGGCTGAGGGGTGTGATCCCTCTATCGTTGGACCACATCCTCTGGTACCCCTTCTTAAAAAGGGGGACCACCACCTCAGTCTGGCAATCCAGAGGCTGTCCACGCAATGTTGTAGAGACGTGTCAACCACGGCAGCCCCACAACATCCACAGCCTGTAGGAACTCCGGGTGTATCTCATCCACACCCGGGGCCTTGCCACGGAGGCGCTTCAATTGATGCAGGCTGACAAAAACTGTTCATTTTCTTTCTTTTTTTCAAAGGATAATTATGTCATTGTGTTGTTGTTTTGATTTGCTCCCAGTGGACCTGGCAGTGCTTTGCATTCCAGCAGCCAACCACTCATGGGTCATGTGAGGCTTAAATTGTAAAGTGCTTTTGGCGCTTTATAAAAAGCAGTCTTTTTACCATTGTTGTATGTTTTTAAGTACAATAAAGTGTTTTGAGTAATGACCATAGTCACGGAATGAAATAAACTCATATCTCAAGGCACAACTCTATTTTATTGGATTTTCTTTTCTACTCCAGTTTGACTTGACATATTATATTCTATATTATTTTAATAATTTTTGTTGGTAAAAATAGAAATACATGTATGCATTTGTCATTAAATTTTAAATATATCTTAAATATATAAAAATGAGTAAATAATAGTAATAGTAATAAAACAATGACATGACTAAAACAGTAAATAAATACACCAAACTATAAAAGGAAATATAGTCATTTTATTAATTATATAGAGAGTGCATTTATTCCTCCTGGTTTCATAATTTCTCTTTTTATTGAAACTTTTCTCCTTGCAATCTTAAATATAATCTTTCACTTAACTCAAGACTTAACTTTTCTAACTCAATTACCACAATTGTTTTTTTCCAAGTCCACAAATCCAGCACTACAGCCTAACACTATCTAAATGGTCTTCACGCTCAAAAACTTTAAATGGGCAATTCACAAACCGTATTTTGGTGAATCAGTCATAAATTCATGCATAATATGACCATCATTTACAGCGACAGTGCTGTAAAATTAGATTTAACTTGCAAATGTTGCCCCAATGCAAGTCTGCAGACACACCAGATGGATTATCTGTCATGTGTGGTGTTGTCATCTGCTTTCCTTTTAGTCTTGTACTTCAAAGCAAAAAAAAACAAAAAACATTGCACTTCAGACATGTTCATTTTTACCAAATGCATACGATAAATTAACACGTCCTTTTTTTAACCGGTGATTGAGGAGAGAGGCTAAATGAGCATGTTTTGTAGACACAACTGTTAAAAATGCATTACCACTTTCATTATACAGTGTCAAAGGCTCGCAATAACTGTTTTCTTTCAAATCAAATTTTATTTATTTAATTAAGTGACTGTGTAGCGGCATGGCAAGGCACTGAGGATCTAGTTGAAAGGAATCTGTGGGGAAAATCCATGCCGAGGTGACATATTGCTAATCAATTACTTCATTTGATACGCAATTTATTAATTTTAAGGAGTGTTTTTTTTTTGCAGGTTAATCTAAGGTACCTGACACCATGGCTCTAAATTAACGTTTTTGATGACCAGCCAACGTGGCTGATGGCTATCTAAAGTTACTAGCCAAACACAATTTTTACCAGCCAATTTTTTTCCCCAGTGAAAATTTTCCCAGATTTTTTTTTCTTTTTGAAGCCCTTAAACATAAAGTAACAAGTATGTCTTTGGCAGCATGTTATGTCGTATTAACTACACTGATTCTGAACCGTTTAGTAAAGTTAATTTATTTACTCCCACATCCATACGGTCTGTGAAAGGCCTGCTCTTTTTTCCCGAAGGCGTGAGCATTTCAAAACATCTTCTTTAACATACTTTTCTATACTTTCAATTAAGAGAGTATGATGATATATCTTCAGTTTATAATTCTACACATTTAAAGACATTTTTAATCATTGATTTACTTCAGAAAACTGCCCATCTCTCGGCTTGCATCGTTCACATACAAATGTTATATAACTGTGCACCATTTCTCACCTTAATTCGTTTGCTGCTCCCGACAGACCTCAACTCGATTTGCAGAGACTGCATATTTATTTCAACACTTTTCACGTGTTTAGTACTCGTATATAAGAGAAATACAATTGTTGGTGCTATTAACTACACTAGGCGAGTGTGTCGCTAAGACTTGCCAGTCGGTATCTTTTCTTTATCGCTGTCATATGATGCTTGTGGAGTCGCAATGTTAATGGTTCTTGGTGGAATTGTCAACAAATTGCTTCTCATGGCGGCCGTTTTTCGACAAATCTCTACTGTTATTTTGATTAATGTCACTCTTGTCAAAGTTGTCAGACCCGAATGAGTTCCAGGCGAGGGACGTGGACGCTTGCTAAAATGCTAAAGGTCCAGAAGGGAGACACGTCGTGACACGCTTTCCACGGCACTTCCAAAATAAAAGTCACTAAAATTTAATTTGTCAAGACACCTTTGTTGTGGCAAGGTCCGACAACAACAGTGCTTCTAATTGTGCGTAAATTACATTGCACATGACTGCACAACGTCGTGTCTTGTAAGCTTACTTCGAGCCTCGAAACTTACATTACCAGCCAAATTGGCTAGTAAATATTTATGGCCACTCAATTTGGCAATATAACAGGAGGTTGAATGTAACACTGTTATTTTATTTATTTTTTTTTTCAGTCATTTTTCAGAATTCAAGTACCCATCTGATCTTATTGTAGAATAATAGTGTATTATTCAGAAAAAAACATATTTGTACTTACTAATACATTTCTATTGAACAACAAAATAGTTTCTTTATTTATACAATGGACATGTTTTTTTTTTTCTTAAATTCATATTGTGCATAGTACCAAACTGTATTTTAGGTGTAGAAACATTTTCAGTAAATGTAAACAAATGGTATGGGGGGAGGGGGAGGGGGGAGTAAACCCGTGCATTAAAGTGGCCTTGGCCATATTACAGGAACTTTATGATTGTTTAAATTCATATGTGTGTGTTTGCAAGGAGAATTTTTTTCACAAAAACAATTGGAAGGTGAGACGCTCCAAGAGTTCTCCCATGCTCTATTGTGTCTAATGTATAAAGTGAGGCTCCTAACCCTGTTATGAATAAAGAGGTTTTGGATCAATTTGTCGAACATGTTGCTGATTGTGCGCTTCGGCGTGCCTTGAAACAATATGTCCGGAGTAAACCTATGGCCACCCTAATCGAAGTTTTATTATGTGGGAACAAGAAGGGATGCCAGTGGGGGGGAAATAGGAGTTACTCTGTCCCCTCTGTTTTCAGAATGTGGTACGAGAAGGCCCCCTTTAATTGACTCAATCTAGCCATACCTCTCAGAATTCAGAGCTGTTAGAGCTCAAGGAAATTCTTAGAAACCAGCAAAAGCAGTTAAAACCGCTCACCAAAAGCTTGACAGAGCTTAGTAAGGGCGGGGTCTAGGCAGGGTCTAGGCAGGGTAATTTTGCTCATCACTGTCAGTGACGCGCAAAATGGCTCCACATGAACTGCCTCAGACTCAGTCACCTGGTAACATTCCTTCAAATAGTTCTAATAGTTCTGGCCATTTGCCACTGGGAAACTGGCACCCCCTGAACCACTGAGACAAAGTTCAGGTAGGGGCACTATTGGCTCAAAAACAATTGCAGCAGTTCCAGAAAATCTAGTTTCCCCCTGTCCACATATTTCTGTTTTGATGGGCGGAGTTGAGATTCCTTGTCTTATAGTTCCATGGTTTCAACTATAACGGAGAGTTTTTTTGTAAAAAATGTTGAGCTTTGGGAACAGGAAAAGTTAAACGCCTGCAATTGGTTGAGTTTAAGTGCGGCAAATGACTTGGCTATTCCATATATAGGCTACTTTGATTTGGATGTTGAGATGTGTCAAAAGATGTTTGCTAGTTGTCAAGTAGGGCTGAGCATTATGAAGAAAAAAATTTAATTGTGATTTTTCGGACAGATATTGAAATTTTGTTGTAGTTTTTTTGCAACCCCCCCGACAACTCAAGTCAGAACAATTAAATATCAAAACCACTCAAAAAATACTTGCTTCCCTGGCCTCTCTTTCACTCTATACAGATTTTTTGTAAATAAAAAAAAATAAAAAAATGTTCACCTTTAATGGTTTTAGACATGAGCGCTGACATGTGACAACATTGCCACTATAGCACTAAACAATCTCTCTGATGGCGAACTGGTGGCTGGTATGCACAAGAATTTACGAGCCACTTTGCTCAGCCACGGGAAGTTGACACTTTGCATTCTCCACCAGGCCAGTGGATCTTCTTCTTTATCAATATTAGGAGCCACCAAATACTGTAGTTGTCCACTTCCGCTTTAATGGCAAATAACATTTACATTCATAAATAAATAAAATTGAAATTAAAAAAAAATAAAAATAAATTAGCACCTTCTGGTGTTTGGGCTAAGCACTGGGGGAGGTCTCTCCTGCGCCTTTGCATGCGAGTTAGTGCACGGGTCGAGTTTAGTTTACACCATTTTTGTTTGTTGTGTTGTTTGTCATGTCGACTGAGGTGAGTACTTGAAAACTTGTCATTACAGTTGGGGTTCCTTTTAAACCTGGCACTTAAAACATTATCGTGATCTGTTTTGACTGATGATAATATTTTAGATACTGTCAGTATGATGCGATTTGACCAATATTTAACTGAGCAATTATATTAAAATGCACTTTCTTACTGACATTATTATCCTCAGATGAATTTTGTATTGAAAAAGTGTTGGCTGCTAGCACAGAAATGTTCCCTCGCCCACACATTCGTTGAAATGCAAGTGATTAAAGTTTGTGTTGTACTTTAAGAGCGAGAAAAGGGTCTCACATGTCTGGTGGATGACCTGTGTGTGCTATGAGCTTGTTGGCTGCTTCCCCTCAGCATCAGCAGCGTGGCCATCTGGGTAATCCCACACACACACACCTGCGCTTTCTGGGAGTGTGCCATCAGAGGTCATCACAGGCTGCTTCCCTGAAGCGGAGGTAGAGGGTGGGGGACAAGACACAGGAGTGGATGAGATGCCTCATACAAAGTAGAGACTGATGTGGTATGAAGCGATCATTTAAGAAAATAATACAGTGGTACCTCGGAGTTTGAACATAATTTGTTCCTGCGAAGTGATCAAAGTCTGAATTGCTCAACCTCCGAAATAATTTTTCCCATAGGAAATAATGTAAATGCAATTAATCCGTTCCCAAGCTCCAAAAACAGAAAATTCCCATTTTAATTTCTATTTATGTAAAAAACATGTACACCATGTACAGTATTTTAAACAATAAAAAATACCTTATCTTTTTTGTTGTGGTGTGATGGCATCAGTGGATGATAAATGTGTTAATGAGTTTGTGCATTTTCCATTGGTCATATTGTTAGACTACTAAGCGGTCCTTGCGTGCGTTGTTTAACGTCAGGCACGTTGTTGAACAGCTAAGGGGGGTCCTCGTGCCAGTATTTACAGAAGTAGTCACGGTAGTTACAACTGTGCGATAATCTCCTTCCTAATTCCACTGTGGTTTGTAGCACTTTTTCTTTGCTGCCACTGGCACCTATTGCACTCTCAAGTATGGGGCACCTCCGGGAGTATTCACGCTCTGACTGGAAATGAGCAGTGCATCGTCTCAACTACCGCAACGTGAGCATTTGGCATTGCTCAGCTTCACTCGACTACCCGTTTTCAAGGTACGTTCGGCTTAGCTTAATTTGCTTGGGTGTTTGAATTCCGAAAATAAATTCAAACTCCGAGGCATTTTTTACTCCGATTTTTTGGTTAAAGTCCGATTTGTACGAGTTCCGAGACATTCAAACCCAGAGATTCCACTGTAATTGATAACAGCCATAGTAATGTATACTACTGAAAAATAAAGAGACCATTTAAATCACTTGTATTAATAAACGCTTCTTTATATTCCAATAATCAACCTCCTCAGGGTCATACTCAAAATTAAAGTTGAAAAATCAGGCTGATCCAACTTCCTCAGATTTCTTCAAGACAACCCATAACGTCTATCTGTCCATGTTATATCATGAGGATCGCAAGTTAGCCTGAATTGATTAACACTCAATCATCATAGGACAGATAAAGACAAACAAAAAATCATTCACACCATAGATCAATTTAAAGTGTTCAATTAACCTCGAATAATCTTACTCCACACTGGAAGGCTCGAGCCAAGATTCAAACCCAGAACCACTGAACTATGACACGAACCACATGGCCACTGTGCTGCCAAGCCACGATGTGGCTCATGTACTGTATATGAGCTGTTGAAGCTATAAGCAGGGCATAAACCTTTTACAGTTCTTCAACAGTACTTTCACTTTTTGTTGGTGCAATGACCAGTTATCCGAATCCTTTTGTTGATATGATGGACATTATGTGTTGCCTAAATCAATAATTCCCAACCACTGTTCCACAGTACACAGATTACTATCGTCCCGTGGGAAATGATCCAATTTCACTTTTTTTCTGCATTAAATTTTCACAAAAATTATTATTTACTACAAATAATTCATCCTTGATCATCGAGTATGTCAGTGATACATGATGATCAAGGATAAAATTTAATGAAAGGCAGAACAATTCATTAAATGTTCCTCCACAAGATGGCAGAAAGTACAGTTAATCATTCATACAACAGAAAAATAGTAGGGATAGGCGAGGATCGATACCAGGTATCGGTATCAGGCCCAATACCAAGTTTTCGATACTCCCAACAGTGGCCAATACCAGTATTGGCTGCCCTCTTGTGGCCTTTTTAAGATCAGGAAATAGAAAAGAGAAGAATAGAAAATTGCCACTAATTTCATGAAATTAAGGGAAACTGCTATATTAGGATATAAAGGTCTTTCTTTAAAATGATCTGTGATTGTTTTATGAGGAAATTTTTGCATCAAAAGTGTATCAAGATTTGTGTACTGGTATCGGTCTGAGAAAAAAAAGTGATATCAAACATGCTTAAATACTAGCTTTGTGTTAAACTAGACAGGCCCAAATTTCACACTGACTAATTCCATTTGTGAGTCTGTGGTGGCTTTTAATATCAGCTCAGACAACTACATAAATGTCTAAGGCTGAAGAACTGTTGTCAATTGTGCATTGTTCTGGATGAGATCAATCCATCCATCCATTTTCTTAACCGCTTGTCCTCACAAGGGTCGCGGGGGGCGCCGGAGCCTATCCCAGCAGGCTTTGGGCAGTAGGCGGGGTACACCCTGAACTGGTTGCCAGCCAATCGCAGTCTGGATGAGATGTCACACTTCACTATTTTGTCCAAAGCCTTCCCAGAAAAGTGTAAAATTGTGTAGTTCAGTCGTGGGCCGGAGCAACTCTACATTTTCTTTTTTCCTGCAAGTATCATGGCTAGATGTCCCAATACCTCTGTCCACAAAGGCAAAAGGAATGAATGGAAAAAAATGTTGGTTATTTTGGGATCCTCAAGTTCAAATTGCTTCAAACATGTAATATGGGAAAGAAGATTAAAGAGGTTGTGTAATATGTAATAGGGGCTGGTATGATCCGCCTTCCAAAAACTAGCTTACGGGGGGGGGGGGGGGGGTTGGGTGATCCACCTGTTGTCGTGTCGTGTCCAGACTGATCCACGGATCATTACTTATTCATATCTGAAGGTCAGATCTGCTTCCCCCGAGGCTTGCTGTGAGTGCTGGCTGAGTTTGTGTGTGTGTCTGCAGAATTTTTTGACGAGGGCTGTCAGACACCAAATGGAGTCACTCCCTCTTTTTTCACGAGCATCACTTCACACGTTCACACTGAAAAGTTCAACATCCACTGTACTTGGTGCTGCAAAATATATGGAGATAGATAAAAGCATGTCTCAAAGCCGTCCCGTTGGGTAGCACCACACTCATGATTGACTTTGTTTATCTAACACAAGGCAGAAAGAGACTGACCTTGGCCCAGTTCTGGCCAGCACGACCAGCTTAACAATGAGGCTTGAAAGAAAGAGAAAGGGTTCAACTTTACTGAAAGGATTTTGCATGCAAGACAGCGGTAAGTGTTCCCATTCCCATACTGATGAATCTCGCTAAAGCAAACACTGCTAAGCAACTTCTATTGATAATGAAGAAGATATGTGGCCATCATAATTGTTCTTTACATGATCTGTGACTACACTTGACCTTAAAGGCAGTTTTTTGTTGACAGGTGCCCAGTGTAAAAAATTTTTTTTTGTTTGTCGGGGCAATTTCAGTTCAGCATGTTTGTGAATTTGGTAGAATGCACTACGCCCTACATAGGCATTACAGTGTATTCTATTGTACGCCTTGGATATATTGTGACAAAAAGTTGACAAAATTTTAGACTGTAAGAAAGAGCAGGTCTAAGTTGTGACGCAGGTCATGTAACACGATTTTGGTGGATTTAAATCGAGGGCAAACAGAATCGTGGAAGATGATCGAGTGCAGACAGATTCGTGGAAGATGATCAGCAAGTGCCCATCCAGAGCAGCCAACTTTACACGATCCGCAAATGGAGATCTTCTTGCATTTCCTATGAAATGTACTTAATGCGAGCTGATCTCTTGCATCTACATGCCATGTAGACCACGTGGCTATGTCTGTGCAGAATTTAAAAGGAATGAGGGGAGCCTATTCTATTGGCGGTGAGTGGACTGCATTCACTCCCACAACGGTGCATTCTACTCAAGCTAGTCTTGGATAATACCAAAAGAAAGAAAACTCCACCCATGCCAACACTCCAACAGTTACAATACGCTTTGCTCATGACTTGCGAACAGAACTATGAAGATAAATATATGCATGACACTGACATAAGTTCTGATGTGTGTGTGATGAGGCAATTTTTTTTTTCAGAAACAAATGTGCTTGATTTGACTTCTATGAAAGTGTGCTCGTGCAATGGCCGTGGGAAAATAAGAGCGTGAAACCAACTCTGATTTATGTGGTTATAAATACTGTCATTAACAGTGTCTTCTCAATTACATCTATCTCAGGGGAGGCGTCTAAAAAGACTGAGCCTTTGCAAACACTTTAGCAGCCACTTTTCCAGATGAGAAAACAACTATGACTTTGTTGATGAGGTGTGTTATTGTGTGCATGTGTCATCCCCACCACGGGAGCAAAGATAAAACAAGATTTAACTATCAAATATGCAGAGGAGAAGTTAGGTTAACAGTGGGAGTAGGCCATTCAGTGCTGGTGGTCTCCCTCCCTAAATGATTAGCTCTACAGTGTGTTTTCACAATGACCTTGGATTACAATCAAGTTACACACACACATGCACACACACGCATGCACGCACACACAAACTGCCTTGTTAGATTTTATGGTAATTACGGTAATTATGGTAATTATGGTGTATGTGTGAGTGGCTGTTGGATGCACTCAGGCCTCATCAGTAATCAAAGATGTTCTATTTTTTTTTACCACCATTCTGAGCTGTTTATATTTACAAATCTGTTTGCTGTTAATGCAAATGTGACATTTTTGCACTCTAAAGAGGTGACAAAAAGTTCAACTATGTTTTTGCTGGTCCTATGTGGACTCAATACCACATTCTGCACACATGCAAATAAGTGACACAATATTGAACAGAATAGAAATATGTGCATAGTTTTAAATTAACAGCCTATTTTTTTAGTCACACAGACAGTCATCATTTACTTGATATGATCTGGGGCAGCAGTTTTTGCGCTGAGCAGTACAAAAAACAGGTAGTTCTGTTTCCAGTCAAGGCCTGCTACTGATTTGACCATAGTGATTACATGCGGACGTGAATGAGAACACTAGCCTGAATTTGAAAGTAAATAGGAAGGAATTTAAGAGTCAAATTCCCTTTTAATGGGTTTATTGTATGACTGACATAACAGAAAAACGAGATGCGTTGCATGTAATGCACCACATACACTCACTGACACGTCTAGGAAGCAGGTGGATCGGAGCGAGGGGATATCATTTCCCTCTGCTCCATCTCACCTGCTCCCAATTTTAATGCACCACACACTTGTATATACACTGGGTGGGGTCACATCCACGGTGTAGGGGTAGAGTTCGGCAGTCGGCGAGCTGGCGAACTCAGTAACAATGTTAGCTTTCACTAAGTACGCTGGCGTGACAACCGGGGCCTTTCCCCGCTGAGCCTGGGGTTCAGGGGTGCTGCCTGTCCCCCAGTGCTCCCATCTCCCTTTCCGCCCCCAGTGTTCCGTCCCACCACACGGCTGGAGGTGGGGTGGGCGCGGTTGCCCTCGCCGCTCCGCTGTCCGGCCCCTCTCCGGCACCGATGTCTGGGTACGGGGGTCCCCGGGGTTTGGGGGGCTGGCGGTTGGTGTGGTCGGGGGGGGGGGGGGGGGGCTACGGGTGGCCAGGGGGGGTGTCTGGGGTGTCTGGGGTTTTGTGGGCCTAGGGGCGGCTGGGGCTGGGTTGTGGTGGGTGGCGGGTGTGTGTTTGTGGGTAGCAGGGGCTGTGAGCCGGTGGGGTGCATGGCCAGCCTGCATTGGGCTGCGGGCGCGGGCCGTGTTGTGGTGGGGGGCACTCCTGGCTCCTGGGTTTGGTCTCCAGCTGGTCAGGGGTTGTGCCTTGGCGCTGCCGTGGCCTGGGGGGTTGTGCTTGCTCTGTCCTGGCCGGGGTCGACGGCTCTCTCTTTGGTGGAGGTTTTCATGCATGCCAGATCCACCACACCAGCATCTATCGAAATTCAAACACAATCTGCTTATTCCTCTGGTCGTTGAATCGGTGGAAGCTGATGTCTGTGGATCTCACTCTGCTTCATATATCCTTCCTTCCTTTCCTCAGTCTCTCCTTTGGTCTCTTGAGGTCTCCCTAATTTGTTGGAATTTAGATGTTTCTGGGGTTGGTGAAAGACTGGGTAGTAGGTGATGTCTGGTCGGTGCTGGATTTCACTTTTCTTTCTTGTCTTTGATCCTTCCTCGGGTCTCCTGACAACCTCACAACTCTAGCTGGATTCTGAAGTATTCGGTTTAGGTGAACGGTATGGGATTTTTAATAGGTTTTAGGTGAATTCATGGGTATACACTCACACGCACGCACACATGCACACACCCACGCACACGCGCATGCACATACAAAATAAAGTTAAAATTTTAAAAAAAAGAGAAAGAGAGGAATGGTGATGACATGTCGAATCGGTAAAAGGTAAAATTATGGAATGAACAATACTGAGCTCTCTCTCCAAAAAGAAAGAAAAAGAAAAATTTCGCCAGGATGCGGGACCCAAGGCTCAAAAACAGGACTGTCTTAGTCAAAACAGGACATTAGATCACCCTATAGTTCAAGCAACTGCCTCACTGCTACACTTATGCTACGCTATTTCGTTATACTGTTACATCATACGGTTATATTACACTGTTACGATACAATGTTAGGCAATGCTTTTTCGCTACACGGTGTACTTTATGTTGCAATACTTTTTATTGCCTAAACTTATGTTATGTCAAAAAAGTATATGTCACATTGGTTTATGCAATGTTGCATTAATGTTATGTTGCATTGTGCTCATGTCATGTTGTAATACAATGTTGTGTCATGCTACATTATTTTGTGCTAAGTTACATTGTGTTTTGCTATGTTGTGTTATGCTAGTGTAACAGGTTATAGTGTTCTGGTAATTTCACCAAAAGCACTCATTATGTTTGGGATAAAATGTAATGCTTTTCTTTTGTTTTTATGACCTGTGCATGAGGGAACATGAACTAGTGTGCGCGCTGCGGATGACGGCTGTGTGGTGACGTCACTTTGCATGTGCGAGCCTTGGGCACTCTCGCTCCGGATGTGGCCAAGGTAGGACGCATATGCCTCTCTCTCCCGTTAGTCGCGACAATTGATGCAATGAAAACCTTTTTCTTTTTTTTGAGCGAGAGCTCAGTCTTGTTCATGTCATCATCATTGTGCGCTCTCTTTTTATTTTATTTAAATGTTTACATTTTTTATAATTATTATTTTTGTATGCGTGTGAGAACGTGCGTGTGCGGGGTGTGTGTGCATATGTGCGTGCGTGTGAGTGTGTGCTCATGAATTCACCTAAAACCTATTAAAAATCCCATACCGTTCACCTAAAACGAATACTTCAGAATCTCGCTAGAGTTGTGAAGTTGTCAGGAGACCAGAGAAAGGATCAGAAAAGAAAAGTGAAATCCAGCACCGACCAGTCCCCCAAACTCCGCCCCCCGGATACTGGGGCCCACACGAGGTGCCAGGAGAGGGAGGAGGAGGAAGACGGGTGGTGTTGGTGTATCAGTTGGGTTGCACGATGTTGTTGAATCTATGGCTAAAGATGTTTTGTGTGAGTACTAGCTGGTGTTGTGCTCGCTATGTGACATTTTTGAGCCGTTGTCCGCCATCGAATGGAGCTAATGCTGCTAACGCCAGTTAGCGCGCCTTTTACTGAGATTTGTTTTGGACTTTTAGGAGAGCTAGCGAGGACGTCGCAGTATACACCATGCTCATTGTTTCATGCACACAGGTATGATGATGTTTGTCATTTATTTGTATATTTTGTTTCGCACTCCGGATGTGGCAGAGGAGAGCTAGCGAGGACGTCGCAGTGTACACCGTGCTCATTGTTGTTTCATGCACACAGGTCGCTGTGGAAAATAAATGCGCAGTGAGACCAAATTTGACTTTATTCATTTATTGAAGACACAACACAACGCAGAGGAAAGCCACCCCCGCAGGTTACACTAGTGTAAATGTCTTACTCTGTTATGCTGCCTGTGCTATGCTGTACTACATTGTGCTAATTAGCTATGCTGTGCTACGTTATGTTTTGCTTTGTTATATTTTGCTGTGTTACATTGTGCTGCCTTACAATGTACTACTCTAAATTTTGTCATTTAATATTGCACTTCAACTGATTATGTTACGCTAGTACTATACTTTCCTTTACAGGCAAATTCTCATGGTGTATCTAATATTGTGGTCACTACTTGTCACGAGTGGATTGTGTTTGTTGGACCCCAAAAGAAAAGAGCAGACCCAGCCAGGGCGAAATTCGCTTAATTTTAATGAACCAACAAAAAGCGCACAGCACTTGGACAAAAGGTTGCTCAATAAAAGGCGACGATGACAAAAAGGTGTACGTCGTCGGCAAAAACAAGAAAACACAAAATCACGCCGGAGGGCGGATAAAACAGAGAGGAGTGTAGCATACAAAGTTGATTAAAGAAAAACGCTACTAGTCTAATTACTAGTGGTGTCCACAACACCAAGTAAGATTGCCGCTAGAAAGGTAGCAGTATCAAAACGTCAGGTATGGTGAGTAGCGTCACGGAGCAATAAACCGACTTCTCTCTGTTGCTGCCAGGCTTTTATTTTGGCCTGATGACCTAATGGGCAGCAGTTGTGTCGGTAGGATCTGAAGACATTTAACATTTTCTATGCTTATTTTTACTATTTATGAATCTACTTATAGTATATAGATGCCATATAACTGTGATAATGGTTGTGTGAAATATATTGGACAGATAACTGTATTGTAATGAATAACACTTTTCACTCCCTTCCAGCTGGTGAGATAGGAATGCACATGGGAGGCATGTTCTCAAGTTCTCAGGGTGAAAACACTGTGGGTCTGAGGGAGTCTAGGTCGCATGGTAGTACCTGTCTAATCATATATTTCCGGCTTTGGACGAAACTGGAGTAAACATGTCAGTAAATCACTTGTCTGTCTATTATAATTGCTAACCCTTTGTCCAGCCTCAGAGGAGGAGTATGCTTTTTTCATCTATAAAGCGACTGTGTGTTTTCATATGGACACACTCGAGGCTTAACATCACCTTTGAATGTAAGCATGTCTTGTGTTTTTTAGGAGCTCCTAAAATAAATCTTTTGCAAAAGAAGCTTCTTCATCAGATCTCATCTGCAATTATTTCGAACACGCAAAGATTACATTTAATATAGTAATCAAATAATACCTTCAGATCCGAAACAGTATAATATAACCGTATGATGTAACAGTATAACGTAATAGCGTAGCATAAGTGTAGCAGTGAGGCAGTTCCTCCAGCTGTTTCCCCAGCAACTGCAAGGGAGAAATCAGAAACAGCTGAAATCCAACACATAACACTACTAGGGTACATTGTAAATTCGGTACAGTACGCCTAGTGATATGAATTTGGAATAAAACAAATGTTGAAGGGTGAGGGGGTCATCCATCCATGATATACCTACTGTTTACTTTGGTCAAAGCACCCTGACCACCTATCCAGACAGCCTGTGTGTAGAACTGCACGGTGTTTTTGTATGTTCCTTAAGAGGGAAACAAGTGAGAAACAACCTGATGCCAGAGACAGTGACGCATGCTCAAGACACAAGACAGTCAGTCTCTGGCCTATAGTGTGTCACTCCTCCGCTGCTCATATTTATAATTCAGGAGGTGTTCTTCACCATCTTTACCACTGCTGCACCATTCCCAGTCATCCCCACCACAGATTTATAATTTATCAACCATGCCTATAAATCTTTGATTGTTTTTAGAGCACCCGTTGGGGATGTACTGTATAATTTAATATTCTGTAGCCCACGTAAGCCTATTCAGCAAGTACATTCAGACATTTTTTTTTATTGATTGCAAGGTCAAGAATTTTCCACCCGTCTTTTACCGTCCACACACTGTACTTTTAGCCCCACCAGGCCAGGTTTAAAATATTTAAATCCAACATTTTTGCGATCCACGAAGTACATGTTTGAAATAATTCCACATGCAGTTCAAGACCCTGAATATGCGGGTGTGAAGGTCATACAGAAGCAGTTAATTCTCATTGGGAAATTCATCAGAATATCAGCCTAAAGGCAAAACCACAATTTGCATTTCTCACAAAAGTAGATTCAATAATGATTTGCCTTTAGTTAGAATTTGTCTTATTATATAACATGTTACTTTCCAGGTGATAATATCAAGTTTATTTTATAAACACAGGCATATAGAGAAAGAATCATACCTTTAGTTGTTCATGTGTCCGCCAAAGATTATGTTGAAAAATGTACGTAGGAGTAAATGCAGATGCAACCAGCAGAATCCGTACTGGGAATCACGCCAAAATTAATGTCCTAGTTAAGTGTTGCGCTGACATTACCAGAAGCTCCAGTGATCAGAAGACCTAAATACAAAATTGTTGTCCTATTAAAGATACACTGTAAATGAGCTTCCTCTTGCTGCTGTTGATTCTGCTGAGTCAGGTCCCGCATAGTTTTGGCCTAAATAAAGTGCACATGGCCAGTAATGATTTGGCTCACCCCAAACTTCACGGTCAAAATCATAAACGAGGCTTATTATCTTAATTAATAGTTTGGGGAAGTTTGTTGGCACCCTCACTAAAGGGCAGCAAGGTAATTTACAAGGATTTGCTGATTGGATAAAAGGGAATCATTCTTTAGTTTCAGATGTGTCACAGTCAAATGTGATCAAAATGTAATATAAGTGAAGGATTTATCATTGGCTATGCGGCGTTCGTATCGACAGCATGATCCTTTGAAAAGTTTGTCAGTGTTGCTGCTCTTTTTAAGAATGTACCAGACTGTTGATTTGGCCTAACCTGGCTATTTTTACTAACTCTCAAAGATTTTTGTTGTTTTTCCAACATCATTGATGACATTCTTCTTTAGATTGCTGGGTCCTTGGATTTCATATAAGTTAGCTTCAATCAAACAGCTGTCAAATGCTAACTTGACATCAACTCAAGACTTCTTCTAGACCAGGGGCCCCCAAAGTACAGCTCACCTGCATATTTGCCCTCCTCCCCACTGAAAACACCAAATCACCCATGTCAAATACAACTAGAGTTGGGCACTTACTTCCATCTCGTCACTTCCCGTTGTTGACGCACCCACCTTTGGCGAGTGCAGGATGCGAAGCCTCAAATATCGACAAAGACTGAGCACAGACTGAAACACGTTTCCATCCATTGATCGGGCTGAGTACAGATGGTCCCTTTCATTCCTTATATTTTTGCAAGACTTTACGTCAAATCATTCTCCGAATATGCACAACTGCACTCGGTGATAAGTGGGCGTCGTCAACTACGGTAATCTACAAAAGTGCCCAGCTCTAAATACAATGGATTATGGTGAAAAGTTAAGATAAGAGAAACATTTATTTCGAATGCAAGGTATTTAACCTGCAGGGGACAACCGATTATTATTTTTGTTCATTGCAAACAAAAGGCTGTTTGCATCATCTGTCGGAAGGCGGTGGCGATATTTGAGCAATTGAACAATTTGAGCCGACACTATGAATCCCGTCACAAGTACAAGTATAATAGCTTGCAAGTCCAAATGCAAGCAGACAAACTCAGGACTATTAGCTCAGCAGAATGCATTCGTACGCCAAGCTCAGCTGAACCAGTCCGTTTGGGCCAGCTTCCGGGTTTCTCAAATGAGAGCAAATAGTAGCAAACCTTCTACTGATGGAGAGTTTGTCAAGAAATGTTTGAGTGCTGTCGTGGAGGAGGTGTCTCCCGAGAAGAAAGTCTTATGGATGTAAGTCTTATAAAGGTCTTTAATGCCGTGAGTCTGTCGGTGAGTACAATCACCAGATGCAACGAAGAAATCGGGGGTAATGTATTCGTCTAGCTGCAGCAGAAGATGAAAAAAATGCTTTTTTTCATTACCACTGGATGGGAGCACAGAGGTGCAGGACAAAGTGCAGCTGCTCATCTTTAATCGTAGAGTTAGCGCAAACTTTGAGCTGGCAGCCCTCGAAAGTCTCAAAGGCGAGGATATTTTTGGCAAAGTATGCCAAACTATGTAAAAGTTTAAAGCTTGCTAGCATCACAACTGACGGGGCTCCTATATGGTGGGCACGTCTCTGGGACACATAAACCGTAGGATGAAAGAACTTAGTCTCACCTCCCACGCTACAAGTCCACTGCTCGATTCCCCAGCAACAACTGTGCTGCAAAGTGTTGTGGGATTCTGTCATGAAGGTTGTGGTGTCATACATAAACTTCATCAGATCAACGGGACTTAAACAAAGGCAATTCCAACAATTGTCTGAACTGGAGTCTGCCCCCAGTGATGTGCTATACTACACAGAGGTCCGATGGTTGAGACGGAGTAGAGTTTTAAGGAGTTTGTACGAGCTGCTACCCGAAAATTAACACATTTCTTTATTCAAAAGATAAAACAGCCCCAGAGCTGATCGACCCAGAATAGAAATGGCACCTTACATTTTTAGCAGATGTGACAGAAATGCTGAACAGCCTTAACTTGGAGTTACAAGGCCAGGGGAAACTCATTTGCGACATGTATTCCCACATAAAAGCATTTGAGGTGAAACTAGTGTTGCCTTTGGAACAAGTGAAAAAGCACGAGTTGATCCATCTCCCTGCTGCCCATTACCTCTCCGCAGAGAAGCCAGCGGTCTCGTTCCCAGCTCAAAAGTGTGTGGAAGCACTGGAAATGCTAAAGGTGGAGTTTGGTGTGCGATTCCGTGAGCTACATGTTAAAATGCAAAAGCAAAATGCCTTTGTTGCCGACATCAATGAAGCCCAGCCTTCTTATCAATTACAAAACTGCGATGATCTAAAAACGCATTCAAGCTTAACAGTCTAATTGACTTTTTGCCACCTTCCCAAACAACATGTACACATGTAAACATGCAATGAAGATATGAAGATGTCCACACTTTTTAGTAGCACATATATCTGCGAGCAAACCTTTTCACACATGAAACTCCCTGAAAACTCAGTTGAGATCAAGATTGACAGATTAATATCTGTATCAGTGTTTGAGACAATAATGGAACCTGACATTCAACTTCTCACCAGCCAAATGCAGGCCCACAGCTAACACTGATCAGCATACATAGGTATGCTCACTTTCTTGATTTGAATGAGTAATTCTTCTGAGTTGAAAACAAATATAATTATAATAAAATCTACTGTGATAAAATCTATCACCACAACCATACTGGTATTAAAATGTATTGTGTTTCGGTGCTGTATCACCAGTTTGCTTTCTCAACCTGCTTGCTGCAAATAGCGGTGTCTACAAGCCTACTTGAACCTACACAAGCCTTATATTAAAGGAACACAAGAACTTTGAGAGACTGCTCATATTTTTCATTTAAGTAAGAGGTTCTGCTCTGACTAGTGAGTTGAACTTTTACCCGTTAAGATTGTGCACGGCAAAACAGAAAGTTAATGTTCCATGGACTTTTTTTTTCCGTGAAGAACCCAGAGAGGGTTATTTGATTTTTATTGATTTATTTCCAGACTCTTTTTTTCTGGAAAGATTCCGGAAAGAGTTATTAATATTTTGTTATGTGTGGCTTTCTAGAAAACAATACATGTTTACGTTGAGGCACCCCTGCAATCGTCACACATTTTCAGTTACAAACCATCCATCAAAGAAGGGAAAATTATGTGGTCCTCACAGGAACTCGTCATAAAGTGGCCATATTTTGGTAAACCTCTTGCTGAAAGGCTTCACTTCAATGAATAACAGATTTGATGCTTTATTTCAAGTCCTCTTCGGGAAAAGCTGTCCAAATACTTCTGAACCTACTGTACACTTATTACTTTCTTTGAGGCCTGAGCCCCAAGCAGAACACAGTGAGTGTTCCTTTAATCTCTTATTTATTTTTTCCATATAATTATTTATTCATCAAAAAATGGTGTGAGCTTATGGTGAATCATTAAATATGCATTTGTCACCCTTATGCATAGAGATCATATGCACAGCAATGAGAAAATATTTGGATGAGCGTGTTAACTGTCGTATGTACCGGTAGTCAAAATGTAAACACTAAGACTTACAAAGTAAATAACCTGCATTTAAATAAACAGGAAGACATACAGTAATAATGTATTTATTTTTCTCATGATAAAAATAATAAAGCTTTGACAGCATTTTATCAAAGTGTTAACAGTCTTTTGCTGGACGCAGTACAAGGTTGTGCTCTTAACATTTCTAATGCATTTCTGAATATGTCCATTTGTATTCATAATTTCACTTAACACAAGAACCTCCATAGATGACAACAGCCAATGTTCAGGCTTCATCCGTGTTACATCATATTTGTTTAAACAAATGATATAGATGTATTAAACGTTTGTCAAAATACTCCTCTCATATACTAATATTTTATTATATACGTATGTATATTTTTCCTTTTACTTAACAACCTGGCCAGGAACTTAGCACACATATATATATATATATATATATATATATATATATATATATATAGTGTGTGTGTGTGTGTGTGTGTGTGTGTGTGTGGCACCCATCCCCTGTGGGAGCAGTGAGCAGCAGCAGGGGCTGCGCTCAGGAATCATTTAGCAATCTAACCCCCAATTCTAACCCTTGATGCTGATTGTCAAGCAGGGGAGTGAATGGGTCCCATTTTTAATAGTCTTTTCTATTACCTAGTCATTGAACCCACAACCTCCCAGCCTCTGGGTGGACACTACACCACTGAGCTATATATTTTAGAATGTTTGGCTTCAAACAACCAATGTTTATTGTCTTGCTAGCATTGCTGCTCTCCTATTTTCCAGGTTTGTGCATTTAATTTTCTGCGAATAGTGGATTAAGGCAAAAAATAATCATATACAGTAAAATGACAAGAAAGTGCTTTCCTTGCCTGGAATTTCTTATGGCAAACAACTGTGTCCTACTAATTAGTGTTTTTCTATGTCAAAATGACCACTGTGAAAAAGGTTGCTTTAATAAATTAGTGCCGCCCAATGATATTTGCAGTTAGACTACTGCATATATTAAGTTAAAGGTAAGAAAAGTAGGGTAATACTCTTCATGCTGAGGCTTCTTTTTTTTTTTTTTTTTTTTTTGGGAGATCTCAGTATTGATCATTTGAAATGTCATCATCATTGTTCTCCCTTTTTTTTTTTTTTTTTTGTATGTGTGTTTGTGCGTGTGTGCGTGCGTGTGTGTGTGCGTGCGTGCGTGCGAAAAAAAATAAAAATAAATAAGAATTCCCATACCGTTCACCTAAACCGAACACTTCAAAATCCAGCCAGAGTCGTGGGGCCGCCAGGAGACCCAAAGGGGGACCAAAGAAAAGAAAGAAAAGCGAAGCCCAGCACCGACCAGACACCACCCACCGGGCCACTAACCTTCACCAACCCCAAAGACATCCAAACTCCAACAAATCAGGGAAACCTCAAGGGCCCAAAGGAGAAACTGAGGAAAGGTAGAAAGGACAGACGAAGCAGAGTGAGATCCACAGACACCAGCCTCCACCGAATCAATGACCTGAGGGAGAAACAAGTTGTGTCTGAGTCTCGATAGATGCTGGTGTGGTGGATCTAGCATGCATGAAAATCTCCACCAAAGAGGGGAGCCGTCGACCCCCGCCAGGACAGAGCAAGCGCAACACCTCAGGGCCCCCCAGGCCGCGGCCGCGCCAAAGGACGACCCCCGGGCCCCGCAGGGGCCACCGGCCGGAGAGCAAACCCCGGAGCAGGAGCGCCCCCCACCCCAACGCGGCCCGCGCCCCCAACCCAACGCAGCAGGACGGGGCACTGCAGGCCCACCAGGCACCCCACCGGCCCACAACCCCCGCTCCCCCCGCGACCCCCCCCCGCCCCCCACCCCCGCCACCCACCCCAACCCAGCCCCAACCGCCCCCAGGTCCCCAAATCCCCAGACACCCTCCCCACCCCAGCACCCCCCACCCCGGCACCCCCACCACCACCCCCCCACCAACCAAGCCGCCCCGCCCCCCGCCCCCACCCCCCACCAACCGACCCCAGACCCCGGGGACACACCGCACCCAGGCATCCGCGCCGAAGAGGGGGCCGGGCAGCGGAGCGGAGAGGGCACCCGCGCCCACCCCACCACGCGGAGGGACGGAACACCAGGGGCAGAAGGGGAGATGGGGGCACCGGAGGACGGGCGGCATCCCCGAACCCCAGGCCCAGCGGGGAGAGGCCCCGGTCGTCACCCCAACGATCTAAGTGAAAAACTAACCCTGTTACTAAGTTCGCCAGCTCGCCGACTGGCGAACTCTACCCCTAAACCGTGTGTGTGACCCCACCCAGTGTATATACATAAGTGTGTGTGTGTGGTGCATTAAAATTGGGGGCAGGTGAACCGGAGCAGAGGGAAATGATATCCCCCCCTGCTCCGATCCATCCGCCCCCCAGGCATGTCAATGAGCGTATGTGGTGCATTAAAATAAATTAATGGGGGGGGGGGGTGCACACGGACAGGCAACCGCAGCACTGCTTCATACCGTGGCCGCCCCAACCGATGCCCCCCCCCCCCCCCAGTTGTGTGGTGCATCAAAATTTGGAGGGGAGCTGCAGGGCGGAGACGGTGTCTCCACCCCACCCCACTCCTCCCCAAAGTGTGTTATGTGCCCTAAAATGTATTGTGCAAAACTAGTGCAGTGAGTTAAGAGGAGCGACCAGCTGGGCCCCCCCCAACCGGGCGGGGGGGGGAGGCGCACCCGCCCACCAAAACCCCCACCCACCCCACCGGGACCCCGGCGGGGCTTGCCCCCCGGATACCGGGGCCCGCCCGAAGTGCCCGGAGGCCCACCGGAGCGGGGCGGGCACAACACCAATCCCGCCCACTCCCCCGGCCCCCGGAGCGCCGAGACCCGGGCCACGGACGGAACCCCCGGCCTAGGGGAGGGGGAGGAGGGCGGACAGGGGAGGGGGAGGGGACGGGGGAAGGAGACGACAGGAAGGGCAGGAGGCAGCAGCAGGGCCGCAGAGAGAGGGGGAGAGGAGGAGGAAGGGCGACGAGGGAGAAGGGACAGGGAGGCGGAGGACGGGCGGGGAGAGGTGAAGAGGGAGAGGAAGCAAGGGGGAGGAAGGGGGAGGGGAGAGGGAACCACGGGGCACCCCGGCGGTCCACAGGCCCCGACCCGCGTCGCCGGACCCAGAGCGACGGACCGCGCCGGGGCGGCGCCGCCCCGGACACCAGGGAGAGCCCCGCAACACAGCACCCACCACGAGACCCAGGGAACGACCAAGACGCAGCCGCCACCCAGCAGCCAAAAGAGGGGCAGACCCGCCCACGCCCAGCCAGGGGGGACAGCACCTGTAGCGTTAGTCCCCTGGCATGCAGTGAATCCGAATATTAGCCTTTAGTGCCCATTGGAGGTCTGTTCGATCCTGTTGGCAGCAACTGGGTTCCTGACTATAAAAACACAACCATTAGTAACAAACTGCCAAATGCAGAGACATCAATGTAAGTTATCACGATGTGGTGGCTCTCGCTAACAGGCAGAATTAAATAACCAGAATTAGGTTAAAATATTCTATATACGTAGACCATATTTCTATGAATTTTGATATTTGTTTTTTATTTGAGGCCGATATTTTTTCCATTAAAATGTGATTTATGAGGAGGTTAGACCATTGGTCGATATTCAGAGTTTGTTTATTTTTCCAGTTAACAAGAATTGTTTTTTTAGTGATAGTAAGGGCTACAAGTGTAGATTGAAATTGTTTATGTGGTAGGTCAGTTTGTTGTTAGGTCACCTAGCAAACACAAGTTTGGAGATAAAGGTATCCTATAGTCCAAGATAGCGGAAAGTTTTTCTAAGACTTTAGTCCAGAAATACATAACCGGGGTGCATAACCATAAAGCATGAAAATAAGTGTCTGTAGTGTTTTGTAAACACTGGAGACAAATGTCGGAGTCGGAGAGGCCCATTTTCTTCATCATATATTGAGTAATGTATGTTCTATGGATTATTTTGTATTGGATAAGTTGTAAATTTGTGTGTTTTGTCATTTTAAATGCATTTTCACAAACTTGAATCCAAAAGTCAGATTCCGGAGCTATAGACAAGTCTGTCTCCCATTTTAAGATGGGTAAAGACATTTTATCCGTATATGAAAGTAACTTATATATTTTTGAAAGTTTTTTTGTTGTTGTCGGAGAAAGCTTGGTAATATCTTTAGCTAAGCCAGGCGGTTGGAGCGTACCCTGAAGTGTTGGAATTTGTTTCTTTATCATTTTTTTAACTTGCAGATAATGTAAAAAATTTCCGTTTGTTATTTTGTATTTTTGGAGCAAAGATGTATATGATATAAACATATTATCTGAGAAGAGATGGTGAAGATGTGTGATTCCTTTCTGCTCCCACATACCTAAATAAAACGTTTGGTTGTTAATTCGAAAGTCAGGGTTATGCCATAGGGGAGAAAGCCCACAGGGCTCCACTTGGGCTTTTGTAATTTCTAATGCCTTCCACCAAGCAGTCAGGGTGGCGGAGATCATTGGGTTTTTAAAACAATTATGTCGCTTAATCGATGTTGTAATAAAGAGTAAATCTAGAAGTCTGAGGTTATTACAATCCTTCTGTTCTAGTTCCAGCCAACAGTTAGTATCTCTGTTGGGTTGTGCCCATAGAACGATATATTGTAGCTGGTTAGCTATATAGTAGTACATAAAATTTGGTGCCTCTAGGCCACCTTTGGATTTACTTTTCTGAAGAGTAGATAGACTAATCTTTGCTTTTTTTTTTTTCCAGTAAAATTTTGTAACGGCTGAGTCCAACAACTGGAACCATTTAGCCGTAGATTTAAATGGAATCATTGAGAAAAAATAGTTTATTTTAGGTAAAACTTTCATTTTAACGGTGGCTATTCGTCCTATTAAAGAAATAGGAAGATTATTCCAGCGTTCCAAGTCACTATGAATGTTATTTTAGATTTTTATGCCTAAGTATTTTAAATTACCTATAGGAAATGAGTAATGTGGGTCCTGGCTTGCAGGGTTCCATGAATTTTCTGTAATAGGTAGAAGTGTTGATTTTGTCCAGTTAATAGAATAATCTGACAACTGTGAGAATTTAGTTATTAAGTTAAATACTTCCCCTAACGAAATCGCCGGGTTTTCTAGATAAAGTAAAATATCATCGGCATATAGATTAATTTTATGTTCTGTTACCCCAGAGTGAATTCCTTGAATCCTTCTTTCCTGGCGTATGGCTATTGCAAGTGGCTCGATAAATATTGCAAATAATAAAGGGGATAGTGGGCATCCCTGTCTTGTGCCTCTCTGTAAAATAAAGCTCTTAGATATAATCCCGTTAGTAGTAACTGTAGCTTTGGGAGAATCATATAATACTGACACCCAGTGGATAAATGATTTCCCAAAGCCAAATTTATTTAAAACAGCAAAGAGGAAGGACCAGTTAACTTTGTCAAAAGCTTTTTCTGCATCCAACGATATAATAACTGCCTTCTTATCATGCCGCTGTGACATGCTAATAAGGTTAAAGAGCCTCCTAATATTATTAGTAGAGTGGCGATCTTTAATAAAGCCTGTTTGGTCGTTATGAATAATTGTCGAGATTACTGTTTCTAATCTAGATGTGAAAGCCTTAGTAATAATTTTGATATCAGTGTTAATTAGTGAAATCGGACGGTAACTTGATGGAAGGGTGGGGTCTTTTTCTGGCTTTAATAAAAGTTTAATTGCTGCTGTATTCATGTGTGGACGTATGTAACCATTAGTTTTAATTTCTGTTACTACTCTTAAGAATAGCGGAGCAAGCATTAACCAGTAGTGCTTAAAAAATATAGCCGGATAACCATCTGGGCCAGGTGCCTTGCCATTAGGCATACTATCTAGAGCACTGTACAACTCGTTTATAGTAAGTGGCGCTTCTAACATATCTTTATATTCAGTAGTTAACTGAGGCATATTTAAGCTACTGAGGAATGCCTCAATATGCTCAGGGTTAGGTTTGTTAGTTTCTGAGTATAGGTTGCGATAATAGTTATAAAAAATTTGATTAATTTCTTCTGGTGATTGTGTACATTCACCAGTTGTCCCTTTAATAGCCGTTATAAGAGATTTTTCCCGATTGCGTTGAAGTTGGTTTGCAAGAAATTTACCTGATTTGTTATTATATTCAAAGTTGTTGTATCTCAATTGTTGTATTATAAACTCTGTCTTTTTAGTTAGCATATCGTCTAACTGTATTTTTGTATTTTGTAAGTCAGTCCATATTTGGTCATTTGGGTTTATTGCGTACTCATCCGTCAGTTGTTTAATTTTATCTTCCAAGTCATTTTCAAATTTTTGATCCTGTTTCTTTTTATAAGATGAATATGATATAATTTTACCTCTAATTACTGCTTTCCCAGCTTCCCAGAGAAGAGATGGCGATAGGCCTGGAGAGTCATTTATTTCCAAAAAGTCTGCCCACTCTTTCCTTATAATTTTATCAAACTCTGCATCGTTTAGCAGAGAGATGTTAAAACGCCATGTTGGTGGTGGTTTAAAGGTATAATCAACTTGTAGGGAAAGTGAGACTGGTGCGTGGTCGCTAATAATAATAGGATGTATTTTTGTAACAGTTTTATCAGCAATAGAGTTATTTGTAAGAAAATAATCAATTCTTGAAAAAGACCGGTGTACAGCGGAAAAGAAGGTAAATTCCTTCTTATTTGGGTTTTTAAGTCTCCAGCTGTCGACGAGGCCAAAATCATCCATATATTCCCCTATTACTTTAGTAGATTGTAATCGCCTTATACATGTTGTGTTATTAGAACGGTCTATTAATGGATTTAAGACTGTGTTAAAGTCTCCTCCAATAATAATAGTAGAGTTCGCTGCTAAATCAAACAGCTGAGAGAAAAATTCATGGAAAAAGGCCGGATCATCATTATTAGTGGCATATAAATTGCCAAGTGTATATATCTTATTAAATATAGTTATCTGAATAATAATGTATCGGCCCTCTGGGTCTGTTATTGTATTATTTAGAGTAAAGAGTAAATTCTTATGTATGAGTATACAGACTCCTCTTTGTCTGCTGTTATAAGGGGCAGAGTATGCTTGGCTGAAATTCTTATCAATAAGTAATTTTTCTTCAGATTTTTGTAGGTGGGTTTCTTGCAGGAGGCAAATATCTGCTTTTAATTTTAAGAGATGGTCTAAAGTTTTTATTCTTTTTGCCTGTGAGCGAGCTCCACAAACATTCCAGGAAACCAGAACTAATTTATGCATACAAACAATATAGGCTCAGTCCTGTGTAAATATCTGCATAGGCCATTTGTCAATACTGGCATGTTATAGGATAGAATCAAAGTAGTTAGGTGATTTATATAATTTGTGTAAAATATAAGGAAATGTGTAAGTAAATATAACAGTGAAAAAACGGGTAGGGATGTGAAAGTGAAGGACGTTAGTGGGGAGTTAAACAACATTATAATACACCAGTAACTGGTAACCCAAGCGAGATTTTTTTTTTTTGTTTAAATCTACTTTTAGATATAGTTATGTATTATTATTATATTTATAATATAGCGTAAACATAATGAGTATTCATATTTTAGGTTTTATAACCACATATACATTATATGTATATGTATATGTATACGTATACATCTAATAATCAAACAAAGTTTAGTTCCATCGATGCTAATTAGAACAGCCAGGGAGTGGAGTTGGGGTTCCGGAATAGTTGGCCATCGATGTATAGTTTATCAACGACCATCATAGTCCGTTTACCCTCCTGCCTATTTTGTTTCATTATAGGAAACAGTACCTTTCGCCGCTCATTAATCTCTCTAGGGAATTGGTCATTCATTCCGAATGAGGTCCCTTTAAGCTCCCGTCCTTTACTTTTAACAAATACTTTTTGTTTAAAATGCTCAAATTTGGCGATAATAGGACGGGGTCTATTGCCCCTACGGGCTCCAAGCCGATGTACCCGGTGAAAGGAGATGTTATTTACCGTCTCCTGAGTAATTTTTAACGATGTCGTCATAAATTTTTTTATCTCAACCTCTGGATTGTCAGAGGTGTTCTCGGATATACCTGAGAATATTAAATTATCCTGCATGCTACGGGATTGAACATCCAGAATAGTTTCTTTTAGCATTTTATTTTCCTTTTTAATGGTTTCTAACTCGGCTGAAACAGTCACGAGTGTAGCGTGTATCTCGGCATTGTTGCGTTGGAGATCATTTATTTGTTGGCTGAAGAATTCCATACTTACCTTAAATCCTTTCACCTCCTCGCAGATTAGGGAGAGGACCTCTAACTTTTTATTTATGGACTCCAGCATACTGACCGAGACCTCCGTAGTAGTTAGGTCGTCCGTGTCCGTCGCTGAGTCATTCTTTCTCTTTTTAGAGGGTTTCTTAGACGGTTTCTCGACGGAAGAGTCCTCCATCGCGCAGTTGTAAAAATAACCGTCAATGAAGCGTTCGAGGTCCTCCACGTTGGATGGTATTCCAAATCTGTCGGATGAAAGAGAAAAGAGAAAAGCCAAGATATATGATGGTTAAACTCGAATTAGTTTAGCATAATAGAGCTAGTTCTATCTTAGCAGCAGGGCGCTGCCATGTTGGGGTGTCCCGGTCTTGCTGTAGGTCTCGCGATAATCACAGCATCTCGCGCATGCGTCTCCTCCTGCCTCTGCCTCCTTCATGCTGAGGCTTCTAATACAATCCAAGTTGTTTAGCAAAGACACTAAAAGACCATGAAAATAAATATGTCCTTGGATTCAAAACATCAGAAAACTCCATCCTGCAAGAGGCTACAAAATATGTGTACGGTCCTTGAGCAAGATTCATTGGCTTGTGGCTGAAAATGTCAGCAGTTGGCCAGCAAATGAGTATTGATCCTTTAATTGAACACCCTACAAGAAAATGGAACATGTCCACACAAACCTAATCTGCTGTTGCCAACAAACAATACGCGTCTGTTTGTGCAAAAGGTTTTCATGGCTGCTGTAAAGAGATAAATTGTCGAGTAGTGTGGGGTTGAGGACCAAAATAGAGGAAGCAGTCAGGGAAGGCAGGTGTGATTCCAAAAATCCAAAATCCCAAAAAACAAAACATAAAAAGAAAACTAGGGCTTTTTGAATCTAACAAGAAACTAAATTAATGAAAACCTAAAACAAAACAGATTCAAAGAAATAAAGACCCAGACTAAACCTAGAAGGACAAGACTACTAACCAAGATGACAAATAAAAGCAAACAAATGATCCAACAATGACTTTGGGGAAGAACTAAGGCCATTTCCACTTGTTCCTCAAAAACATTTTGTACACATGGAAACGTTTTAAGACAGCGGCTGTGTCAAAAGGGTGTCCCAGACGCTTTGTGCGGCCAGTCAGGTGAGCGCCCCAGAATCAGGAAGCTTTGGCGGCTACAGCAGGGCTTGAGTTCCCAGAAGAGGAGCAGAAGGCGACCGCAGGACGTGCACCGCTGGAACAGGCTCGGGAGGAGGTCACAGAATGTGCTCCGCCAAAAGGGGTCAAAGGACGGCCAAAGGATGTCCTTTGACGGAAATTGAGTCTGGTCAACCGTCCTATCAGTCGCATTTCTGAGGCGGGGCAAACCTGAGCTAACAGACAGTGTAATGAACCAATGAGCAAAGAGTGGAGTGACATCAGAAAAGCAACTCCATGAAGTATTTTTTTTTTCCTGCGGAGCCGGGGTAAAAATTCAACAACCAGCCGACAAGCGACAGTAGTGAATGACTTATGTCCTTGTTGCGGGAAAAATGGTGTGAAGAGTGATGTTGCTCACGAAGACAACGTCACGCAAATAGATGTATTTGATAATGGGGTCAGGGGACAGCCGCAGGACGTGCACCACCGGAACAAGGTTAGGTGTAGGCCGCAGGGTGTTCCCCGCTGAAGCCAGGTCAGGTGGCGCCCGCAGGATGTGCGCCGCCAAAACAGGAACAGGTGTTGGCTAAAGTCATGTGCCTGCTGGAACAGGCTCGGGAGACGGCCGGAGGATGCGCTCTGCTGGAAAGGGGTCAGAGGACGGCCACAGGACGTGTGCCGTTGGAACGGGGAATAGAGTGCGGCTGGAGAATTCTCAGCGCAGGTGCGGTGGGAACGGGTCTGGTCACGGTGCTTGTCCACCTGCGCAACCAGGTGGTTCAAGTCAGGTTCTGCAACGTGTCCCTCAATGCGCTCAATTGCTAGGTCTTCCTGTTCAGCAATTGTCCTCAGTGCAAAATTGCACGGCTCAATGCCTCTGCTTCTGCTGGGTTCAAACTTGTTTGGACCATTATGTCGAGTAGTGTGGGTAGTGATGTTATCCATATTTAACCATATACGTACCTAATTTTCTTAACCTCTTCATCGGGGACACAGGAAAGTAAACAAACAAACAAAAAAAAACTACTTTCACATTTCTTCACTGGTTTATGCCCTATATTGTTGCTTGGGAGAGCTTCACCCAGCTATCAAAGTAGCACAGGCTGGTCTCAGTTTGTCACTGTTCGCACCTGCGCTCAACTTATTCTTATCCTTCTCAGTTTTTATGATTGTACCACTTTCCTGATCCACACTTTCCTACGTAGACTGAAGCCATGATAACAGTTTGGTGGAGATCTTTATTGCTTAGTTCAGTGGTTTTCAACCGTGGTCCTCGAGTACCCCTATCCAGACTGTTTCCCACAAACAACACATGTGTTTTAAATGATTAGCTAATCAGCAAGCTCTGCATGAAGCCTGATAACGATCCTGAGCTGTGTTGGCTGGGGAGAGATTTAAAACAGGCTGTATAGGGATGCTCGAGGACCTGGTCTGAGAACCAGAGGCTTAATTTACCTCAACTTCTTGCCGTCATTGTCTGTTACTATGTGCTCCTATGTCAAACAATTGAATTTTCTTGCCACTGGTTGACAAGATATTGTTATTGATTCTAATGTGTTTGACTGTGTTTTATGATTTTTTTGTTCCTCCCATTTGTATATTTTATGTTTATTTAATTCAGTTAGCCTTCTTCATAGCAGTAGAGGGAGGCTGTTTACCACTATGGTTACCTCACATTGAGAATAATAATAATATCGGATTTATATAGCGCTTTTCTAGACACTCAAAGACGCTTTACAATGGAATGGATACATTATCCATATAAGAATCACTCTTGTAGACAACCATTCACACTCTTTACTTCCTTTACTTCATCTTTCTTTCTTTCTTTCTTTCTTTCTTTCTTTCTTTCTTTCTCTACTTACATATTTACCCGTATTGGAATTAATTTGAACAAGGGTTGTAAAATGACGCACTTCAGATCCTGTCACTACAATATGAAACTTCACAGTTCCAAAATAGAACTTTAAATCCTCCTTGTTTCTCCCATTTTGGATCAGGAATGAAAAATTCTGTACCCTGCATAGCACATACTCAAGCACGTACAGCCACATTCTACAAGCGTTTGAACCTAATTACAGGAAGTGATTGGGAATTTTCACACACAACTAAACAAAATTTGCTGCTCAAGAATGGAAAATGCAGCATGAAAACAGGCATCAGTATATCAAATACATAACACACTCTAACATGGGAGTTAGAGTACAGACAGTTCATTTGATGCATTTTAATGATTTCAATTTGTCACTCCTATTAAATCTGCCACTATTTTTGTAAGGCCTACATGAGGACAAAGTCAATTGTTTTGATGTAGGATTATAAAAGTGCCTCTTTGCTTTGATTGCTTAATTACACTCTTTCCTCCATTGCATCAAAGCAAATGACTCCAAAAAATGCACATTTGTGTACACGCTTAAGGCTTAAACGGACCTCTAGAGTTAAGCACTAATTAAAGAGTCTGCTGTGTTATTTTATAACTTTACATCGTCCCTCTGACACATGTACTATTTCTAACTTATTTACTGCAATCCTTAATACTGTGAATTCCCACTGGAAGTGAGAGATGTTGAGGATGCATCAAAGGCAGCATACTAATTATGTTTGACTGCCATTGCTCCGTTTAGATAAAATTAATCTTGCTGCAGTCCTCCATGCCTTATCTTGAGCTCACTCTTTTGCCGCCTTCTTATCTGTTAGTTTGTCAGTGAATGGAGATCGTATGATAACAGGTCATTGCGTATTCCGGTCAGAACAGGTGTCATTGTCTGCATGATAAAATAGACACATAAAATATTTCCCTTTTCAAGATTCTTTATTGACAAGATGAGTGATTATGGGACGAGTTTACCCGCGACAGGTACGGCTCTCGTTCCACTCGCTTCTTGCATTAGATGAAGCGTAAAAGTCTGGGGGTTGCACGACAAGGACTGTAAGGTACATGTAGGCAAAGTTTTGAAGGTGAAGACGTGACACACTGGGTGAAAGATAGCGGGTGACCTTGCTGCATGCCGCAGCAGTGACCGGGGGTCCCCCCCCCCCCCCCCAAAAAAAAAACATGATGTCAAAATACAGTAATAAAAATGTGCTTTGCGGCAAAGTCATGCGAAATACGCTGACCATGACATACAAACACAAAATGAATCAAATAAGTATTTAATAGTAAATTAAAGTTGTCCAAAATGTTGTAGTAAAAAATATGATTTCATATTCCAAATATTCGCCCACTGGCAGATCATAGCAATGAATTGGATCGATCCTTTGGAGGAAATCGTGGCTATTCGTCCCTTCAGAAGTTCACCGTTTGAATTTGTGCAGCCTTAGAGCGCCCTCCAGTGGTTGCTTTGTTCATTGTTTTGCTGAGTAAAAAAAGACAGAATTCCTATGTGGCAGCATGCAACGCCGACTCGTTTATGTGTTACACAAACTGTTGGATCCTGTTTCGTTGTTGATTTGGACAAGAATTGTCCGTAAGTACATGTGATGTTAAGAAAATTACACTGTGTATTCATTTTAGTTAATTTAGGACAGTTATTAAAGATAAGAGACTGCTGAATGTGGAATGTAACTAGCTACTAGCATGAGAGTGTGTCGTGTATAGTTAGCTAATACACTTGTGTTTTTTTGTTTTTTTTAAGTTTCATGACGACCTAAAAAGGGTAATGGTCATAAACCATTGTTCAAATAAACAGCCAAAAAGGAAAACGAAGTCTGGTTATTTGGAACGTCGTTAACTCGCTGTCTAGCTGGAGAAATCGAGAAGCTTCGGAGCGAGGACAGCATAATGGCCGAGAAATTACCTAGGTTAGGTATGTATGCAAGGCAAGGCAAGTTTATTTCTACAGCACATTGCATACACAAGAAAACTCAATGTGCTTTACATAAGGAAAGACAACACCTATAAGCATCAACAAACACAGCAATTAGCAACATTATGAGCAAAGCAGAGAAAACTAAAGTAACTTACAAAATTTACTTAAAGAACAAAAACATGAGACAGCAAACTTTAAAAACATTTAGAGAAAATACAATTTCTAAAATAATTAAAAGAAAAAAACTGTTGCTGAATACAGGTGTGTGCAAAGAGTGGGGTCGGGCATCCACCTGAGGGGGGCATCCATCGTGCCCCCACACCATATACCCCACTCCCATTCAACACTATTAACATACCTTTGAACATGAATTTGAATGTGACTGGGTTGTTCTGAACAGCCATATCCCCAATCATAACAGGGTGTGCACACAACCAAATTATCTCAGGTGTTTATTTGATTTCCCCTCTTGATTTTTTTGAAAGTTGCACACACAATAATGGTGGAAAATTGTGGCACATTAGTTGTATTTCTAATTACTCTATAAACAAGTGGTCATGATTCAGGACCTTGCCACAACATTATTACAGACGTCCTACGTGTAGGATGAAATAAAATGTGATCACCATATTATGATCCATTACAAAATCTTGAAGAATTTAAGTGAATCTGTGAATCTGTGAACTGTGTGTGCAAACGTGAAAATGAGTCTGGACTGTCCTCTAGTGAAATTTTTCTAGTACTACATTAGCAGCTGTCACAAGTTCATTAATCAATCCTCTATTTATTATCTGTACCACAATGTTTTTATTACTATTATTATTATTATTTGTAACTGAGCATCGTTTGTGCCAAGAGGAAATACATATGCAAATTAAATAGTTGAGATGTAATAGCATATTGCTGTAACACTCAAACTGTGAGCAGTATCTTTTTACATTTTCCCCTAAATTCTAAATGACAATATAGCAACAACAACCCAGTAGTTTAGAAGTGGTTCAGTGAATTCTCTTCCCCAACGCTGACTGGAATGCAGCAGCAGCAACAACAACAAAAAAGCGTTTCATTATTTTCTTCCTCTGCAGAATATTTTTTATGAGCAACCGTTGAGAAAAATAAATTTTATAATCCTGAGCAAGAAGAGACCCGAGCTCCCACAGTCCACAAGGAAATGCTGCATTTTAGGTCCCCCTCCATAAATCTACAAAATCAAATTGTCAAGTGAAGTTTACAAACACAGGTCCAACTCATCTGCCTCTGACTCACCCCTCTTTACTGTATAATAGGCTATGTCCAAACAGTGCAAGCAACACACAAAGCAATCAACAGAAAGACATCTGGTTATATGAAATATTAATACGGTACCTCCTTAACCATTTTCCTGCCCACGGTGAAATCAGCATGTAAAGAAACTCACCCATAATGGTTGAAGGCCAACAGGAAAGGGAGGCCACACATTAATTACATTATTAGAGAGGAAAGCAGCCATTTCTAATCTGTCCAAAGATGTCCTGCTATAGTGAATCTATAAGATGCTGCCTCAAGGTCAACACAGAAGTTTGACTTTTTAATTGCAGATGTACATTTTGCACCTATAAAGAAACCAGGGACAGCCCGATGAAGTCAGACATTTCTGTAGACATCCAGAAGTTGTATTAAGTGATGAAACATGCATTGAAAGAGAAGCACGGTGATGTAGCAGAAAGCGCATCTGCCTCACAGATGACACAAAATGGGTTTGAATCTCTGTTCAGGCTTTTGTGTGGTGTTTGCATGCTCTCCACATGCTTGTGTGGGGTTACTCCGTGCCCTGCTATTCGTTGGCATCAAGTCAGCTGACTTGAGCCTATCAGTGTAGAAAAACATGGCTGACGAATGACTATGTATAAGAGAGAGTTAATTTATCAATTGCCCTCCATCTCAGGTAGTCAGTGGACTACCATCAATGTTTAGCACCTCTGCCTCGCATTTCTGAGGTTATGGGTTCGAATCTGGAGCCTTGTGCTTACATACTGTAGGTTTTCTACGGGTACTCCGGTTTCCTCCCACATACCAATACATGCAAGTTAGGTGTGTTGAAGACTCTAAATCAGTGGTTCTTACTTATTGTTAACCTGAGACCCGCATTTTCCACTTAATGCAAACCATTTTGTTTTTTAAAAAATTGCCTCGAAAAATGCAGAGTAAAGAGTATAGTATATTATTTCAATTATATTTATAATGTATTTTATTCTATATTTAATTTAATTTCATAATATTTCTAATTTATATAATGTCATATTTTATGGTGAAATTAGCCAGTAGCTTGGCACAAGGTAAGCACAGCTGCAGCTAGTTTTTTTGCGACTGACTTGATTGTTCTGTAAGAAGCGCAAAGAGCAAAGATTGATTTTGATGTGTCAATGTGCCAAATATATATATATATATATAGAGAGAGAGAGAGAGAGAGAGAGAGCACCATCTTGTTTTTCACGCTCTGGGCTAGAATGTGGAGGATCTCATGTGTCTGCTTTCACTTTGGCTGAATGCATGGGCCACTTTTCGCATCCACCTAACACTGTGTCTTGGGTATGCAAAGAAAGAAGGAGACCCAAGTGTGCTCTATCTGACCCCTCTCGGCATCACGTCCAATAAAGCAGAAAATATCAAATAAGCTTTGAAGTCTGTAAGGACTTCCTGGTCATTTTGACTTCCCAGAGGTAATCCCTGACCCAAAGGTCTCCACAAAAACAGCTGGAAGAGTTATTTACTTTTTTACTCTTTTTGTTTTGTTTTCTGTGACCTTGCTACTGAGGGTCAAGCTAAAAAATGCTGCACTAGTGTGATAGCTTCAAGTGTTCAGTAGCAGGGTAATGAGGAAGTAAAGGTATGAGGAGGAGGAGGAGGAGGAGTGTGATGAAGAAAAAGGCAAAACCCAGCAGGGAGAAAGCTTGGTGAGAAATCCTCTCACATTACAAACTGATGGGTCTCCTGTCAGAACCCCGTATGCAGGCTTTGCTACAGATGATGAGGGGAAAAACCTCAAAGTGCGAAGGAAGAAAGAAAGCAAAGAAAGAAGCAATTATAGTGGGAAAACTTTGACGTAGCTCAAAGTATACAAAGACTCGGTGCTGGTTAGGCCTATTAAAGGATAAAGGATAGGACAGTCATTAAAGGGGGCAGTCAGGCTTTGCAGTCATCACTGATTAGAAGAGACCAGATAAACATGATTTTAATGAAGAATGATAAGCCCTACTTCTGGGAGTTTAGTTTAATGAGCACATAAGTAGCAACCTGATATGCACAATTTATTTTTATTTTATTTTATTGTTGGCTTTATTTTCTTGCTTAAATATATACATTGAATCCATAGCTGTCAGTAATGTGCATTGATTGAGAACATACATTCATCCTTGTACAAATGCATTATATGTGTTTAATTAAAGTGTAACCAGCGAAATGAACATAAAAATAAAATCAAGGTAAATGTTTGGTACATATAGAAACCGAACCAAAATATTCCCTTACATGGTTGCTTTTTGTGTGTGACTTTTTAACTTTTCTGCATCCAAAGCCATGCCTTTCCTTTTAACAAATAGCCCATTGTAAGGTCTGCTTGCATTACTCTTGCTTTTGTGTCAATAATATCCTGATCAGTTGTGCAACGTTCCACAGGAAGCGGTCAGGGACATTTCCTATTGCCGTTTCTGTCACTGAGCCGTCAAAATAATAACTTTGAGTTTAACTGCTGTCTCAGTGGTAATAAACACTTTTGTTTATACTTCTTTTGTTCTCTTTTCTTCTTTCCTGCATCCTTGTGCTTCTTATTTTTTCACATTTCAACATCATTCCTCGCCCAGACCACTTCTCTGAACAAATAACTCTTTTTAGTTCTTTGCTCCTACTGTTGTAGCCAACTCACAACATGTAAAATGGCCTCTAGTCAATGTATCATATTTCAGACAGCACATCTATTTGGGTTAAATTAAATGCCACAGTACAGATGCATTGTCTAACTCAGGAAAGCCAACGAGCCAAACGAGACGAAGACGGCCATAACCAATCTGTCCTCAACAACCACTTAAGCATTATTTTTTCCATCCAAAACAAATCAAAACCAAATGCTCGCTGAACTTTTTTTTTTTTTTTTTTTTTTTTTTTTTTTTTTTTTTTTGGGAGATCTCAGTATTGATCATTTGAAATGTCATCATCATTGTTCTCCCTTTTTTTTTTTTTTTTTTTGTATGTGTGTTTGTGCGTGTGTGTGTGCGTGTGTGTGTGCGTGCGTGCGTGCGTGCGAAAAAAAATAAAAATAAATAAGAATTCCCATACCGTTCACCTAAACCGAACACTTCAAAATCCAGCCAGAGTCGTGGGGCCGCCAGGAGACCCAAAGGGGGACCAAAGAAAAGAAAGAAAAGCGAAGCCCAGCACCGACCAGACACCACCCACCGGGCCACTAACCTTCACCAACCCCAAAGACATCCCAACTCCAACAAAACAGGGAAACCTCAAGGGCCCAAAGGAGAAACTGAGGAAAGGTAGAAAGGACAGACGAAGCAGAGTGAGATCCACAGACACCAGCCTCCACCGAATCAATGACCTGAGGGAGAAACAAATTGTGTCTGAGTCTCGATAGATGCTGGTGTGGTGGATCTAGCATGCATGAAAATCTCCACCAAAGAGGGGAGCCGTCGACCTCCGCCAGGACAGAGCAAGCGCAACACCTCAGGGCCCCCCAGGTCGCGGCCGCGCCAAAGGACGACCCCCGGGCCCCGCAGGGGCCACCGGCCGGAGAGCAAACCCCGGAGCAGGAGCGCCCCCCACCCCAACGCGGCCCGCGCCCCCAACCCAACGCAGCAGGACGGGGCACTGCAGGCCCACCAGGCACCCCACCGGCCCACAACCCCCGCTCCCCCCGCGACCCCCCCGCCCCCCACCCCCGCCACCCACCCCAACCCAGCCCCAACCGCCCCCAGGTCCCCAAATCCCCAGACACCCTCCCCACCCCAGCACCCCCCACCCCGGCACCCCCACCACCACCCCCCCACCAACCAAGCCGCCCCCGCCCCCCGCCCCCACCCCCACCAACCGACAGCCCCCCAGCCCCCGACCCCAGACCCCGGGGACACACCGCACCCAGGCATCCGCGCCGAAGAGGGGGCCGGGCAGCGGAGCGGAGAGGGCACCCGCGCCCACCCCACCACGCGGAGGGACGGAACACCAGGGGCAGAAGGGGAGATGGGGGCACCGGAGGACGGGCGGCATCCCCGAACCCCAGGCCCAGCGGGGAGAGGCCCCGGTCGTCACCCCAACGATCAAAGTGAAAAACTAACCCTGTTACTAAGTTCGCCAGCTCGCCGACTGGCGAACTCTACCCCTAAACCGTGTGTGTGACCCCACCCAGTGTATATACATAAGTGTGTGTGTGTGGTGCATTAAAATTGGGGGCAGGTGAACCGGAGCAGAGGGAAATGATATCCCCCCCTGCTCCGATCCATCCGCCCCCCAGGCATGTCAATGAGCGTATGTGGTGCATTAAAATAAATTAATGGGGGGGGGGGGGTGCACACGGACAGGCGACCGCAGCACTGCTTCATACCGCGGCCGCCCCAACCGATGCCCCCCCCCCCCCCCCCCCCCAGTTGTGTGGTGCATTAAAATTTGGAGGGGAGCTGCAGGGCGGAGACGGTGTCTCCACCCCACCCCACTCCCCCCCAAAGTGTGTTATGTGCCCTAAAATGTATTGTGCAAAACTAGTGCAGTGAGTTAAGAGGAGCGACCAGCTGGGCCCCCCCCAACCGGGCGGGGGGGGGGAGGCGCACCGGCCCACCAAAACCCCCACCCACCCCACCGGGACCCCGGCGGGGCTTGCCCCCCGGATACCGGGGCCCGCCCGAAGTGCCCGGAGGCCCACCGGAGCGGGGCGGGCACAACACCAATCCCGCCCACTCCCCCGGCTCCCGGAGCGCCGAGACCCGGGCCACGGACGGAACCCCCGGCCTAGGGGAGGGGGAGGAGGGCGGACAGGGGAGGGGGAGGGGACGGGGGAAGGAGACGACAGGAAGGGCAGGAGGCAGCAGCAGGGCCGCAGAGAGAGGGGGAGAGGAGGAGGAAGGGCGACGAGGGAGAAGGGACAGGGAGGCGGAGGACGGGCGGGGAGAGGTGAAGAGGGAGAGGAAGCAAGGGGGAGGAAGGGGGAGGGGAGAGGGAACCACGGGGCACCCCGGCGGTCCACAGGCCCCGACCCGCGTCGCCGGACCCAGAGCGACGGACCGCGCCGGGGCGGCGCCGCCCCGGACACCAGGGAGAGCCCCGCAACACAGCACCCACCACGAGACCCAGGGAACGACCAAGACGCAGCCGCCACCCAGCAGCCAACAGAGGGGCAGACCCGCCCACGCCCAGCCAGGGGGGACAGCACCTGTAGCGTTAGTCCCCTGGCATGCAGTGAATCCGAATATTAGCCTTTAGTGCCCATTGGAGGTGAATCTGTTCGATCCTGTTGGCAGCAACTGGGTTCCTGACTATAAAAACACAACCATTAGTAACAAACTGCCAAATGCAGAGACATCAATGTAAGTTATCACAATGTGGTGGCTCTCGCTAACAGGCAGAATTAAATAACCAGAATTAGGTTAAAATATTCTATATACGTAGACCATATTTCTATGAATTTTGATATTTGTTTTTTATTTGAGGCCGATATTTTTTCCATTAAAATGTGATTTATAAGGAGGTTAGACCATTGGTCGATATTCAGAGTTTGTTTATTTTTCCAGTTAACAAGAATTGTTTTTTTAGCGATAGTAAGGGCTACAAGTGTAGATTGAAATTGTTTATGTGGTAGGTCAGTTGTTGTTAGGTCACCTAGCAAACACAAGTTTGGAGATAAAGGTATCCTATAGTCCAAGATAGCGGAAAGTTTTTCTAAGACTTTAGTCCAGAAATACATAACCGGGGTGCATAACCATAAAGCATGAAAATAAGTGTCTGTAGTGTTTTGTAAACACTGGAGACAAATGTCGGAGTCGGAGAGGCCCATTTTCTTCATCATATATTGAGTAATGTATGTTCTATGGATTATTTTGTATTGGATAAGTTGTAAATTTGTGTGTTTTGTCATTTTAAATGCATTTTCACAAACTTGAATCCAAAAGTCAGATTCCGGAGCTATAGACAAGTCTGTCTCCCATTTTAAGATGGGTAAAGACATTTTATCCGTATATGAAAGTAACTTATATATTTTTGAAAGTTTTTTTGTTGTTGTCGGAGAAAGCTTGGTAATATCTTTAGCTAAGCCAGGCGGTTGGAGCGTACCCTGAAGTGTTGGAATTTGTTTCTTTATCATTTTTTTAACTTGCAGATAATGTAAAAAATTTCCGTTTGTTATTTTGTATTTTTGGAGCAAAGATGTATATGATATAAACATATTATCTGAGAAGAGATGGTGAAGATGTGTGATTCCTTTCTGCTCCCACATACCTAAATAAAACGTTTGGTTGTTAATTCGAAAGTCAGGGTTATGCCATAGGGGAGAAAGCCCACAGGGCTCCACTTGGGCTTTTGTAATTTCTAATGCCTTCCACCAAGCAGTCAGGGTGGCGGAGATCATTGGGTTTTTAAAACAATTATGTCGCTTAATCGATGTTGTAATAAAGAGTAAATCTAGAAGTCTGAGGTTATTACAATCCTTCTGTTCTAGTTCCAGCCAACTGCTCGCTGAACTTTTAATGCACTTTTATGGCTGCAGATATGCAATGCATAAAAAGATTAATAAATTAACTGATGCTCAAGTATAGCCTTGCAATGAAGACATCACATAAAATCACTGGCACCCTTATTTAAATGTATTATCATGTAAAACATTAACATACAAATACATTTATTAAAAAACATGTGGAAGGTATTTATAAAATGTGACAATCACCTGCTAAAACCTATACATTTTTATGTGATCTGCCGCAGTTATTTCCACACTGTGGCCTCATGTTTTTCCTTTGAACAATTCCTTCACTGCTTCAAAGACTCAACTTAAACATTGACAACATTCAGTGCAACCGCACAATCTGAACTCTATCTGCCTGGAAAGCAATGCCGTTTATGCTTACTTGCCATGCAAGAGCTCTAAACCACTACAAACAGCCAGTACAATAATAGTTTGTGAAGAGCTGCACATTCTGTCCAGATGTGCAAGCTACATTTGGCTCAAATAGACATAGCCATTGCCAATGATCATCACATGAGGCATCTACATCTGTGATCATAACTCATTCATCACTTTTATACCATACGTGTGGACCGGACTGAAAAGAAGAGAGAGAAAAAAAGTCACCTATCACCCTGCAGAGAGAGCCTTAGTTGTCATCAGTTCTTGGAGAGAATCAAACTTAAAAATAAAAAGACTGGTCCTCAATCATGAGCATTATGTTATTCTTTCATTTCTTACGTACAGCACTGTACATACTGGAACTGTTAAGTAGAGTTCCGGTGAAGCTTAATGCAAGCGTGACCTACATACGTCAATGCACAAGAGCCCAACTATTTATTGAATATGAATGTGTACATTCCAGAAAATAATTATTGATTGATGATATATGTGAGAATAGGTCAGGAAATATCCTTCGAATGACGAGCCTATCCCAGCTGTCTTGGGGAAGCTGGCGGGGTACACCCAGAACTGGTTGCCAGCCGATCACAGGGCACAAACATGCCTTCACACCTAGGGACAATTCATAGTATTTAATTAACCTACCATGCATGTTTTTCAGAACGTTTGAGGAAACTGGAGTACCTGGCAAAAACCCACACAGGCACAGGGAGAACATGCCAACTCCACCCAGGTAGGCCAGAGTCTGGATTCAAACTTACAACCTCTGTTCTGGAAAAGGGATGTGCTACCACCTCTTCATTTATAGAAATATAAAAATGTTATTTGCAATAAATGCAACCACATAGATCGTTTTGAAAAGGTGCCAAATTACGACCAAGTGTTCCGTATTTTAGTTTAGCGACCTCTATCGGCCATAAATAAATAGTGCAAAAATCCAAAAGCGAGACTCGAACGCGGTCCATCCGGTCATTTATTTGGCCAGTTATTGGTTTAGTGTTGTCTACATGATTTGTAGCGGTCTGCAACCTCACTGTGCCTTGTCTTCTGACCAAATGACCCGGGTTCGATTAGCATGACTTTTTTTCGCTGTTTAACATGGCTGATAGAACATGGCTGATAGAACATGTCGATAGAGGTCGCTAAACTACAAAACGTGACATTTGGTCGTATTTTGGTGCATGGAACAATGACCAATATGGTCGTTATTGTTGGAGGACTTGTTGAGGCTACAACATGCTGACTTAGACTGTCACAAATTTTCTTAAGCTACCCAGGCTAATATTTAAGGTCAGGTGAATCGCATATAGGGCCACAGTACCTACACAATCAGGTCTGCTTGTCACTCTGTGACCCGTTCAATCTAGTTGCATTTATCTGCTCCTTTCTGCACTTCCCTCTTGACTCTTTTGTTCAAGTGGAGCTGGGGCCTCCCAATGACACGGGGCTTGTTCCTGTAAAACTAATAATGACTGAGATTTGTGCGGGCTTAGCATTCTTTCTCCCCTTCACGGCTTGACACTGGGAATGGAACAGGGGAGGGGTGGAAGGGTCCGAGTGAGGTTTGTTTAACACATTTGTGTGAAAGAAATAAAGTGCAAAAGCTCAGTCCAGAAGGTAAGAAAGGTAATGTCACCAAGTGGTCGAGTTCCCAAAAGCATAACGGACGCATGATTCTTTTCTCGGTCAGTCCTGCAGGGATCACCGAGTTGAGCGCATGAAAACTCCTCTGCTGCTTTCCCAGCCACGCTCTCGTAAATCATCCTCTCCCAGGGATGCAGACACCAGCGTCGGCCAAAGGGGTCAACACAGCTCACGAGCAACATGTAAATCTAAAGCACAAACGATGAGACACGTTTCACATCTTCTTGACTTAAAAATCCATGTAAGGATCCCCAGATGTGGGAGGAGATGAAACAGGAGGGCAAGGGGGAGGTCACTCTCACTAGGCCTCCTCCTCTAGCAGAGACATGTGCATATAGTGTGCCAGCAGACCACTCTGATGCACAGACAGCTGCCATTCCTCTCTTCTCTCTCTTACATTTCTCCCCTGCACTGCCTCTCCCCCCTCCTCTCCTCTCAACTATTCCCTTTCCTTCTGTCTACTTCTGGCCCGCACTTTTCCTCAGGCGAATATAAAGGCAGGTCCTGTTGCAGAGGGCTTGTGTAATCTTGGCTGCACATGAGCACCAGAGACTCGCTTTGGTTGCCTCGGCTGCAAAAGCTCACACGGACGAGCTCTGGTGGCTCAACGGACAAACTTGAGAGAAAAGTGAGGAAGAGAGAGCACCTCTGAGGAAGAAGTTAGAATTAAGGTGCAGGAAGTGTACGCGCACCATGCCGGGATCTCTGACACTGCTACTGTCTCTGTTGGTGCTCTCCACAGGAAGTGATGCCAGAAGAATCAGGAAAAGAGGACTCAACCAAAAGGTGGGATCTCAACTTCATAGCCAAAAAACATTATATTCAGATAGATGCCAATTGAAATTTGGGGCCTATATGTATTATTCTTGTTTGTGGGAGTAGATGAAAGCACAATGGCTGCTCTGTTAGGAGGCAGAGGTGAAAGGTCATCAGTTGGCTGACTATTGTGTCTTTTTTATTCTTATTTGGCAGTTGAATATAATGTGTGTTTTAAATGGCAGATGTCTCACTAGATAGTTGACATGCTTTATGATGAATGGTGGACACCAACCACTAAGTTTGATAACCTATTGTACATTTCATTCCTGTTGCTGGGCAGAATTAGTGGAGCAAAATTATTTGCGCCCCATAGTCAAAGTTTCAGCTGATGACAAATATGAAGATATGGCATTATTATATGACTATTTTGTAATATGTAGCGATGCCTGATAATATCGGTGGCCGATAATTATTGACCAATTTGATGACATCATACAGATAAATCAAATAATGAAGAAATCTGCTGATAATAATAGACTTGCCACGTTGGTCTATCTGTTGTGTTTGTGGCTGAAGTTGTGCCCAACTCCTCAACCCCCTTCACCTTCACGGTGCTTTACGCAATGTTTCAATGTATTTGTACATGTTAGCCTTATAGTAGGACTCGAAAGTATATTTGCATTCAAGTTAATTTTACATAGAATCATTGACTTACTTATCAGTAATCGACATCGACACTTTCTAAATTATTGGTTTGTCGTATCGGTTGAAAATAGCATTATTGTGCATCCCTAAATGGTATATTTCATAGACAGAAATATAACATGGATGCAGGGTCACCTCTTTTTAGAGTGTACACTATGCAGTTCTGATTTTTCTGAAAATGCAGCCATAAAACAAGAAACTTAATAGAATGTATTCATGTGCTACTGCTTGTTTTTCTTCACTAAATTGTGAAAACTTGTTGTAGTAGTAGTAGTGTGAAAAATGGACACAGACAAGTGCAAGTATAACCTATTGATGTGGAGCAGAATGTAAAGTGTGCAGCAGGTTGGAATAAGTCACCCATTTTTATATTTCCATGTGAGCTGGTCAAGAGCACACTGGATGCCAAAACGGTGCATGCATACGTGCGTGTGTGTGCGTGCGCGTGCGTGCTTGTGTGTGTGCGCGCGCGCGTGGACGCGGACAGACAGGGGCCCCTGCTTGTTAACTCAGCTCAGTGTGGCTGAGTGATCAAAAGTCCAGTGTAGCGTGATGCCTTGTCATCCTCTTATGCTTCAATGTTCTCACTTTCAGACCAGTTGACATCGTTGTTGGCTCTTCCTCTTCTCCTGATTTTGCTGGTAGACATTCACCTCTCCTTATAAATACTTTCTCTCCTCCCCTTGACCATGCGGTTCTTTTCCTCTAACACAGCGTGCCGTCTTAGTTTATGGGATGGGCTCAAAGTTCGTACTTGAGCCTCAAAGCTACTCTAATTGGAACATGCTGAGATGGCTGTTCAGAAGCAATTTGCTTATTTTCTTTTCATCTCTGTATCTTTCATTTCGTCATTTCTTTGACCATTTCCCCCTCTCACTCTCACACACACACACACGCACACACACACGCACACACACACGCACACACACACACACACACACACACCGTCTTAAGTCATACTACTGTACTGCTAATTATCACAGTGACAATGCATTTTATGAAGGAGAGCAGATACAGTTCTTATATGTCTTTTTACACATGACACCGTTTCATCAATTTAATATTAACAGTGACTAACTTATTCTTAGATGTGTATGACAAGTAGGGCTGAACAATTATGGGAAAAATAATAATCACAATTATTTTGAATGAGATTGAAATCACGATTAATAAGACAATTATTCATTGATTTAAAAATATATATTTTTCAACTACTATAACTCAACTACTGTACTCAAAACGCTGATCATAGCCTCATGCTCATTCATCGCTTCACGTTGAACATTTTATTCTTGAACACTATTCTTTTTGTTAAGTAAATAATACCCTTGTAAATATGAAAACCAAGCCTCTTACATTTACATTCTTTATTTTCTAACTTAAGCATTACAATACTTTGTCATATTTATTTTATCATGTTATTTTCTCAAATCTGGGGATTTAGTGGGCTAAGATGGGACCTCAGGGTTGTAATTTGTGCTATGTCATGTGGAAAAGTGTATTGGTATGACGAATAAAGTCCTTAAATATTTGTATCCTTGAATTTTGAGGAATTGAAAATTCCTTGAATAATTAAAAACTTAACTTTAAATATGACTTAAACAGACAGCAATAATTTAAATTAGTAAGAAAGTAATATGAGAAATAGCAATTGAAAACAAATACTGGCTGTTCCTGCACGTATTGGCCTCTTAGGGGCAGTGTGGTGCTGTATATGCATGAACTACACAAATAGAATTAGATAGAAGTCACTTAATTGTGATTGAGCTCTATTAATATAACTCATTGGGAAAAAAAAATTGTGCCTTTGAGCCTATGGGTACATTGGTGTGTGAATATTCGTTATAAGGAATATTACTACCAAAGTCACTGCTAATTTTCCGTTAGCATTTGTATGGGATACTCCATTGACTTTAGCATTAGCACTAGCCTAGCGATTTTTTTTAAAACAAAGCATGTTTTGTATTTAAATAAACAGTGCACAGTAATCGTTTTTCTTTGATTACTACGCTTGTAAGAAAGAAAGAAAGAAAGAAAAGCATGACATGCCACCTCAGTACACCTTAGTCATTTGTGGGTTCTCTTATTTTATTTGACTTCTTGGTTAATGTCTTTTTACACTTACAAGCCAAATATAAACAGCACAGTTAGATAAGATCAGCATATCGAGAACACACCTAATCTTTGCAACATAACTGTTCTCCGGCTATAAAGAATTGGTGATTTTTTTTTTTCATTTTCAATTATTTATCATTATTTGGCATTACTTTTCCATGATATCCAGTCAATATCCAAATAAAAATGTGAATGCATGAACTGCAATGGAGAAGAAAGTAACATTGTTACAAAAGATAAATAGCCAGGTATTAATATTTCAATCACAATTCACAAAAATAACCAACAAACAACAAGCTGACTTCAAAATGAAACGAGTTTAAGCGTAAAATCCATTTAATTGTCTTTTTACACAGATAAAACTTAAAATGTGGTCATTATAGTTTCTATAATGTTTCTTGTTATCAATTGAATCTCCCCTCTTGGTCATTCCAAAGGTGATAAATTCAGCAAAGTACACCTCCATGTCCGCCTAGCATGCCTGACTGACTGTTTAAGTTTGCTCTTCACTCATTCATCATTGCGCGTTTGACCTCTAGTCAGATATTTCCTATCACTTAAAACGTGTCCATCTTCTCTTCACTTATCTAAACCTCTTACGACCAAGTTCAAAGGTCAACAATAGCGGTTACTCAACACCGTCTGTGTTGGAAAGAGACTGGAGCCAGACAAACAGATGAAAGAAGTCATGGGAAAAATGACAAAAAGTGGTTATACAAAAACGTAAATAGAAAAGCTTGCGTGTGATGTAAAGATGAAATGCGATGTTCTTTGAAAGCACCTGCACTTCATGCACATGCATGCACATCACCAGATTCATGCAGACATAACACAGTCTGGCTCGCACCTGCATGGGCATGTATTGTATTTGATGTGAGGGGATAGTCTTGTGACAGCCGGTGGCATTGCGGACATTCACCGAGGACCAACTAAAAACATTCATTTTTAGCATTTGTGAAAATCATATTTATCACACGGGAAGTATTTGCTTTCTGTGAAGTTCAATTAAACAGAGACGGTATCTGGGAGGAGGACTATCACAAATGGACGGATTCACTTACAGCATTTGCTATATTACAAGAGTGGGCAATTTCTTTGAATGCATGGCAAATACAAGTCAGCTTTACTAAACACTGACTGCACTCAAGTTGCATAAAGTAATTTATTGACAGATAAAACACACAGGAAAGTTTTAACTTAAAACCTGTCTGCCATGAGATGGCATTTTTTGGCCCAGGCATGACGGATTCTTCCCAGATTTGATGCTGGACAATTATTTCGAATGCAAATTTCATTGACCACAAGTCAAAATACACATCTAATATTTCACATTTACATCACAGCAAACTGCAACCACAGTAATAAACTAAAATATTACTGAATTAATACCTCTTTAAAAGTTAGAGTTAACTTCTGAAGGGAAATGCTCAGGGCGCATGTCCAGCTTCTTGCACACATGCAATTGCTAGAAAATATATGTAAGCTGAATTAGACCAAATGATGTTTGTTTGTATGTGTAAACAATATTAGATTCTACCACAATTAAAGGACTGTCAGGCAACCTGTTGTGTTTACACTACATCAAATTGAGTGTAGGTGCAGGAAAAGGAAATGAGTCCAGACAACCCAACAGCAAACCAGATGCCTGCACTTGGAAGACATGTTCTTTCTTGTCGATGCAAGGGCGGGCACGACTGGGACCTTGGCCTTTAGAACCTATAGCATACAAACCTTGTGCGTGTTGGAGTGTGTGTGTGTCAGGGTTATTATAGTTTGGGAATTTTCATTTTAGTTAGTTTAGATTTTGTTTTGAGTTTTTTTTTTTAAGCGTGGTTCTGTTAGTTTTTATTAGTTTTAGTTATTTAAAAAATGCTTAGTTTTAGTTTAGTTTTGTTAGTTTCAGTGTTAGTTTTGTTAGTTTCAGTGTTAGTTTTGTTAGTTTCAGTGTTAGTTTTAGTTTAAAATAAAAAGTGTATTACTTGTGAACAATATTTAAAAAACACCATGGTAAAATGAAAAAAAGTTACACATTTTTTTACCAAGCGTTGCATTTCGGCTGAGTTAAATGAAAAAGCAGGCGAGCTCAGCCATTGGAACCAAAAGTCAAGCATGCAAAATTGTCTCCGAGGAGCGACGTCATCTGATGGTGCTTTTCTAGTGGCTGCTGCTAGGTGACGCCACTTCTGTGTGACAAACTTTCAAACGTTCTTATCCCAGTTAATATCGAAATAAATCAGTAAATAATTCAGTTTTGAAACAAAAAAGTTGCAAGTTAATTTTTTACGGAAGTGGTGAATGTTTGCATGTTTTACATTAAATGTGTAAAAAGCAGTGGGATGAAATAAGTTATTTTCTTCCCACTCAGGCATCTTGTTTCTACATTTGACATATACTTTTCCTTACGTCTTTGTTACCGATGTCAATTGGAGTTGATGGAGGACTTGTTGCATTTGGGATATGTTGCCTGAAATAAACACAAAATGAAATGAATGAAATCTACTTAAAATCACTGTTAAAATCATCCCCAAAGGCTCATGCATTCAATTAATTACAAAAGATTAAAACAAAGGACATTTTCACTATAATTATAGTTAGTTTTAGTTAGTTTTGTAAACATAAAATGTTGTTTCAGTTAGTTTTCGTTTAAAAAAAAAAAGTATTTTCGTTTTTATTTTGTTTTGTTAACGGAATTGGTTTTTGAATTTTAATTTGAGTTTTTTCATTAGTTTTGTTGAACTAAATTAACCTTAGTGTGTGTGCATGTGTGTGTCTGTGCAAACTGCAAAGCCTTATCCAATGTGACACCCTAGACTAGATTTTTTTTTTTATGGACACCCCAAATAGGCGATTCTCATACTGCTTACAAAATAAATCGAATAGCATTCATTTTACCATTGTCTTTAGTTTACAAGTTACCATTTCGCATCTCAAACAAAGATAATATTATAAAAGTAATAATAATAACAACAACAACAATAATAATAATAATAAATGTGAAATTATGAAAAATAGCATATAAAATCTGACTTTGCTTTTGAACTGTGGAATTATTTTTAAAAACAAACTCATGAATCAGACCTGATCAAAAATGATGTTGCCCCTAGAAAAGGTGTGTCCTCTCATAAGTTTAACAGGTGTCTTCAAACTTGTAAGCAGTCATCAGGCCTATTTAAAGGGGTACAAGTAGTCACTGAGCCGTTTGGTGACAGGTGTGTTAACACACCAAACATGGACAATAGTCAGCGAAGGAGAGTGTTGTTTCAGGATTTTAAAAATAAAATTATAGACATGCACATTAAGGGTAAAAGACTTAAAACAATCTCCAAGTAGCTTGATTTTCTATGACTACAGTTGCACATATTCAGAAAAGTAAGATCCACGGGAAAGTAGCCAAACTCCCTGTGATCTGGGAGGATAATACGAATGGTAACAAAATCGCCCAGAACAACCTCCGAAGAATTTAAAGGTGAACTCCAATGTCAAGGTACAGCAATGTCACATAATCACTCCATCCAGTGCTGTTTGAGCCAACGTGGACTTCATGGGAGACGACCAAGGAGGACATCACTGTTGAAAATAAACCAAGATTTTTTTTTTTTGCTGAACTATATGTTAACAAGACACAACGCTTCCATGACATGTTCTATGGACAGATGAAACAAAACTGGGACTTTTGAGCAAGACACATCAGTTCTATAGAACACTGTCTGTCTACTCTTTACTATGAAGTATTGATGATGCTCTGTTATGTTCTGGGCCTACTTTGCAACATCTGGAAGAGGTTGCTTTAAATCTGTGCAGGTTTCAATGAAATCTCAAGGTTATCAAGGTATTCTAGAGAAAAATGTTCTGCCCAGTTTCAGAAAGCTTGGTTTTTAGCTGATGCAACAAGACAATGACCCAAATCACAGCTAAACACACCCAAGACTGGCTAAGAGCAAAACGTTGCACTATTCTGAAGTGACCTTCTATGAGCCCCTGATCGAAATCCTATTGAACATCCTTTTCATTGAGTGCTTTGAGCAAATCACTGAGAGAACATCCATTCATCAATCCATCTATTCAGGGTCACAGGGAGCTCGAACTTGTTACATATGATTTCAAGCTAAGGCGAACTACTGTGTACTCGCCAGCCATTCACTCTAATACTCGCATTGCTACTAAGTGGAAACTGAACCAACACTTTCTGTACCAAAGTGTGGTGAATAAGAGCATAATTTGGCTAGAAGATTGAGGATGAGGAGCATGATGCTATGTGTAAAGTGAAAAATGAATGAATGGGGTCTGCTATGTTTTAAACCCATACATCATGTCAAACAGGAAAGAAACATTAGAGATTTTGTTGGAGATTTTTGCAGGAGCAATTGAGTAGAGATCGGATATAAGATAATGAGTAATCATGCCATTATCCAGTCCCAGTTGACTTGTGCTTCTTGTGCATGAGTGTAACTGTACTTCAGTTAGTGAATGAACTACCAAAACTGAGCTGAACAAATGATCATAAAAATGAATGTATACATATGTATACATTGCAATCAGGAAATAAAAATATTTGAATTGTTGGTAACATCCACATAACCACCAGGGCCCGGTTAAATACGCGTTGTTCAAAACACGGTTAGTCACGCAGTTTGTTAACGGCACCGTCAAGGTTAACCGTGCCATTTACGTCACTGGTTAGCACCGATATATCCCACAATTCCTCTTTTTGTTTACTTCCGGGTCGGTAAAAGAAACGACCCCTGGCACTCGACGCAAATAAATAAGCAGGAACTTTTTTGCTGACGAAGAAAGCGTTATTCAATCAATGGTCGAAGCTGATTTAGTTTCTCATACTTTTGTCAGATTTTTGGTCTAACATATTTGTATTTTTGACTGATTTGCATTTTTTGTGTAATATTTTGCTAGAATAGTTTTGAATTATTTGTCTTGTTTTTGTATTTACATACATCTAATATGTGTGTATTTTTCATCTAATATTTGTAACTATTAGTAATATTTGTAATTGTTTTACATTAAAATGTATTTTTTTTTAACCATTTAACTTGTAAATTAAAATTAAATCATTAGCCGCTATTCACAATGTTGCTCTCTATCTGATTATTGACGTAAAGCAAACAAGAAACTTCACAGGTAACCTTTCTTTGGAATCCCCTCCTACTAAATGTTGGGCAAGCCCCCTGTCCATTTTCAGAACTCGTCTTAAAAAACAGATTTTTATTCTTTCTCTTTTGGCTCAGCATGAGACTTGGCATTGTATTGCTGCTAAGTGGTAACGTGTGTGTAACTCTTCATCAGAATAATCACCAATTTCAAAGTCAAGACCTTGATAGTCTCTCTTTTTCTTGCGTTCAACAGGCATCATGAAGTTTTGAACAACAAGATAACAGTGCCGTTAAAAATAACCAGTGGTTAAAAATATAACCGAATTTTGCCATAATGAACTAATGGGTGTCTAAACACACATTTTTAGTTTTTGATGCCACTCTCCGTTGCCAAACATTGTTGGCTTTCATTTTCTGAGCTGGACGGTGAGCATGTTTGTCAAGGCTGCCAAATATACAGCACAGTTTGAAGCATTGTGTGCTAATTAACTGATTTGAGATGGGTTACACACAAGGGTCTGAAGAAACTGAGAAAGCTAACAGATGCAAACTGATTGCTGAGACTTAAGATTTGTTTGTTTAAAAAAAAATTATAATAATTAAATAGAGAAAGTATTCGTTCTCCTGCCACATAAACCACACACACAAGTACAGCAAAGTGACCTTGAAATTTGTGTTGGAAGTGAGTAATACTTTTTTCTCCACAGCACACTTCACTCAGTTTGCCTCAGCTAAACTCACCATTTAACACTTTTCCACTGACAAAAGCAGGTACAAACCTTGACACAAACAGCTACAATCTGCTAGTAGTTACAGAAATGACCCCTCTAAAAGGTTTATACTGCATTGCAATCGCATATAATTACCAAAAGATTGTGACAAAGGACTACGTTTGTCTTTGTGAAGCTCCTCAACTCACTTCAATTCAGAGCCTGCCTGCTGTTGAATTTGCTATTTGACCCAGCAATGATGCTCCAAAGCAAAGCAACTGGTTAGCACGTCCGTCTCACAGTTCAGAACTTGCGGGTTTTATTCCAGGCTCCGGCCTTCCTGTGGAGAAGTTGACACACATGCCAGATCAAGGTTTGCTGTTTTCAAGCTGTAAGATGGATCAAACTGTACAACTTGGTAGACATGTGGCTTAACAATACCTGAAAATGTCCTATATGCTGCTTCTTTTGTTATCTTGTGGTTGTTGTGAATTTTCAGATGCAGTCAGCTGTATAAAACAATGTAAGGGTAGTGAAGTTATTCCAAAGCAAGGAAATGGATTTTTAGGAACTATGAGTTCATCCCGGAAAGGAATGCTAGCCTCAAATAATAGAGTGAGTCCAAGTTTTCATAACATCAAACCACAGAGACAATGTCTGTGATGCACATTCCATCACGTTAGCACACAAGAGCAGATGTCAGCAGCAGTGTGTGCATTCCTGGCTTCATGCAAGTGTACAGTCAGACCATGAAAATTTATGTTTGTCAAAGCCACCAACGTGACGTGAGAAGTTGCTTGCCTCCAGGTCTTGCGGCCTACTTTCTGTTTATTCTCACATTCACCATGGAAATGTGTGTGTGTGTGTTCAAACTGTAGACTACCTTCCTAATCCAGGTCAAGACATTTAGAAAGTAGCTTGTAGTTTTTTTTACTAAAGCCAAGCCAAACCCTGTAACACATCTAACGCACACTTTGCTGCTCTCTAGTGGTCAACTTTACAAAGAAAAGGAGGCATTTTCCTAGCAACTTATTTTCTGGTCTCCCAGGACTACGAGTATCCCAACCACCCACAATCCACACAACACCAGAAGAATGACCGCTGCCCACCACCCCCTCAGATGCTCCCAGAAAGGGCCTGTGAGGTGCCAGGCTGCCGCTCAGATTCAGAGTGTGAGCGTCACAAACGCTGCTGCTACAACGGCTGCATCTATGCATGCCTGGAGTCTGTTCGGCCGCCACCAGGTCTGTGGAACCAACAAGTTCAACTCATCGACTTGTTTGTAAATGTTTTTAATTATGTCTGTGTCATCACGAGTAGTTCTTGACTGGCTAGTGCAACCCAAGCCTCGGTGGTTGGGGGGTAACGGCTGGCTGCTAGATGGTCCTGAGGAGGTGCTGCAGGGTGAGTATACAATGACCCATTATTGGAAACATTGCATTGTCAGCCTGGGGGCTTCGCCATGCTTTTTTAAAATCATGGTCTAACAAGGGCAGAGCGCCACCAAATGTTAAACATTTAACTTTTTACACCAACTACACTCTTAAAAGTAAAAGTGCTGGTTAGACCCATTTTAGGTTCTCCGACTTGTCCTCATAAGACAGGGGTCTGCAACCTGCGGCTCTGGAACCACATGTGGCTCTTTAGTCCCTCACCTGTGGTTCCCTGTGGATCTCTAAAAAATAATAATAGTAGAATAGTATGTGTATTTGTGTTTTCTTTTAATATTCTTCAAATGAATGAATGCTTTAGATTTAAAAAAAAAAGAAGAATAAAATATTCCAAAAAAAGATTTTTTTTTTAAATCTAAAAATGTTCAAAAAGCAACCATAAAATGTCCAAAAGGGAAGAGGAAAAGCAGAAAGTTTCCATAAAATGTCCATGAAATTGCCAAAAATGCCAGAGAATTGAATTTTTTTTTAAAGGCAGAAAATAAATGTTCAAGAAGTAACCTAAAATGTCCAAAAACAAAAGAAAGGCAAGAAATCGCCATAAAATATTTTTGGAATTGCTAAATAATAATAATAATAATAATACATTTATCTTGTATAGCGCTTTTCAAGGTACTCAAAGATGCTTCACAGAAAGCTCAAAAAAAGATGGAGCACAATAATAAAATCAGTACAAAAAGCTTAAAAAAAGAAGAAGTCCAAAACATAAAATCATTACAATAATAAAATCAGTACAAAACTAAACATTCATAATACAAAACATTAGACATTATAAGCGACTTTGAACACATGGGTTTTGAGTTCTTTTTTGAAAGTGGAGTGGTCAGGGCAGGCACGGAGTCGGTTGGGGCAGTGAGTTCAGAGAGTGGGGGCAGCAATGAAGAAGGCTCTGTCTCCCCAGGTTCAGAGCTTGGTCCTACAGGGGAGGCAAAAGGTTGGAACCAGAGGAGTGGAGAGAGCGAGATGGAGTGTGTTGGTGGAGAAGGTTAGTGAGATATGGAGGGGCCAAACTATGGAGAGCTTTGAATGCAACTAAAAGAATTTTGAACTGGATGCGTTGATGAATGGGGAGCAAGTGGAGGTTTTGAAGGACAGGGTTGATGTGTTCACGGTAACGGGTGTGGTTGAGGAGGCGGGCAGCAGAGTTTTGGATGAATTGTACCTTATTAAGGGTTTTGGATAGTATGCCATAAAAAATGCTATTGCAGTAGTCAATGCTGGATGTAATGAAAGCATGGATCAGAGTTTCAGCAGCAGAGAAGGTGAGTGAAGAGCGAAGTCGTGCTATATTTTTTAGATGGGAAAATGCTGTCCGGGTTATTTGCTTGATGTGAGGTTCAAACGAACGAGTAGTGTCTTGGACGATGCCAAGATTACGGATAAGTGGAGATGGAGTGAGGATATTGTCATCGAAATGAATGCAGAAACTTTGAGTGGATTTAGTGAGGTTTTTTGGACCAATGAGGATTATGTCGGTTTTGTCGCTGTTGAGTTTGAGAAAATTGTGTTTCATCCATGTTTTTATATCATTTAGACAGTGGGTGAAGTGGTAATGGTATTGGAGTTTATGGATGAGGTAGAGATGTAAAGCTGTTTGTCATTGGCGTAGCAGTGGAAACAAAGGCCATGACGACGGATGATGTTGAATGTAGATAATGAAGAGGAGGGGACCAAGCACCTAACCTTGGGGAACACTCTGCAATAGGGGGGCTATGGAGGAGGAGCAGCAATTGATGTGAATGAACTGTTGTCGGTTTGTGAGGTAGGACTGAAACCAAGAGCAGCAGAACCGATTATGTTAAAATCAGTCTTGAGACGGGACAGGAGGATAGAGTGGCTGATGGTGTCGAATGCAGCGGTGAGGTCCAGGAGAATGAGCACACTAAGATAGCCAGAATCAGAGGAGAGAAGGAGATCATTTGTGACCTTAAGTAGGGCTGTTTCCGTGCTGTCTTTTGGACGAAATCCGGATTGGAACGGTTCAAACAGACTATTGGAGTTGAGGTGGGTTTGAAGTTGTGCAGCTACGACACGCTCAATGATTTTTGACAGAAAAGGAAGCTTGGATATGGGCCGGAAATTTGCAGGGTCATCAGGGTCAAGACCAGGTTTCTTGAGTATTGGGCTTATAGCTGCCAGCTTGAGAGACTGTGGAACGTAGCCAGAGATAAGTGAGGAATTGAGGATTCTGGAGATCAAAGGAGAGCTTATGGAAAGACAGGATTTGATGAGTGGAGAGGGAATAGGATCCAGGGAGCAGGTGGGAGTTTTGATGCCTGACAGAAGTTTCGGGAGTTGTACAGAGGAGATGGGCATAAAGTGAGAGAGCTGCTGATTAGGCCCTAACCCTAACCCGAACCCTAATAATCATAATAATAATAATAATAATAATAATAAGGCAGAAAAGAAAACATTTTAAAAAAAAATGTCGAAAAACAAAAAAGAAAATTGAAAATTACCATAAAATATCCACAAAATTTCCAAAATGTCAGAAAATTGCTAGCAAAAAAAGCTGAAAAAATGTCCAAAGGAAGAAGAGAGGCAGAAAATGACCATGTCCATACAAATTTTGACAGAAAGGCAGAAAAGTCTAAAAATGTATGAAAAACGAAGTATAAGAAATTACAACAAAGTAAAGACGAAAGGTAGAAGAAAATGAATGTCAAAAAGTATTGGATGCTGCATACATTTGTGTTATGGTGCAGCTCTGATTAGATCTTGGGCCCTCAGTACATTAGGCTAACACTAACACACTTTTTTATTTGGCCTAAAATGTCTCTTTTAGACAGGAAAAGTTGCTGACCCCCTGTCATAGGAGAACCCTTTTTTTGCTCCTGTGAACCCTTTATGAAGGTTCTACCTGGAACCCTTCCAGAGAGTTCTACCGAGAACATAACGGATTATACTCTGTGAAAGCTTTGAATGGTTACACGTTGAAATAAATTGAGAAATGTTTCAAATCATCTTTTATTGGAGATATAGATCTGAGACGGAAATGGCACATTTACGGTACTGACAAGTTCAGTCAAATATATGTAAAATGACAACAAAAAAGTAATTGCATCATATCCTCTCAAACTGAGCCGTACCATATCGAATCAAATTGTAATCCCACATTCATTCCACTTTCAAATCGAACTTTTCTTGAATCGTTTCACACCACAAAACCGTATCAAATCTTTTTTGTAGAGATGCACACCCCTAGTGGAAATACATAAAGGGCACATAGAGCCAAGGTTTTTATTACTTTTTGCATTGGTGGAGTGTCTAATGGTCCTAAATATATTGTTTAACTTCATTTTCAAAAATGCAAATACATAAATGCTAAGATGAGCAATTCCAAAATCAATGCAATAAGACAAATATACTGTGATGAGATACAGAGAGCACAGCAGTGGTTACTGAGAATTACAAGGCCTGAAGGCCAATTCATATGAGCATATGCTTCGTGAAAAATATTTAAGCTTAATTTATCTTATGTTGTTATGATTAACTCTTTTACTGCCAAAAACGTTAAATGACGTTTAGTAAAAACCTACGGAGGGCCGCCAAGGACGTTAAAAGACGTTCTCCAATTTATTTATTTTTTTTGTGGAAACGGGTGGAGGAAAGCCTTGGCCAGCTGTGGTGAAAGTTTCAAGCAGATCTAGTTAGCCTAATGACTATTTTTGGCCCCTAGATGGCAGCGATGACTCTCTTTTGACAAGATTGGGTAGGCGTCAGTAGAAGACGTGAGGCGGAGCTAGAGGGGACAATGGCTGGGGATGGGAAGTGAAAATGGCGACCGGTTGCAAGCAGCTCACGCTTGAGCATTTCTTTCAAAGACGAAAAGCATCCATCAGTGCTAAAGAGCACATTGATGACGACGATGATCATCATCGATGATGATGAGTGTGACTGCGAGGTTGGAAGCGTTGACGCGGCAGTAGAAGACGTGAGGCGGAGCTAGATGGCTGAGGAAGCGAACAATGGCGACCGGTTGCAAGCAGCTCATCGACCAATGCTAAAGAGCACAGTGATGATGACGATGATGATGATGGTGGCTCCGAGGTTGACGCCGAAGTTGGAAGCGTTGACGCCGAAGTTGGAAGCGCTGACGCGGCGGCTATGACCACGTCACAAAGCCTCACCGGCTAGTGATGCTAACACCGGAAAACGCGGAGCACAACCGAGCACGCTCAGGCGGACGTTCAATCGGAAGACGAAGAGTGCCCCGAGTCCAATGCATATTCATCGGAGGAATGGGTACAGTCTGCTACTTGCTATTCCCCGGAAAAAAAGGCCGTCAAGAAAGTGTAACGTCTGCACGTGAAAGGGGCAATCGCAGTGAAATGAATCTGTTGCGCAAATCCTGCTCCGTCTCCTTGCACGCAGGGGAGTGTTACAAAAAGAAAAACTGTATTTGAAACATCCACATAATTGTAAATAGTACCACAGTTGCACACATTTGTAAATAGTTTGCAAAATTGTTTTGTCAAATTGTTACACTGTTGAATGGAAATAAACGTATTTTGCTATGAAAAAAACACTTTTTCATTGTTGGTGTTAGTGTTTTACAGAAGTAAAGCACTATTTAGGTGTTTGTGACATCATTCATGGACAAAAAGAAGTTTACAATTCACTAGAGAGCATGAAATAACATCGTTTCACAAAAAGCTTGTTTTCTCCGTTTTTGTTTCAAAACAGAGCATTTCCGTGAAACTAACCATTTTCTATTGTTGATTACTGAAAAACGGAATAAGGTAGAAACAAACTTTTTTTCTGATGAAAGATGAGAGTTCAATCTTTCATTTGGTAGTATGTGTGTTTCCATAGTCCAAACACAACATTTTCTGTGGACCTTGAAAGATCAGTCAAAATGCTTAAATCGGCTGGCACTGGCGGCATCCCTTTTCTGAAAACGTCTGGCAGTCAAAGAGTTAATGTGTATTTGTGTATTTTCAATGACCAGCTGAGGCGTGCAGTACAACAGAGGATGGCGACGAGCCTCTCCACTGTCCTACAGGCTACGTGTGCCACATCATCAACCCGGGAAACCCTGCCACTGGCATCCCAAACCGGGGACAATGCATCAAGCAGCGTGCCAACTCTGGTACAAATGAATTCATATGCACTCTTGAAGACTTAGATAAAGTACTCTTCTTCATTTGAATTCAGGGCTTTAGATTACCGAAAATGATATTCATAATTGTGTCTGATATAAGTTGCACTGTTGCACATGGAGTCCTCTTCCTGTAAACTTTACAATGATTCATCATCCATTTTTATACTACTTTCCTATACTCTATTAACAAGGCAGCCAAAATTGGTAAATGCATACTTTATATGCTTTTAAAGGGAAAGTCCCCCCCCAAAAAAAATATATTGACAAAAAATAAGTTTTATGCAGTCCCGCTAGTCTAAATATGGTATTATGGTTTTAATATTGCGTTGGTGGGATATGAGTTAAGCAGCCAAATCCAGCAGTTTTGATCAATATGAATGATTTTGCTGTCAAGTTTCTTTTTTTGACTGACTCACGCAAACACGCACACATACAAACATGGCCTCCCATGCGGGGAAACAAACCTGCATCGTAGGCAAGTGACGATACCATTCCGCCACCTGGAGCCCGCCATTTGCTGTCAAGTGAAAATGATATCAGAGCAACTGTGATGTCATCCAGTCGCCAGCAAGTGGCAAAATGGCCGTTTTCTCTGCTGGATTTTGCTGCACAGCTCATATTCTACAAATGTAGTATTATTCAGAATGTCATGTTTATACTAGTGAGGTCACATATAACATATTATTGTCAAGAAATATTTAAGGTTGACTTCCACTTTAAGAGAATACAATATAAGTATGCTATGTTTGGTTAAATGCTGAGGTATGACTTTTATTTTGTCACCTTTTTTTTCCCGTTTAAGATGGGCGGGGGCTAAGGCATAAATTTTTCAAGGACTACAAGGACTACTTAGGTAAGTGAGGTAATATGAACAAATGGAAACACACTGGCATCATGACTAAGTCTGAAGCTTAAACAGTCCACCTGACCGCATGCTTTTCGTTACAGGTACCAGTACAAACAATGCAGTAGGCTACCAGAAACATCACAAGCACCTGGGATAACCACCATGTACCATTTGTGCTCTGGCTTTCAGACGACACTTTGCATTTTATGTTTTGAGATCTCAAATTAAACTGACATCACCCCCGCCACTTAAACTTGTGTTAAAGGGTACTTGACTCATTGAGCCATTTTCAGCAGTAAAAAAGTTCATATTTTGTCCAGAATAAATTTGATAACTAAAGATGACGTCACCTGTGCTGAGGAAATAGGTAACGACCAATCATGGCTCACCTGTTTTCTGGGTTTTGTCTGCAAATTGAGCCTAATTGGTTGTTTCCTATTTCCTCAGCACAGGTGACGTCATCTTCATTTTTTATTTTATTTTTTTCTGGAGAGCTCAGTATTGTTCATTCGGTAATTTTACCGATTTGACATGTCATCATCATTGCTCTCTCTTTTTGACGTCATCTTCAGTCGGCAGCAAGTGGCAAAATCAGTTTTTAAACATATTAATAGTACATACAAAAATAATAAGGTTATCACATTAATTATAGACAAAAATATTATCTTCTTACATAAATGGCTCAATGAGTCAAGTATCCCATTAAAGCTGCTTTTCATCACACTTCAGTAAGAAGAGATTAAAAGCTACTACCTCCAATACTCACCAAGCCCTAACCTCAGGCACGTTACTATCTCGCAGCCAAAGAAAATTGGCACTTTTACACATTATAAAAAAGTATATCATCTTTGAGTAGAGAAGAGAAGAAGTAGTGAGGGCAAGATTCATAATATGTTTTCCATTATCCATGTATTCTGTCTTTTAACCATTCAACATAACAATAATCTGTATTCAACAATAAAGAGTGTGGATGGGCTGTTCAAAAAAATGGAATTAGAGATAGGCATTAGATTTGATGGAGGGAAATTGATTATTGTGTCTTGGAGGGGAAGTCAACACAAATAATTTATTTATGTTAATGTGTGCTCTTACTAGAGTTGAGCGATAGAGTCAATATATCATCATCAATATTATCGTCAAAGTTCGTTTCACAATGTGTAATTTTTACATCATCGAGTATTAACACTGTCTCAAAAGAAAACTCCAACTAATTGGCTGCAAATTAGTAGGAAGTGATGAACATCTTTATTTAGTAAATCAGCATGCATAGACTGCGAAGGAGGTGGAAGTGCTAAATCCTCATTCTGCCAATCAGCAGGCAGGATTAAGTCACATGACTCAGTGGCCCCAGCGAAGCGCAAGACTGATGTCGGTCAAAATAACGAGCAGAAAAACGATCACCGTCATGAGCAATTTGCCAACACTTGTGTTCCACCATATGAAAGATTATGAGGAAAACTACACACGACTACACAAGCACGGCAACCGCTAAAGAGGTCTTTTCAAAAAATAAATAACTAAGCAACACACATGAAACCCTGGCCAGCCTATCTGTCAAAACATCACGGTTACATTTATCATCTCTTCGAATGTATAAGGGCGCTAACAGCTGTACCTACCGTCTGTGTTAAGGACCGTTTGCAAATTACATAATCCGCAGCGACATATACAGTATAGCATAAATCACTATATATCAAATATACAGTATACTGTATATATTTTTCCCATTCTGACTACTGTAGTAGCTGGAAATGGTAGGTCTTTGCTTACTCCACTTCTAACTTTGCTAATATCTCTCATTATGGAGAAACTGGATGACATTATTGTCATACATCCACCAGAAATCTATTGAAAAACATTTTCACATACTGATAGTTGTAGTCGTTGGCGATGCATAGCTCAAAATGGGATGCTAGCTGTCATTATGGAGTATTAGGTGACATTTAAGTGACACACATATTCACAAAAGTAATTGAAAACACTCAATAAGAGCTTGGACATAATTACATTTTTTTTCCTTGTTTTATATTGCCATATAGAATATTGTTGTGCAATATTTTGCAGAAGAGATATGAAGCAATTTAAAAGAGGGGATGTTCAGAAACGCTCTCTATCCTAATTGTTCTGTGAAGCAATTGCAGATCGTCAAATTATCGATACTGAAGTATTTTTTTTGTTTTAAATATTGAGAAAATGACATCACAGTTGCTCAGGGCTCAGGTAACGACCAATCACAGCTCGGCTTCAGAAAACAGGTGGGCATTGATTGGTCATTATCTGAGCAACTGTTATATCATTTTAAGTCGACAGCAAGTAGCAAAATGGCCGCCCTATGAGATGGATAAAAGTGGATGGATTTTACTGCTTCATTCAATTTCCACAAACACAATATTAATCAGAATACCGTGTTTAGACTAGTGGGGCTGCATAGAATAGACAATTGTAAAGAAGTTGGGGGGCTGACTTCCCTTCAAAGTAAATGAGGCCAACATGACATCAGCTTTGGGAAGTTGAGCCATATCCATACATACCTATAGTTTAGAAATTAAACTTTTGCTGATTGTTTATTTCTTTCATTTTATCAAATGACCATCCATATTTAGAAATTTCCCTCAAAAGGAAAACCACCTGGTTCCCCCAAGAAATTCTCTTGCTTTCTGAAGGCCAAATTTCCTGCCCGGAAAGCTGAAATGTTTTATGGGCAAACTGAACATTTCCACATGTGGTAGTTATAGCTTTGGATCTTCATAAAAGCTGACAGATTTAATGTACTAGCAACATATGACTCACAAAAATTACATGAGAAATTGATTTGTGGACTCAAATTGCTTAACCAGTGCATCATTATCTATCACATGGCCTGAAAAACTGAAAAATGTGATTGTGCCTCATTGATGTTGCTCAGGTTTGTTTCTGCCTACAATAACTAACAGCAGATTAAGATGGTTTCCAATGTAAATGCACACAATAAGATGAATGTGTTGACAAAAGCCAAAACCAATAACTCTGTGTGGTGCTGCTTTGTTTTTACTGAATAAAATACATGTGAAATAAAAGAGCAATGTGTCTTGTTGCTTGATGGAGTTAAAGATGCCAGAATTGCCACATATAAAACATAAGCCAGAACTACTGTTTTGTCAACAGTCTTTATATCAACAATATGTAGAAGGGGAGTAAAAGACATAAAGCTGAACGACTACATGTATGCCTCAGTCCACCCAATTTCTTAAAAATATGCTCCTTCTGTTATGTAAAATGTCACTACTGTTCCAAATATAATATTTATGAGGAGAAAAATTGCTTTTGCAAATTATTTTCAATGCAAGCGGACAGTTTTATGAGTATCTTGTTAATTTTGTAATCACACAAATAGGGAAGACCACCTATTTCACCAGTAAGTCACAATCGTGTCCGGTGAGAGTTGGACTCAGCCAAGGTCGTCTTTTGTCACCGATTCTGTTTATAACTTTTATGGACAGAATTTCTAGGCGCAGCCGAGGCGTTTGAGGGGGTCCGGTCTGGTGGCTTCAACATTGCATCTCTGCTTTTTGCAGATGAAGTGGTGCTGTTGGCTTTTTCAAGACGTGATCTCCAACTCTCACTAGAACGATTTAAAACTGAGTGTGAAGCGGTTGGGATGAAAATCAGCACCTCCAAATCCGAGACCATGGTCCTCAGTCGGAAAAGGGTGGCGTGCCCTCCCCGGGTCGGGCATGAGATCCTGCCCCAAGTGGAGGAGTTCAAGTATCTTGGGGTTTTGTTCACGAGTGAGGGTAGGTTAGAGTGGGAGTTCGACAGGCGGATCGATGCAGCGTCTGCAGTGATGCGGAGTCGAAAGGCAAAGCCCTCGATTTACCGGTCGATCTACGTTCCTACCCTCACCTTTCGTCACAAGCTGTGGGTCGTGACCGAAACAACAAGATCAGAGATTAGATTAGAGATAGGGTGAGAAGATTGGTCATCCGGGAGGGACTCGGGATTGAGCCGCTACTCCTCCGAGTTGAGAGGAGCCAGTTGAGGTGGCTCGGGCATCTGGTTCGGATGCCTCCCTGGAGAGGTGTTCCGGGCATGTCCCACTGGCGGGAGGCCCTAAGGACAACCCAGGACACGCTGGAGAGACAATATCTTTCGGCTGGCCTGAACCCCCCCCCCCCCCCCCCCGAAGAGCTGGATGAAGTGGCTGGGGAGAGGGAAGTCTGGGCTTCCCTGCCAAAGCTGCTGCCCGTGCGACCGGACTCCAGATAAGCGGTAGATAATGGATGGACCTATTTGATTAAATACATATTTAGGGATGAAGTTCTATAGTGCAGATGACGTGAGATCGAGTCCGGGCTTCGGCCTTCCTGGGTGGAGTTTGCATGTTCTCCCCGTGGTTGCGTGGGTTTTCTCCGGGTACTCCGGTTTCCTCCCACATTCCAAAGACATGCATGGCAGGTTGATTGGACACTCCAAATTGTCTGTAGGTGTGATTGTGAGTATGGTTGTTCGTCTCTGTGTGCCCTGCAATTGGCTGGCAACCAGTTCAGGGTGTACCCCGCCTACTGCCCGAAGCCAGCTGGGATAGGCTCCAGCAACCCCCGCGACCCTTGTGAGGACAAGCGGTTAAGAAAATGGATGGATGGATGGGATAAAGTTCTATAATGAGGAGTCATTTTCAAGAAAATATTTCAAACAATTTACTTTAAATACATTGTGTGCCCTGCAATTGGCTGGCAACCAGTTCAGGGTGTACCCCGTCTTTGGGCAGCAAAGACAGCTTGCATAGGCTCCAGAACCCCCGCAACCCTTTGGAGAAAACTGTGATAGCGCCAATCACAGGTTTTGAATGCAAGCCTCTTTTATTTTTTTAAGAAATCTGCCAGCTGACTAAAAATGATTGTTTCCCCAGTACAGATGCCCTCAAGATCACATGATTTTATATAAAGGCAAAATATCTGTGCGGCATCTTTTTCATCTCCACAAGAACAAGATCAACAGAGACAGACATGTTTGCAGACAGTAAAATACAAATGTATGATCTACCGTGTCAAAAGCTTTAAAAATCAAAGAATAATATCAGATTAGAATAATCAATTAGGTCCAACACAAGTCTTGCATGGGAAAGTGGGTGGTACACTTGTCTTATGTTGTCTGACATGTTTGTTTAGTCATGAAACCTGATTAGTTTTCATCAATACAGTAATTGTGTCTAGTATTCAATCACTCCTCAAAAATCAAAACCGTTTGTAAGCGTTGTTGACAAGAGCTATAATTTTCATTACATTATAGGCTAATTGTCAATACAAAAATACATATTGTTTAGGTTTTGGAATTAGGTTGATTAGGCCCTGTGACATGGTATCTTGAAGTTCTCCCCTTGCAATGCTTTCATTAATGGTTTGGAATAATGATCTATTACGTAGTAGCCTCTAGCACCTCCTGCTGGATGATTTGTAGAATCGCAGAGAGAAGAGAAGTACTGTACACATAAAATTCAGATGAGATGTTTTTCTTATTGTTAGTAACAGCTCCATTAATGCTAAGCCCGTGTGATTTTTCTAATTATAAAAAAGGTATGATGTCATCTGTTCACCTTTGTACAGCCGTTTCTGACTATACCTAACATAAGCACCCTCAGCTTTACATTTATAAATGTCATCAAATTTATTTTGCGGTTCTCAATCTAGTTTAATTACTCTTCAGCAAACAGTGACAGGTGAGGTGGAGGTCAGAGAAGCTATCTGTGAAACTACGTTTCTATTCCGTCCCTCACTCCGTTTTTTCTTTACGTAGGGTCTTGTATGATTTCATAAATCCAAGGCAGCGCACAGGAAATGTCAGGGCATAAGCGGAAGTGACGTAACCTAGAGTAAACCCCCTTCTTTTTTCATAATATATTCATAAAAATGTAACTCTCTGTATTTTAAATAGACACAAATGATCGAGCTGAACAAAAAAATAATAAAAGAAAACAAATTTGCCCACGCGGTGTACGCTGCCGTACAGTGACGTCATCGGAAAACGAGGCGCGCGCATACCAGGATACAATCTTGCAGCTGGATCGACATCTGGGACCGACACCGTGCTATACGTATGTAGCCTACGTATATGTAGCCTTAGCAACCCATAGCGGTACACAACATGCCGAAACGTAAATGTACATTCACGGATAGACTACAGCGGAAGTTCCCTTGTTTCCGCCCAGGTCGGGATGCGTGGGAAGCAGAGTGTACTAAGTGTAAACCTGGGACGTATGTGACCGTGTCGAATAAGGGCGCCGGAGACCTGGAGGCCCATTTATGTTCTAACAAACATCAAAATAGTATTGCACGTGGAGACCTGTTGCAAATTAAACAAGAAAATGATTGTTTGGCAAATCAACCCGACGATGACGTCACTGCCGCAGAGGGTGTCTTCGCGTTTCATACGACTAAACACCACAACAGCTACAGATCAACCGACTGCACTTCCGCCTTGCTAAAAAAGGCTTTTCCTGATTCTGCGACGGCTCGAAAGTTTTCTAGTGCTCGCACCAAGACTGAGGCCATTATCAGCGCTGTGATAGCCCCCCATTCCGTTGATGTTGCTCTGGAATCCCTTGCAGAAATCCAATACTGTGGCGTATCTACCGATGCAAGTCGCCTCGGAGCTGTGAAGATCTCCCCTGTGCTAGTTCAGTATTTTGATTGGAAGAACGGTGGCGTCCAGAGCAAACTTATCGAGGTCAAAAACACACCAAATAAATCCTCTATCGCGCTGTATGTTAAGGAGACATTGGGAAAGAAGGGGATCCTGTCCAAATGTGTTGCATTCACAGGTGACGCCTGCAATACAATGTTCCAACCTGACGTAGAAGAATTGAATATTTATGCAGACCTCCCTTTACAGAGTAGGCCATTAGTTGTTGTGAGCTGCCATGCCCATGTATTAAACAACTGTGTGCACTTTGGGGCTGACACACTATTTTTTGACGTTGAAAGCATCATCTTAAAAATGTACCAATACTTTAACATATACACTGTGCGCACAGAGACTCTGAAGGAGTACTGTGAGTTTGCTGATGGTGAATACAGAAATCTGCTTTCTAACACCAAAACACGATGGCAGTGGTTATTCCCGAGCATCGAGAAACTGCTGCACATGTTTCCGTCTTTGAAAGCCTTCTTCTTGCTGCAGGAAAAGCCACCCACCCTCATCAGGAATTTTTTTCAAGATGAGTTCAGTGAGATGTACTTGTGTCTGATGCATTCCCTCATGTGTGTGTTTCACTCGCCAATCCTGGAGATGGAGCGGGAGAACAACTCGGTGGTGGAAGTGAGGAATATTCTGAACAAGGTCCACGCCACGCTCCTTGAACGCAAGGCCAAGAACTTCATGTCTCTCAAAGTCAGGGGCATGTTGGCACAGAGGCGCAAGGATGGGTTTGGGCAAAGGTGTGACACCTTCACCGCTCAAGTACACAGTCTGTACGCTGCGTGTTTGGAGTACCTGGAGATGTGGATGGCCCCCTTGGAGGAGTTTTCTTCTTTCACGTGGATGTGTCTGAGCGAGATGCCTGACTGGAACCAAGTAGAGGCCTGTATCAAACACCTGGCAGGCAAAGGTGTGGCAATTGACGACGTAAGGTGTTTTGATGAGGTCACCCATCTGAAGCAATTCATGGAGAAGATCAAAAGTGAAGGACAGCTCAACAATCTGCAAGCCCACCAGAAATGGAGCAGATATTTCCAATGTTCCAGCAGTGATGCTCATCATTCGCAACTGCTGAAAATGGCTCAGTTTTTCTTTGCCATCCCTCCTCACGATGCAAACATCGAGAGGATATTCTCCCTGGTGCAGAGCCAGTGGACAAAGGAGAGGAATCACTTGTCTGTGGAGTCACTGAAGGGCCTTCTGTGTACGCAGTACAATTTTAAACACATGTCCTGCAAAGATTTCCACGCTTATTTGCTCGGTAATCCTACACTGTTGGCAAAGATGCGCTCATCTGAAAAGTATGTCAAGCCACATAAAGCTCTACCAACAAGTGTTTAGTTGACTGCTTGACATTTTTTATTTGCACTCCTTTTTTCATCAATTTTGTATATTCATTGTTTTTATGTAGTTATTAATGACAAAGTGCATCAGGACTCAAAGTAAAATATACTATGTAACTGACATTTCAGTAATTGCATGGTCACTAAACCATGTTGAATTGGAACATGCAAACATATTGTATGAATTTTTGAAGATTTTCAAACAATTCATGCTGTGTATAAATTCAATTCTTCTTGTGGCCAGTAGGTGTCAGTGTAGTCTAAAGTAGCCTTCAAGTTGGAGCTTCACCTTGTACGTTATTTCATGCCATCCCAGCAAAGTTTTGTTCATTGTTCCACCTTAGTAACTGTTTGTTGCATTCATTTGTTGACTCACATTTGTTTTTTATACTGTATGTATGACAAATAATAAATAAATAAATAAAGATAAATGCGTATTGCATTCACTACTATTATTACCTGGGGGGGGGGGGAACTCCAGTTTTTCTAACTAATTTTGGGGGGTATCTTATTTTTGTTGTTGGTTGTATTTAGTATTTTTTTTTTCTGTTTTTTTTAATATTTATTTCTGTTTTACTGATTTTTTTCTTTAAAAAAAACCCGTGTGTGTGGGGGCGGGGGTTTGGATATTCCTATAGAAAAAGAGGAGGAAAAATTACTCAGAAAAACAAAAAATATATATTCAGAACAGGGGGAAACAATAACTTAAAAAAAAAATACTCTAAAAAACAAGCTGGTACTCTGTTTTTCAGAGTTTGTTTTTTAATAACCTCTGAACTCCAAGTGACTTGATGCAGACTTGCTATAATGGCGGACACTTTCCCGCATACCTCCAACAACATCACTTACTGGCTCATTTTTAGGTAAGTATACAAATGTCAATCGATCGGCATGATTTTAGCAAGCTAACAGTTAAGTTTCTACGTAAGTGTATTGCATGCTGAAAAAAAAAAATACTCAGAAAAACAGAAGCTGGCGCATTGTTTTTCTGAATAATTTTCCCTCTTGTTTTCCTGATTAATTGTTTTTTCCCGTTTTTCTGAATATTTTTTATGACAAAAAATGCAGTAAAACAGAAAAAAATATTCAGAAAAACTGAAAATTTTAATTAAAACAAACAAAGCTCCCCAAGAAAATTTGTCAGAAAAACAATTATATAGCAGTTATATAGTTAAATAAAATAAAATTGGGATAATATGTTTAGAATTATGTGTTCCCTCCTTTGAATTCTACTCACTCTGACATTTTTTTTCACAAACTAAACCAGGAGTCGCTGACCTTTTTGAAAGTGAGAGATACTTATTGTGTTGATACTGAATGATTTCTCAGTCACTTTGGTACATTTGTCAGGTCAGAATTGAAATTTGCAACACAGTATGTCCATTTCTCAAAGCGATTTGTACAAAAAGCAAACCATCACCTGCAAAAGCCACTTTCTTTCTATTTTTTTAAATTATTATTATTTGTTTTGTTCTTTTGAGAGAGCTCAGTATTGTTCATTCGGTAATTTTACCGATTTGACATGTCATCATCATTGCTCTCTCTTTTTTTTTATTTTGTATATGTGTGTGTGTGTGTGTGTGTGTGTGTGTGTGTGTGTGTGTGTGTGTGTGTGTGTGTGTGCGTGTGTGTGTGTGTGTGTGAGTGTGTACTCATTAGTTCACCTAAAACCTATTAAAAATCCCATAACGTTCACCTAAACCGAATACTTCAGAATCCAGTTAAGCACTTAATGTTCAAACATGTTTCCATTTATTGTGCAGCCGTTAGATTAATCTCAAGCAATTATGCACTTAATTTATTAAGGTGAAACTAAGTTATATTATTGTCAGTTCAACATGTTTCATTGAAACAATTAATAGACACCGATGTATTAAATGTGTATTGCGTGTTAAACTACAGTTACAAATAGGTGTGTTATAGTTTTCTGTATAGAAGTTTAAATGTATGCTGAAGGAAAATATCGACTAAACTGTCAATTAAGTCGATTAAAATGTTGTGTTTTTTTCGTTGACTAAAATTGTATTAAAACCAATAAACAATCAGATGACTAAATTATGACTAAAACTTTAACTAATTTTGACTGTAAGTAAAACTAAATTAACATTTCTTGTTAAAATAAACACTGACTAGTAAGCTATTTATAGAACAGCCACACAAGCTACTAATGTTTAACCCATTTTGGGACTGAAAATCCACCCCCCCCCCCCCCCAATTTGAGAGCTCTTGAAATTTTGTGAATATGTCCTCTCTTTTTCAATAACCTAGCAAAATGTTAAATGATACAGTACTTGTCAAGAACACCACCTTTAAATTGAAAAATGGTTTGAGCTACTCTAGTCGATCCCTCCCACTTCTATCAACTGAGCAACCAACCGAGCATAGAGTGTGGTCTTCCAGCCTTTAATATCAACACATTATTGTTATTATTATTTGTAAACATTTTTGGACCTGGTCAAATTCAAAACGGTGCAAATAGTGCACAGCAAGAAATAATCAGCTGCCCAAAAAAATCATGGGAATGTTCAGAGACAGAACAATTTGAAGATGAATGTAAAAAAAATACAAATAATAAAAATGCATCGGATTTATGTAGCTCTTTTTTAGACACTCAAAGACATTTTACAATGGAATGGATACATTATTGATGTACTCACACATTCACACTCTGGTGGCGGTAAGCTACTTAAAAGTAGCCACAGCTGCCCTGGGGCAGGCTGACGGAACCGTGGCTGCCAGTGTGCGCCTACGGCCCCGCCGACCACCACCAAACATTCGCACCTTCCATACACCAGTATGAGTGGCACTGGAGGCAATGTGTGTCAAGTGCCTTGCCCAAGGACACAACGACACATGACTTAGGGAGAGCGGGGATTGATCAGCCGATTTTCTGGTTACCGGACGACCGTCTCTACACCCTGAGCCACGGCCGCCACGACAGACATACTGTACAATATACAAACATAAATCTGTTTAAAAAGAAATATAAGAAGGCATTTCCAGACAAGTATAGAGAAGAGTTAGATAGGACTGAGGAGTAGATATATATATAAAAAACAACTGAATAATTATATTAAAACTTTTTTTTATTTATATGGATGATTATGTATTTTGTGTTATGTCAATGTATTATTATTTTATAGGGATACAATATTTATATTATTTGCTTATATTTCTATGTACACTATGCATTGTCGATTTGTTTTAGTTAGTTTTTTTTCTAAGTAATTTAGTTTTACTTTTGTTTTGTTTTTCATTTTATATATGTTTGAAATAAGTTTATTCATTCATTCATTCCCAGGTCTGCTGTATGTAATGTAGACTTTGTTTAGGAATTGGAAGATATTGATGAAAAAAAATCGCATGTTGGCCTGTGCTATGTGCATAAAGTGCAATTGGTTGGGTATGTAGCCTCGTAGGGATTGTGCATCTTTTATTCTGATGAACCCCTGACCCCGATAAGGTTTCACATCATATCTTTGTCTCTTGTTGACAGCAGACCTTGTGAATAAAAGCCAGCTATGAGTGAGAGCACTCGCCTCTTCTGAACAATATGCTGATGTCAGTGCCACTGAGCACAGTAATATATGATATCATCGACTATAGGTTAACAGTGTACTTATTCTCACTTCACCTCGTATGACAGTGCTGGACAATTATTTGTACACCCTAGTTTTGCATGCCTTCCACAACAGAACGGTCTGTGGCTTGTTGTTGGGGGCTGTCACATGGCTGATGCATCACTGCACGAGAATCTCCATGTGGTAGCATAGCAGCATCCTTTGAGATCTGAATCGCTTTATCACACCCCCTGCTTCACCAAGCATTTGAAAGCGTGTGGCTCACCCAGCCAAATAGTTTCAGAGCGCCGGAAAAGCTAAACATTAATTGGATATCCGAGGAATTGTGGTTTGCCACCCAGGGAGATATGTTAATGAATGCCTAGCTTCCATCGAGTGTCTGTTTTCCTTTAACAGTGAGTCATGCAAAAGAGAAGTGTTAAGCAGCGTATGCCAACATCCTCCCCCATTGCACCTTCTCCTTCCATCGCCATAGGCTCAGGAGGATTGTTGTGTAATAAAGTGTGAGGTGTTATCTAAAATGTTATATAAAAAGATCTGGTTGTTTACCATGTTTGACTCACCAATGTATTCATATTGTAACACAAGATTAGTGTCTATAAATATAATCATAGAGACAAGATCTGTAAACATTAGGGCTGTAGGATGTTGGATTGCCTCTGATCAATCACAAAAAAGTCACATCTAGGAGAAATCATTTTGGGTGTTGGTATGTTATTAGAAGAGAATTGGTGCTTAGTGATATAATAATAAATAGTGAACCAAATCTGAATAACCGCACATTTTCTAACTTCGGCAGAAGTCAGTGTCTAGCGGCTAGCCTACCTGAACTGGGATTGGTCAAAAGTCAATCAGAGGCTGATGGTGAATCGTATTGTGGTGGTGAGTGGAACTACATGAAAAGGGGTCTCTTGATTTTGTGTCACTCTAAGGCCGCGTTTCCACCGCAGGACGTTCGGGTATGGGTAGGGGGGGAGGCTCTTTCACAGGATCCATCCTCTCAGCCAGCCCGCTTGTGCCTGTGTCTCCACTGCATAGTACGACCCATTTTGCGACGGTTTCTCCCGTGACGTCACACAAGCACCGCGTGACGAAAATCACAACGAGGAAAGAGAAAAACTTTAGGTGGTTGCTGTTTTTCTCTGCTTTTTATTTGATGTACTTGGTGTGGATGGATGGTTTGAGTGAGAGGAGATGGCGTTTAGATGAAGAATTTGAAAAGGCTGACTCGCAAGTCACGACTTTTGATCGACACGTAATCGCATTGCAACGGTTTCTGTGACGTTACCCAAGCACAGCGGCGAGGAAAACTTGTGGCGGTTGCCGTTTTTTTCTGCATTTTTTTTTAATGTACTTGCCGTGAATGGATGGTTTGAGTGAGAGGAGACGGCGTCTAGATGAAGAATTTGAAAAGGCTAACAGTAGTGTGGAACGAAAATAGGCAAAGGATTATTAAGAAAATTGTTTTGGTGGAAGAGACTTAAGCCAAGAATGCATCATCGTCACGCGTGAAGGTAAAATCATTTTTTATACAAAATAATTTTTAGCCAATCAGAAGCCCGATCGGGAGTTTATCGGGCCAGCAGAGTACCTACCAGCAGAGTAGGACCTCCGCTTGTCCCCCTAAGTTCCTGTACATGTGGCCCGGTTGGGAAGGCTCCTGCAGTGGAGACGCACACATATGGGGCTGGACGTGTAAATTTACCCCAAAGTTCCTGCAGTGGAAACGCGGCTTATGTGACATCTGGTGATTGACAAAGGTCTGCCTGCTAGTTCAGCAGATTACACCTGAGTCTTTGACAGTAATGCAATTAACATCTAAAGAGGCCTTGACACACTCTGAATGTGAAAAACGATCACCTCATGTTTTCCACCCAAAGACAACAAGAGTTTTAGTACCTATTGTTTAGATGAGGCGTGGAGTCATCATTTAAGCCATGCAATTTGTTGTAATTGGGATTTGAAGGCAGTGGATTGTCTGTGTGTCAATTGAGCCAGGACAAAAAGGGATCACCTTGCTGGGTTTGCTGTGGACGGTGACAGGAGAGTTAGCACTTAAAAACTAACAACGCTCATCTTACATGTGTGACAAAGCTCATATGTACACATTATCGCCTGAGGACCAAATACGTACGTAAATGGCATCAAACATCTGTTGATGCAATGAAAGAGTTAGTTGCTTAAGCCTGGCAAAAGAAGAAAACTCCATATAGTTGTGATGAAAATGTAAATCACAGAAGTGGGTGTCACAAGTCATAAGTAAGTCTCATGTCTTAACGTTCCATTTTAAGCACGTCCCAATTTACTGTGGCAAAAATCGAGAACTGTAAGTCAAGTCCCAAGTGGATTTCAATTAAGTCATAAAACAATTTTGCTCAATCACAACATACAGCATATTTGTTCACAACTGTGCTCTCATTAGCTATACTGTAGTTGCTTTAGTCCTAAAGTAGATACCATATTGTAGAATCGGGCTTCAGAATCAGTCAATCATGTAATGTTTTTTCATTAGGCATATAATCTTGTAAATGGCAAATAGCATTTTTTGATCCATATGTGTTGTCATAAAAATATTGTGAGTGAGTCAGTTAGTCATAAAGGAAAAACTTTGTAAATTAAATGTCTTTATAAAGTTGTGTTGGAACGTTTACATGCCCTTGGGATATGTACAGGGCTGGACTGGCTATCTGGCATACAGGGCAGATGCCCGGTGGGCCAGCGTCCCTTGGGTCAGATGAAGTGCTTTTTTATGATTATTTTCCTCAATTTTAGACAGGCCCACAATTTAAAGGGCCTAGTCCATTAATATAGACAGCAAACTTAACCAAAATCAGTCAATATCAGTGGCAGAACTATCTGTTAGACATCGGTGGTCAGGAGTCAGGCTGGGCCGGCGGGCTTAAATCAAAATGCCAGGGCCGATTTTTTTTGTGCCGCTCCAGCTCTGGATTTGTAAACTTATGAGCACAACTGTAACATCACTAAACGACACAAAAATGCTATGAATCATAACCAACATGCACATGCAAATTTCTACTTATGTCAACTTCAACCTCTGGGGGGAAAAAAATAAAAACTGGCACCGTATTTTGGATTTTATGGGCATGAATCCTTTTTCTCACCATATAGTGTCCTCATAAGTTGACTTTTAAGCACAACTGTATATTCATGTACTGTGTGAATAAAACATTTGAGAGGTAGCACATTCATAACAATTACATCATTTCTAACTGATCGTACTATAGCATCATCCCCCTGCCTGTGGTTTTTGAATTCAGGAACAGAACCAGCGCTAGTACTCAGACACAGAGTGGGGATGAGACTCATGCTTATCTTCTTGCATGATTATTACAAAAATGATGAATCATGTATTTTAGAGCATAAGCGGATTATGTGTTTGTAGGTGGTCTACTCTACACGGGCTGGCACAGTTCACACATATACAGTACTAGGTCAGCCTCTACCTGGATCAGCAGACACGTGCAAGCACAAAGGAAATAAATGTCTCATAATTCCTCGGTTAGACACAAACACTAGAACTGGTTAAACAAAGCGTGTGCAACACATTCTTAAGCATTTAAAGGGGAGGACCAGCCAAGATAATTTGTTTGATAATAATATGTTCTATGCAGCCCCGCTGGTGTAAATATGGTATTCTGGTTCATATTGCATTAGTGGAATATGAGTTAAGCAGAAAAATCCAGCCATTTTTATCCATCTCAGGGGGCGGCCATTTTGCCTCTTGCTGTCGACTGAAGATGACATCAGTGTTGCTCAGGTCTCAGTTAACAACCAATCACAGCTCAGCTTCAGAAAACAGGTGATCTGTGATTGGTGATTGCCTGAGCCCTGAGCAACATTGTGATCATCTTCAGTCGACAGCAAGTGGCAAAATGGCTGCCCCCTTGAGATGGATAAAAATGGCTTGATTTTGATTCTTAACTCTGATTCCACAAATGTAATATTAATTAGGATGTCATGTTTAGACTAGTGAGGTCACATATAACATATTATTGTCAAGAAATGTTTATGGTTGACATCCACTTTAACCTCCTAAGGCTTAGTGGCTACATAGGTGGACAGCACTTTGCATGTAAAAATCAGCTTGGGCCTTAGGAGGTTAAGTTGTCATATTGTCCAGGCTCATGTCCCTCTATGGAGAACACAGGATGTTTATCTGTGCTACTTTGGGTTACAACTGTAGATGTACATAAACAAACCATGTTAGCATTGTGTTTCCTGTAGGGCTGCACGATATTGGAAAATCATGCGATATAGCTGCTGAATATAGCGATATGCATATTATTGCGATATTTAATATGTACCTAAAGAAATTGAATTTGTATTATCTAATGAAGGAATTAAATTTGTTCAAGCAGCAAAATAAGCAAACTCAATATATTCTATTTAATTGATTCTAATTATCTCTCGATAATGTTCAACTATTGGAGGGTGGTGCACATTTTAGTTAGCGACTGACTGGTCAAATTCAAATACAAGCATAAAATTCAATATGAAACTTATTGCATGTCTTTGCGATATGCATATTGCATGGGCAAATTTTGCCATATCAATATTTTTTTCGATATATTGTGCAGCCCTGGTTTTCTGTCTTTGGTCTTTAGGACTTCATTTAAAAAATGTGAGAGCTACTTATTAAAATGTTCCTGAGTTACATGACTTCATTAGAATGAGAATTGTTAGAATAATCAATCATTAAAGCTTTCTGCTGCTGATTTGAGGAGCTTGTTATGTCTTGCGCTTTTTAAAATAGACTCTCCAAGTGGGCTAATGACATTTAGTCCACTTCATCGTCCACAGTATGATAGCCCGCAACCCCGGAAAACAAATGATCACTCATGCACAATTATACTTGATTGCAGCTTTAGCTTATTGTTTGTCCTTCCGGTGCTTGATTGTGTGGTGGCTGCACACCATCTATCATTATCAAGGTTGGATGGTTACATCTCAGTTTCAACATTGATATATTTTCCCATTTCCTGATGCTACTAACCTTTGGATGAATTGAAATTTGGAAGTTAACTAGGATAGGATTCACTCTCTCCCATGCCGTGCTCTTGTCATTCGCCAGATGCATTCAAGAGTTTTGATCGTCCCTTTAGGAACGCTACGAAGCTTAACTTGCTTTCTTTATAGGCGTTTCACATTGCTCGGCAGAGAGCCTGCCGCCATTCTACGTCACTACGCACGGAATCCGTTGTGATGTAAATAACAATGGCGGCGTACGTCCATATAAAGTTCTACAAAATGTATTAAACTGGAAATGATTTTGGAAAAATTAATCTCATAGTTAAGGCGGCACGGCGGATGACTGGTTAGCACGTCCACCTCCCAGTGCAGAGGCCGTGGGATCGAGTCTGGGCTTCGGCCTTCCTGTGTGGAGTTTGCATGTTCTCCCCGTGCTTGCGTGGGTTTTCTCCGGGTACTCCAGTTTCCTCACACGTTCCAAAGACATGCATGGCAGGTTGATTGAACACTCCAAATTGCCTATAGGTGTGATGGTGAGGGTGGATGGTTGTTCATCTCTGTGTGCCCTGCGGTTGGCTGGCAACCAGTTCAGGGTGTACCCAGCCTACTGCCTGAAGCCAGCTGGGATAGGCTCCAGTTCCCCCCGCGACCCTTGTGAGGACAAGCGGTTAAGAAAATGGATGGATGAATCTCATAGTTATGTTAGTAACAATCAAATAAATAATATAGAGCTAACTTGTATTACAGTCAGGGTTCTTTTTAAGAGGGTGACAATATGCAAAAATGCAAATTACAAATTATTTCTTCATAACACTACACACCAATAAAAACAAGGTGAACAACTTTATTCTGGTCTACATTCATTCTAATTGCAAACATTGCAAAGATTCAGTTCACAAACGGAGTCTCATAACGAATTCAGTTTGAGGTTCCAATGTATTTGGATTTATTTGTTGTGCTGGTTCTCATCAGGCAGGAGATGAGGGCGAATGGGAGCGAATCTGACAAGCCCCAGCTGACTTTGTCTCTAATATACGGTGACAAGAGAGAAGGCAGAGGAAAGTCTGAACTCAGGGGAGACTCACTAGTGCACCAAAACCTCTCACTTCCTCACATGAAAGCTTCACCTGGCTGAGATATGTGTCTATAGTAACTCTTGCACTCATTTAATGCCTCCCACCCCCTTTATCAAGACACACTCCCTGTGGCCTCACAGGAAGCCAAGTGCCAGATCCCTGTCACTGATGTCTCCGGCTGCATGATGGTCCCTTGTTGAGTCACACACATACGTCACTGCCAGCAGCAAAACACAGAGGCAAACTCCCAGAGCAACGAAAAACACAGTTGCATCTGATTCAGTCAGATTACAGCGGGATATGATGTAGAAAGGTCTGAAGTAAAAAGTCGTATCAAAAGATACTCAACTCTATTTCATCAATGACCTGTGAAGAGGAATGGAACTTTGTCAGACAAGGAAACTGCGTTATCTCACCTCTGACCTGCTGAGTACTTCACATCTGTCCGGCTGATAGCGGACGGGTTGGGGTTGACTTCAGTGCGTGGATGTGGAAGCATGGAGGGGGTGCATGATGCAGGATGACGGAAGCTCACTTGCCTGTGGTGGGTTTAACCTTCTCAAAGGATGCTGTTGGAGCAGGAACAGGAGGATCCAACCTGAGGTATGTGTTTCAAGATGAGGGATCATGCTCTCAATGCTTAATCTTTATTTACTCATTTATTTTTGTTACGGCAAAGACAATCAATTAATTAAAAAAACAACCTTATATTCATATTTAGACATGACTGCTGCTTAAAGCTCACAGGTTACAAAACTCATGTTTTTGGAAATATTTCAGATAACAGATAAATAATATTATAGTGCATAAATCTGATTTGGAACACATTTCCAACGACAAAGGTTTGTCACATCATTTAAAAAAAAATTGATGCAGTTAACTTTTACAATTACCATGAAGTTATTTGTTTCACTGTCTTAAGAGATTTGATGAAATATAGAACAATGCAATGGAGAATTATATTTGTATTATGTTGGGTTTTTGAAAATGCTTAAAAGTTTTAAATTGAAATTATAACAATTGCTTTAGGAAAAATTTGCAATATCGTCAAAATGCAATTTACCACCTCCCCTCCTGCTTGATTTCTCAGACGCCACCCAGTTTAGCAACCCCGCCCCGACAAGTCCGTCCGCAGTAAGCTTTCAGGTCTCTGAGGTCCAAATGACAGAAATTTGTTCTTTGTCACACAGATGTTTGCCTAATGTTTGTATGTAAATAGACATGCAGAAATACCATAAACAATACTATTGAAAAAAAAAAACATGATGATACAACTAGTTGCAAATTAATGCTTGCAAGAACTTGTATTGACTCACTGTCATGTCACCAAAAAACACTTTAAAGGGTCTACTCTAAAATATTAAAATACTCACAACCCAGTGCTGGAAAAGTCTATGAATAGTGTTTCAATATGACAGTATGAAAATAATACAATTTGGAATATCCAAGATTTTTTCCCCCAAGGTTTTCACATTCCCATCCTGGTCTGTTGAGCTGCGATTACAGTTGAGCTTTTAAAAGATGAATCCCTAATCATTGTTAATCAAGATACATTTAAAAAGGTCTGCATAAGAGTACTCTGTGTTCTCCTTCTGAGAGGTCCACTCCAGCAGCTGAGGCCAATCAGTGTATCAGGGCTTGCATGCTAGTAGCTTTGTGCAGTAACCTGATGATATACATCAACTTCTGCATACAACAGTTGCTTAGGGAATAAACTAGTGTCATAAAAAGCAGCTTCTTGAATAGGTACACATCCTGTCCCAGAGGTGAGATGGATTACTGAAGTGACCACTGTTGTTGCATAAGAACTGTCAGCTAATCATACGCGTTCCCTGGGCCTCTTATCACATGGATAAACAGTGTTGATTCCCCCCTGCTGAGGGAATTAGTCTATGGAAAATAAATGTCCAGTGCTTGCTTGCATGTGCAACATGTGAAGCAAGTCCTTCTCAAAATCGACCTGTTATATAATGAGCTCTTTCTGAACGACTGACCTTACAACTGTATCGTTTTTCTCTTTAAATCTGAATTCTTATTAACATTTATTATATTTTTTAATCCATGAATGAAATACTGATTCAGTTCTGATTGTGATTATTCCATTTTGAGTTGGTGTTTATCATCCAATCTGATGAATATGACACACAGCAGTTTAATCACTGCCTTACTTCCACCAATGCAAGCAGACTTTAGCGCCGCTAACTGTTGACATAAATTCCTTGATGCACACCATTTTGAGTCCTAGAGCTGTGTGTGTGTGGGGGGGGGGGGGGGGCATAGACAATGGCATGATTATGTGAAGAGAAGAAAATGCGCCATGACAAATCCGTTAATGAATAGTTTTCTTCCCTTTATTATTTTCCTGTCAGTGAAATACAATGTCATCCACCACACAGAGCTCAGAATCTATCAGCCTTCACCTCGATCACATTCACCACTATTTTCAGACGCACAGTAAATTCTTTAGAGTAAATTTGACTCTATTTAGAATGGGACCAAATAGACTAAGTTTTAGAGTAATATCTACACTTGGAAGAGAGTAAAATAAAGAATTTGAAAAAAATAGGAACAAACTGACTACCTTCAGCTTGGGAGAATGCCTTATTACCACCTGTGCAATGCCCCTCCTACTGTTTGCATATATCCAAGAGGAGACCAAACACATTTTTGGTCTCTTGGAGAAGATTCCAGCTGACACGAATGATATACTAACACACAGCAGGGTGTAGATTGTCTGTCTATCAAACTGAAGGTTGTGAGTTTGTTCCTCAACCCTTGAGTACCCCCCCCCCCCCCCCATTCTTTATTTTACTCCCTTACAAGTGTAAATATTACTCTAAAACAGAGTCTATTTGGTTCCACTGTGAATAGTCAAATTTACTCTCCAGAATTTACTGTGCACCGAATTTTCAGGTGTGCCAGGGACCTGTCGGGAGCCCTTGGTATGCATACCTGTCAACCTCTGCCGATAACTGCCCTTATAAATGATTATGATTCCCCTTACAAACCCCAAAAAAACCTTACAAACACCGTACGACGCATGTTTACTCGCGGTAACCAGACAGTGTAATAGAAATAACAAAGGTAATTTGCATACAAAGTCTTTTATTCAATTTAAAAAGTTTACAATGCAATAAACTGTGCCTTCAGTGCTTCCTATTGTAAGCCAATGTGCATGATTTAGCAGACTTTATCTGCTCTAATGAGGGTCTCACTTGTGAGCAACAGTTGCCACAGTTCAATTTCATCTGTAATAAAGAAGTAAGAGTGTCTGTTCCCATTGTCTTTCTGTACTCTGTATGAATTTTCCTCACATGGCTGAAAACCCGCTCGCTATCAGCATTACTGTGAGGAAGGCTGAGTAAAATTAGATACATCTTTCTCATCAGTGGAAAGCGATCCAGCCCCAAACCAGTTTTCATTTTGAACACATGAGGCCAAAATGTCTCTGGACGAATTGGTTGTCCATCCTGACTTTTCTGAGGGAGAAGATCATCAGGTATTAGTTGATAGTCTTCCCATTCATCTTTTAATTGTTCCTGATCAAAGTCTGGTGTAAACCTGTTTGCAAGCTTAACAATACTTGTGTAATCCAACATCTCTCTCTTTCTTGGGTCCAACACCACCAAGTCACTCAGTATTGTATTCTCAAATGGAAATTTTTGTATCATTTTAGTTACAACAGCCTCGTAGAAGGAGCGAACAGAGGGAAAAAAAGTTGCTTGCATGGCTGGTGTGATGCTTTGCCTGATTTCATCCTCCTCATTGGTGTCTTGGAAGAGGGCCCTGGTGCCCAAGCCAACAGCAAGCCTGCTATCTTCATGCTGCAGGCATCTGTTTGTATAATCAACTGCCAGCAGGCTATCAGCAGATTTGACATGTTCCATTTGCACAAATTTCACCAAGAGTTTCTTTAAGAGTCTTTCCATTTCTGGTAGCAAATCTCCAATCATACATGCCTCTGTTTGGAACACAATATTGAATTGATTTATTTGAGGCAGGATGAAGCTGAGGAAGTGGAGTGTGAGGAGAGTAACAGGGTCTTGAAGATCATGGATGCTTTTCACTTTACCTGCCCTTTCAACATCCGCATGGCTAGCGAAGTAGCTTTTGAGTGCTTCGTACTGAGACAATGTTCTTTCAACCACTTTTTGCAGAGACAACCATCGTGTCGGACAATGCTTTAGGATTTTTTCTTGCTCGGAATTTGTAAAGTCCTGAAACTCTTTAAAATCCTCAATTCGTTTGGAACTATTTTTTAAAAAAAAAATAAAATATATCCACCAGCAAGTCATCTATGTTTACTGGCAATGTCTTCAGTCCATCTTTGACACACAGATTGCCAAGATGACAAATGCATCCAACACTAAAAACAGCCCCATTTTTTTCTTTTATCCTAGACAAGACAGAGTTTTTCTTTCCAACCATGGTGTTACAATTGTCGCTTGCAAATCCCACAACGTTACTCCATGGAATGTCATTTTCTTGTAAAATGTTGTCAATAACGGCAAAGATTGATGCTGCTGTGCCTGATGCCAACTCTGGTAAATCGAGGAGTCTGGTATTTGTGTTCTCCCCATCAAAGAAGTGAGCTAACACAACAAGTCGCTTTTTGGTAGTATGATCATTGCTTTCATCAATCATGAGGGTAAATGGGTGAGCTCTGCAGTACTGAATGACGTCTTGGGTTTACCCACGTGCAAGGCTCTCCTTAACAATCATCGTAGCCTTGGTCCTCCGACATGCAAACTCCTGCAAAAATATAATATTAAAATATAAAATTTTAATTTTTGACACGGTGCCATAAATGCTGATTCATTGTAGATATGAATGATACTAATAATAATAACAATAAATTCCCTTAGCTGTCTGTGAATCCGGAAACATAACTTTCACCAAATCCGAGAAGTGGTCCGCAGCTGTGAAAGCAATGTTGTGCTCAGCAAGAAAATGGCAGAAGAGAATTTCCGCATTTGTCGTTTTGTGGGATGCTGCAGGATTTGCGGTAGAGACGAAGTGCTTGGTTAATGGGACATGTGAATTGGTTTTTTTTCACATTCTCCACGTGTCCGGCAGTTTTAAAGTGGCTCTTCAGATCGTAAAATCCACTCGCAGCAACTTTCACGTCTTTATTGCAAGGGACACAGAATGAGAATTGAGTGCCTCTTAACGATGCTTTAATCCAGCCAGCATATTCACCTTGAAGTAACTCCCATTCTTTCTGGTGTCGACCCAATCCTTGAGTTCTTCGTTTCTTACTAGGTGGCTCCTCCATGCTTGCTTCCACGATATTTACTCTATGTATATCTACGCATGCGCATGTCAGCGCATTTTTTTTCCCCCGTACAAAAGTCGGTGTACGGCGTACATGATTTGAAATGGTAAAAAAACGTATAAAATACGTATAAAACGTACAAGTTGACAGGTATGGGTATGCCAGAATGCCCAGCATGGCGCAGAGCCATCTGCCAAATTGCCATTCATGCTAAACAAGGCTACTGTGTTATAGCTAAGTCAATTGCGAGACCTACAGGCTAATATTAGGCTACCTATCACTCTAAAATGGTCCCCACCACTCATTTAAGTTCAGAAATGACTGCATGCCTTTAGGGTTTTGATCGCAACATGTCATATAATAATTTAAAAATGTATTTTAAATTAAAACAAACAAACAAACAGTCCCCATTAGTGTATTGATACTGTATCCTATAGTTATTTGTGATGACGTATAGGCCTACTGGGGGTGGTTATCTGAGAGAGGCTGCAGAGCACGCTTGTTTGCCAGGGAATCCTGCATCTCCACTCCACAGTGTAGATTGTGAGGGAGTCTCCGGAGAATATTGAGCGTGGCTGACGTGCGCTCGTGCGTCGGTGGGAATCTGCTATGCGGAGCGTTGGCGTTGAGAGGGGTAGCTCGGTGGAAGTGGGCCGAGCAGCAGAGGGATAGAAAAGACATATGCACATCTATATTGGGACATCCCCAGCTGTCCGCGGCAGAAACCTGACCAGGTGGCTCCTTGGCTCATGGGCGCGTCACGACGCACAGAACCTACAACAGCTTGCCTCTCACGCTAATCTCCACCTCAGTGACGGCAGCAGTGCGCGCAAAACCTGGAGTGCGATTCTTTTTTTTTTTTATTGGTGGTTCAGACCAGTTTCCACGGAACTTGCACCCACTCATCACTAAGGAGGACTCGGACAGCGGTTTTGCCATTCGACGCTCCTGACTATACGGACACGATGACTCTTTTTGCCAGGATTTTGTAAAAAGTCTCTCGAGTAAAGAGTCACTTCACACTGTTATCATGTTGCCAGAGATAAATAAGGTGAGGAAGCTTGTTTATATTAATTCTTTGTATTATAGGTATTTAGTAAAAGTATATTATAAGATGATCCAAATTCTGTTATACAGTGGGCGCCAGTTCTCTATTAGTGTCACATTATAACTAGCTGCACATTAGTTGTATCAGAAATTAAAGCTTTAAAATACTTTGCAAACATATTACCAACATATATAATACATAAAAATGTGTTTATTTATGTATTTATTTATGTATGTATTTATTTATTTATTAACAATCTAATATTAAATTCAATATTTTCAAAAGCAACGTTTTCTATGTCACTCTTGTACTTGAGCTCACTGGCTTATGCATGTGTACTTATAGGGTTTAATATTGTGGCAACTAATCACTAGTTCACTGTCTATGAATTTGGTTTCCCAGAAAATGCTGGCCTGATATGATTTTAGGAAAGCCCTGTGTTGCATTTGTTATGATGATAAAAGTATGCAATATTATCTCTACTGACTGTTGCAAAATGTCAATTCCCCATCCACAAAAACATTCCATAGTTTGCCTGTGTCACCTGAACAGATAATTATGCTGGAAAATCAGATACCTTTCTATTTTTGACGTTGCTTTGAGCATCAGTGTTTGACAGCTAATGGCAAATTTAAAAAGTGATTTAAATATTGATTTGCCTCTCCTCCATTTGTTGACCCTATGACCAAGTGACCGAGCACACGGAGGCAACGGTTCTCTCGTGCACCTGCTGCGATGACACACCATTGTGACTTCTAATTCTTTTGTCCAAAAAATATGGCAACATTTATTAATTCTCTTACATCTTGAGTTTAGATCTGAATTTTCTAACTTTTATTAAACTAAGGCACATATAGTTATTTTACATTAAAAACATCTTATTCACCACCAAACAAAAATTTCCATAAAAAAATCAATACTCATTAAACACACAGGTTAATAATGTACTGTAACTTTTGCCTGGTGGAAGTGCATTTAATTGTTTTACCTCTAACTACACGTGCCTGGCATATAGGTTGATCAACAAATATACTTTTTTTTGTTAATCCCAGGAAATGGATGGATGGATAAATAACTTTCAGACAAATTAAATGACACTGGATAATTTCTTGTTGTACACGTTATGATTCTCTCATAACATACTAATGTACTGCAGCACATTGGTTGGGAATGACTGGCTTATCATACTAAGCGTGCAAAACAAAGAAAACACAAGGACCAGGGCCTTTAGAGTCAGTCAAGCAAGAAAATTAGTAATTTTGGGTTTCCAATGGAGTATTTTTAATTGAGACCGATGAAAAGCATTTACCCCCTAAGCAGTGAAAGAATTTTGCTTCTTAAAACTTGTTATTGACAGTCATTGTTAAGTAAGTTGGCATCTTGTCATGTGACGTCATAGGGCTTCCACATGCTCAACACTCATTAATCAGCTCAGCCATTTTGGTGATTTTTTTGTTTGTTTGTTTTGTTACATGCCAGCCTACCACAATGACTAACATCCACTCCTGCTTCAGATTGTAACATGACTACTGACTACAGTGAAGACCACTGTTTTGCCAAAGGAATGGCTTTAATGGGGAGATTGGAGGCAAAAAGCCCTTTCAGGATTCTGTTTACTTTGGGATCATCATCATTCTTCTATATCCCAAATGATTCTTTTGGAATTAATTTGTTGTTGTTGTTGCCTCACAAACACAGGGCAAGGTTGAGATTAGTGCTGGTGTTTTTATCTTGGTCAGTATGCCTATGTTTCACCTCTCTCTCCCTCTCTGGGCAGGTAGAGTGATCAGCATGTACTTTATCTTCGAATGAGGTTAAGCTTTATTTCACCCATATGGAGCCAACACAAGCTCACGCGCTGATTAAAAAGGCACGTGCCAGCCAGATTGGTGGCAAAAGGGATTCATCCCAAATTCCCCAGTTCCTTTTTATAGAATGTGAAAGTCAGTTGCTTTTGACAACAGAGCTTCTCTTGAACACATTCAGCCATACACGTGTACATCCGCTGGCAAGCACATGGGCATGCACATTATCAGGCACTGCAGACCAGGAGGGAAAAGTGCAGCATATGAGAGAGAATCGTTGTTGCTGGGATTTTACGGAAGTGATATATTTTTAGATCTCAGTGCATTATTTTTGGCAGCATGGCTGCAATCTTGCTCGGCTGCCTGCAGTGTGTGTGTGTGTGTGTGTGTGTGTCTTTGCGTGCGTGTGCGTGTGTGCGTGTGTGTACTTGTATGTGTGTGTGTGACAGGGAATGAATATGAAGACGACTGCTTTTATCTGAAAAGGTGTTAAAGGATTCCTAAATCTGACATTGTGGGTGACTTTGTAATTCTCTGTTGCCCATTTCCACTGTGCCAGAAATGAACAGCAGTAGATTTTCTTTAGCTGACTAGTTATGTACTTTAAACATTATTATTCCTCCCCCAGACGGCACATCCAGAGCCCTTCCCTCACAGACAACAAGCAGAGGGTAGTCGTCTTGGGTCCAACCGATCCTGCTTACAGGTCAGATTTTAACCTCTGCAAGATGCTGCAGTAACTTGAATATTCGTCAACACTATGGGCTTGAAGGGTGCACATTTGATTGTGCACGCAATGTGGAAGCTGTTTGACAGTTGTTGGAAATTAGTTGACAAAACTTCATTCAACTCTGTATTAGCAGTGACAATTGATGGTGGCCTCAGCCAGAGCAGTTCTTCATGTGTGCTGTTCCAAGTTTTAATGCAATGTTATTCAGGGTGGACACTCAGGACAACTTAAAACAAACAAAACATGACTTTTATGTGGTTACTGGTGTCACCCAAATTATCAAACCATCCATTCATCCATCCATCCATCATTTGAACGGCTTAACTTTATGAGGGTCAATATATTTATTTTCTGTAACTCAGTAATATGTTTATTTTTCTTCCACTAACATTTCCAATTCCAACACTTAAATATTGCGCCTGTGATGCTCTCCTTAATGTGCAACCAATTCAATTTAATTAAAAAAAATTAAATAAAAAATTAAAGGCATACAGAGCAGCAGTTGAGTAGCAGGTAAAAAAAAAGAAAGAATAAAAATATGATGAAAATCATCAACGCTAAAACCGTAAAGCGCAAAAACTCATTTAAATAAGGCAGTTTTTATGACAATTTTTACGCTGAACGCAATACTTTCTGTTACCAAGGTGCACCGGGGACACAGAAGCTTCATTCACCGAAATGCCCAGCGAGGTGCAAATCGATCTAAAACACGGAAAACTATAGACTTCGCTGGCACAAATTAAGTTGCACTCGTTTTTACGCCGAGCGCATGGGTACCTGTCTATGAAAATAGGGCCCCATGTTTTTATTTTTGTTGTCCTTTTGAATAGTATTTTAATCATGTTTACACTGACCAAAAAAAACTAAAACATGACTGATAAATAGAAGAATGTTTCATTGCATGTGGTGCCCAAATTAGCATAAATGCTTAAAAAGCAAGCTCTAGATAGGGGACTGTCACCCGAAAACAAAACAATCCCCTATTTTACCTTAATTTGTAATTTGAACATGTCTATTGGATTCCAGTAAATTGTATTATATTTTTATTGACTCCCATTTAATTTATTTTACCTGTAAAATTCCCGGATTAACATACAAATGTATAACGGTTATCTCCAGTAAGATATAAAAAACAAAAACAAAATGCATATTCATCTTTTTTTCTCCACATCAAACACAAACAATAACACATTTATTTAAAAAGATAATAATATCCATACATCCATTTTCTGAACCATTCACAGATTTGTGCAACTTTACTGTTTACTTACATTTATCAATTAATATCACTTTTTATCGCGTGAACATTTGTCTATATATACAGTATGTAATCACATTCATTTGTGGCAGGTGGCAGCAACCAGATATAATTCTATCTCTGTGCATCATAAACAACATCAGCAGCAGAAACACAGCACGTGAGCAGAAACATCACATCAAATGTGCATACCGTCTTTCAGTGAGAAAACATATATATACTTTGTATCTCACATCAGTAATACTTTACAGTGATGTGTTTTATTCATGTCATATATAAGAATAATGCCATTCTAACTGATTTAACTGGACATATTTGTGGAATGGCAGCTAACAAAATAATGGCATGTTCTAAATCCACTGTGTAATTCCCCCGCGTGATACTGATATAGATCTTTACGATATCTAATTCTTTGCAGCGGACTTGGCATTGGACTGGGGTTTAATTTTACCCATCAAGCTTTCAGAGTATGCCTGATGGCAGCCAGAGAGGAGCAGGTTGCTGCTCTTCTCCCCCACAAAGCTCCCAGAGATGACACCACGACCCAGCTTAGCCAGGACCTATAGGACTTGTCCCCATTACCCTCAGTAACTCCAGCCTCTCCCTGCTGGGGGTTTTGATCACCTGAGCCTCACACTAAAAAGTGATCAGCCTAACACAAAGACATCCTGATGAAAGGGGCTGTGACAGGCGCGCGAGGACAGTGTAAAAAATATATTATTCATTTATAGGTCACATTCGTTGACCCACTCTACTTCTTTTGTGTTTACTACTGTGTTGTATTTGGTGAAATAGTACATCTCCATTGTGGATTTTTTATTTATTTTTTACCTCACTGTGTATGTCTTTAGATATGTCATTAGGTATACAACTGTAAAGGTGAGCAAGACAAAATATCTCATCATGTGACCCCATTCTATTTGATTACTTTAAAATGTATTCACTTTCAGCCTATTTTTTGTGTCATAAATTTTCGTTTGCATTTCATCATATAGTGAAGTTAGTAGTAAAATGTATTTTTCACTTGCAGAAGTTTGGCCAAGGAGTAGAAACTTTGCCTCAGCTGGAGCCTCCAGTGGTCCAGGTGGTTGTCAGCAATGCCAAGAACCAGCACCAGCAGCAGTCCGACCACATCCTGCCTCAAATTGTCAATCAGGGGCTCCACAACCACTGCCAAACAAACACAGTAAGGCTGTCATTATTCAGCTTTCTTGTATTCTTATTATCAGTCTGATAAGCAGAAAAGGGGTTTTTCAATTTTAAATTGTGATGTGAATAATGTTATTCAAAGTGAGGTGATTTAGATACTGATATGATTTCTGTGGAACATCTTGAAGGTCACTGTGTTATCAATAGTCATAAACATGCAACTGTAGGCTCTTTTAATAGCTTAGTGTGGATGAGAGCTGAAATCTGAATGTCCATGAACAGATTGAGAGGGCCAAACCCACTCAGCAGTTCGCCATGCGATTTGGTGCAGCCATGGATAAAATATCAGTGTCCCGCAACAACAAACTCTTCAGTAACAGGCTGAACAAAGAAAAGGCACCCGAGGGTCGAAGGTTACCAATGTCTCCCACGGGTATGTATTCATGGAGCGCAGTAAAACATTACCTGCAAAAGTAATCTTATTCATTGACTCATAGTAAAGAATAACATGTTTGCATCATGGCACTTGCTCACCCTCCCACTCTCTGCTCTTTGATCAATATGATAACATGACTCATCTGGTCCTCCTCCTCCTCTTCCAATCTGCTAACAGATTCAACCAACAATTTCCAAGATCGCCTGACTGAGTTTGAGAAGGAGGAAATCATGGACTACGCCGAGATCTGGTTCCTCGGGCTGGGCTCTCAAAAGATCGAGGGCTCCCAAGCTGTGCCGCAGAACTGCGGTTATGATGACGAGCATGGGAGCTACATCAGGGTAACTTGATGATACTACCACAAGATGATCATTTACCCTCAACAAATTACCTATTAAATTTGTCTTTCTAAAAAAAAAATCCAAACATTGTAGCAGAGATTTAAGTTTGGCAAAGCACGTGTTGAACTGGTCTATTGTTTACATCTGGGGTTAATTTAATTATGAAGCTATCACAGGTTCAATTTTTCTGGGAACATATTTTGAGAGCTAATCTCTATTCTATAGTTTATCCCAAAGGTGTGGCGGCCGTGGCTCAGGATGTAGAACCGGTCGTTCAGTAACCAGAACATCAGCTCATAGATCGATCCCCGCTCTCCCCAAGTTATTTGTCGTTGTGTCCTTGGGCAAGACACACACATTGCCTTCTGTGCTACTCACACTGGTGTATGGAAGGTGCAAATGTTTGGTGGTGGTCGGAGGGGCCGTACGTGCACACTGGCAGCCACGCTTCCGTCAGCCTGTCCTACTTAAGTAGCTCACCGCCGCCACCACAGTGTGAATGTGCGGGTCATGAATAATGCATTCATTCCATTGTAAAGCGTCTTTGAGTGTCTAGAAAAGCGCTATATAAATCTGATGCATTATTATTATTATTATTATTATTATTATTATTATTATTATTATTATTATTATTATTATTAGAGTAAATTTGACTCTGGGACCAAATAGACTCAGTTTTAGAGTAGGCTAATATTTACACTTGGAAGAGAGTAAAATAAAGAATTGGGGGGAAAGGGTGGGCCTTTAGCTTGGGAGACTGCCACACTACCACCTTAGCTATGCCAACTCATACTGTTTGCTTATATCCAAGAAGAGACCAAACACATTGTTTTTGGTCTTTTGGAGTTACGAAGATTCCAGCTGACATGAGCCATATACTATCACACAGCAGGAGCTGCGTACCTGAGGGATTAGATCGACTGTCTCCCAAGCAGGAGGCCGTGAGTTTGTTTTTCGACCCTTGAGTGACTTCTATTATTTTTCCCAATTCTTTATTTTACTCTCTTCCAAGTGTAAATATTACTCTAAAACGGAGTCAATTTGGTCCCACTTTAAATAGAGTCAAATTTACTCCAGAGTATTTACTGTGTAATGTATTCTGCTCCAGCACAACAGAAAATGGCATTCCCCAAAATATTTCCACATTATTGGGATTATATAATAAACCTTAAATGTCTTGGTAACCTTAATAATTAAGATATCAGGGAACTGAGGAGTGTAGGCCAACCCCTAATGAGCATTAATGTCCAAACTTACTTACTGTACACTAATAATAAAGAAGAATTTTATTTGCAATGCACTTTATATTACAGCAATTTCAAACTGCTGCAGAATAGAAGGTTTAAAAAAAGAAAAAAGGGCAACGCAAAAAGGCTCTTGTAAAAAAAAGTCTTAACATCTTGTTTGAAAGTGTCAGTAGTCTGTGGGGACTCTCAGGAGAGCGTTCCACAGCCGAGCCACAGACGAGAAGGCCCGAACACCCGTGGTGCATAGCTTGGTTTCAGGGACTTAGAGGGTGTTTGTTGTTGCAGAACGGAGGGTTCATGATGAGGTCTTGAGGTGTGAGGATAGTTCTGAGGTATTGGGAAACATGTCTGTACTGGTGGGTGAGGAGGGAGATCTTGTACTCAATTCTGAAAGAGATAGGGAGCCAGTGAAGTGATTTCAGGATGGGGGTGATTTTCGAATTTGCGCAAACTCATCAGGATCCTGGCAGCAGTGTTTTGGAAGCTTTAGATGTTCTTACCAGGAATCCCGATGAGAGGTGTTTTGCAGTCAGCTAGAGGAGACAAAGGCGTTGATAAGCTTCTCTGCACCTGCCAGGGATAGCATAGAATGGAGTTTTGTGATGTTTCTCAGATGGTATTTTGGATGGGTTTCCATTTTAACACCCAGATTGGTGACACAAAAGGTGGAAAGGGGGATGATTTGGCCAGAGAAGGTCATAATGGTGATGGCACAAGTTTCTGGCAAATTAAGAGTCATAGTACAGGTAACGTCAGCTGTTTGTTTGTTTTTTAATCAACTTGTGTCAATATTAGGCTGCTATAACTGTGCTTCTTTTGTTGTTGCAGGTGCTGCACGACCATATCGCGTACAGATTTGAAGTACTTGAAGTGATTGGCAAAGGTTCATTTGGGCAGGTTCTGAAATGCTTGGACCACAAGACAAACGAACTTGTGGCTGTTAAGATGATACGCAACAAGAAGAGGTGCAAGTTGGGAAAATCTTTTTTTACTTTTGGATGCAGTGGTAAATATGTGACTCAACATATTATTTGCTCTCCAGGTTTCATCACCAAGCTTTAGTTGAGCTGAAGATCCTGGATGTGATAAAGAGGAAAGACAAAGACAACCTTCACAATGTCATCCACATGAAGGAGTACTTCTACTTCCGAAATCACCTCTGCATCTCCTTTGAGCTTCTCGGGTTGGTAACACCAACTCTTTCTCTTGTTTTTCGCTCTTCCTTAATGGCATGCACAGAAACAATGCACAATTTTGGTCATATTATGTTTAGGAACGATTTTCCTGAGCAAGGTGGTATCACGTTGATGTCAGAGTGTGACTGCATGGGATCAGGGGTTACGTGATTAGTGTGTACGGTAGGCGTAGGTGTCCCTTCAAATAGAAGACCTTTAGAGGACAGCTTGGACTGCCACCTTGTCTAACATTACCGTCACCAAACCCTTTAGTTAAGGCCTTGATTAGAGCCCTATCTCTTACCCTTTCTTGCTTCATGGTGTAGAGGTTCCAATTACACCAACCATAGAGCAGCTCATCACAACAGACAGCAGGAGAACAATGCCGACACAATTATGTATTATTCTCAAGTGGAGAGGAAACTATTTAACTGTAAAGTCTACAAAAATGTTTGAAACTTTAATCAAGCTACCAAAAATATTGCAATCTTGATCTTAATACAACTCTAGCTTACCAAATTGCATTGGTTCATTGAGCCTCAGGTTTCTTAGGTCAGCTGTTTTATCTTTAACTTATGTGCAGGTCTTTTTCTTAATCTTTCTAGGCCAGTATCGTTGGAGGGGGGGGGGGGCTGTTTTTAAATCATGTACAACACTTTGAGTTGCATATTCTGTACGAAAAGTGCTATATAAACAAAGATTGATGGATTTCTCTTGTCAGGGTGAACTTATATGAGCTCATCAAAAAGAACAACTTCCAGGGCTTCAGTGTGGCCCTCATCCGCCGCTTCACCCATGCTCTGCTCAGGTGCCTGCAGATGCTCCACAGAGAGAAGATCATACACTGCGACCTCAAGCCGGTATTGATTCATGCAGAACCAGATAGATAGTTGTTGTATTTTAGTACAGAATGTCACACTGGAATAGAAGTACAATGAAGATACAATTGAATGCAGAATTTTTTTAGTAGCCCTGCTCAGCATTGTTGTGAAAATAATGTAGAAGACACCTGTGTCACCTTGTGGAGCTGTATAGTATTACACTAGCATTGTGGACAAAAAACTAATGAGGTTTTTTTCAACAGGAAAATATCCTATTGTCTCAGAGAGGACCAGGGAACATCAAGGTGGTTGATTTTGGATCAAGCTGTTATGAACAACAAAGAGGTGACAGCATAATTCCATGTGACCTTTTATCAGTGCCAAATTGTATTTACTGAACACTCTATAGCTACCCCAGCACAATATAACAAGATGCAAAGTAAAAGCTGTATCAAAAATCAAACCTTAAAGATAAAAATATATGAACACAGATAATTCCCGAAACAAAACCTTTGAAGGAAAACAAATTTGAGCACAGATAACAGACACAGGGGCCCAACTTTCATGTGCGGTGTAAATGGGGGAAGAACTTGCTGCAGTCATTGCAAGAGATTGGCACACAAAATGCATTAAAAAGGATTTGTGGATGATGTAAAGTTGGCCACTGTGGAGTAGTCAGGGAGGTACTTTAATAAATCTATTTTTGATGATAATAATCATAACTTGTTTAATGAATTGATTTCTACAATGATTCAGAGAGATTGACGCTGTGGCGCACACTGTTGTCATAATTTACTGTATAAATGAAATACGATGTCTACACATATCCACGGACAAATCTGTTAGCCTGTGCCTCGATCAAATCCACCAAAATTGTGTTACACCGCCTGCGCCGCAACTTAGACTTGCTTTTAGCTGGTCTAAATTTGAATCTACTTTCTGCCACATCAATAGAAAACGCCCTTTGTCCGTCGTAACGCCCAGTGAGGCACATTGCGGTCTGCCAAATTCCCAAACACGGTAAACTAGACCAGTGGTTCTCAATCGCGGTCCTCGAGTACCCCTATCCAGCCTGTTTTCCATGTCTCCCTCAGCCAACACAGCTGAGGATCAGTATCAGGCTTCATGCAGAGCTGGTTGTTTGAAACACCTGTGTTGGCTTAAGGAGACATGGAAAATAGGCTGCATAGGGGTACTCGAGGACCGTGGTTGAGAACCATTGAACTAGACTATATGCCGGCATGAAAATGACGTCAAGCACACGTGCGCCTGCCTACAAAAATTGGGCCCACAGTGTCAAGCAGTATGCTGATATCTGACGGTGAAGGAGGTCCCAAACGTGATTCTCTTGATGCGTCCCTACAAGCAAATGGCCTAGTACACACAAATACCATGCAGGAATACAGCGCCAAATGGTTTGCACAAGAATACACAAAACCAACAAGTTCTCATTATGTCCACTTTCAAGCTTTACAGGATGCGGCCAGTTTCTAATCAGACAAATGGTAGTCACCTCCTTGTAGCATAAGTAAACCAAGTTTTCCTCTCCCATATAGAGGTGGAAATCACAGAGTAACTCATACAATCCAGTAAGTGTAGATAGATTGTAAGACAAAATACCTAGGATACATCACAATAACAATGTAACTAAAGAAAATAAAATGTATCAAAACAGGCTTCTTCAGTCAAACGAGAAGTATGAGTAGGTGAAGTAAATTTAAACTCTCTTCACCTCATCCAATGTAGTGTACACCTACATCCAGAGCCGCTTCTACCGCTCCCCTGAGGTCATCCTGGGTCACCCCTACAGCATGGCCATTGACATGTGGAGTCTGGGCTGCATCTTGGCTGAGCTCTACACCGGGTACCCTCTCTTCCCTGGGGAGAGTGAAGTGGAGCAGATAGCATGTATCATGGAGGTGTGCATGTGATTAATCACTCTCTCACTTGCTGTTGTAAATTAATCTCCAATACACTTAAGTGGCCTAATTTCTTCTTCTTTTTTTGCAGCTTCTTGGAATGCCTCCAAATGATTTTGTTCAGTCTGCATCCAGGAGGAGATTGTTCTTTGGTAAGAAGTCATTCACACTCTCTTTGCATCCCCTTCAAGTTTGTTAGATGCTATAACCTTTGTTGGGCAATAATTTTAGCTAACGATAAGGCATTTCTGAAAAATAATAATAATAGTAACAAGAGCCTTATTGCACTATTTATCTTAGTGAAGTTCTGAATTTCCATGGGCTTGTAGAAGGTCAGACTAGATTTAGTCATGAGTGTAATGTTCAGCTCGAATAACACCTCTGTTTGTATTGATGTTCAGACTCAAAAGGAAATCCCAGAAACACCACTAATAGTAAGGGAAAAAAACGAAGGCCCAATTCAAAGGAGCTGTCAACTACACTGAAGACAAACGATGCTTTATTCTTAGACTTTATCACACGCTGCCTCACGTATGTTCCAATTCTCATTCACTTTCAAAATAGGCACCACTTTAATTTTATTGCTCAAAAAAACACTCCTTTCTTATCCGTTGTGCCTTTTAGTTGGGATCCAACTAAACGGATGACACCAGATGAGGGTTTACAACACGACTGGATCTTGGAGGGGAATTTCAACAAAGTGAAGCCCAGAACCAAACCATCAGGGAAGAAGCCTACGGAAAGTGTGACCAGCACAGACAGAAATGGAGAATACAATTGCATCAAACAAGCCAAGAGCAAATCTGGTGAGTCAGAAACATTGTTAAGTGGAACCACTAAAGTCTGCCAGTACAGTTAACCCCTAGGCGTTATTGTGACCATTTTTTGGCTTTTTGTTGGTTCTGGCCAAGCCATTTCAAAATAAAATACTGCCCACGGGTTAAATAATGGTATTATAATGGCAACAGTTTCAATAGAATAGAATATATTGTTGTTATTTCTATTACTTATGGGATAAATGTTTTGAAATCAAAACAAAGCTGTCAATTAGCATCCTGGGAACAGATTGTGTTCGACCTCAGAGGTTCCACTGTAAAAGTTTATCAAGAATATGCAGATACAACTTTCCAAATGCCATGTTGACTGCATGCGTGCCTAATAGAGCATATCACTAAGCAAGAATCTAACATCCTTTCTTGGGAGGTACAGCAGAGAGGTTCAGCTCAGAAGAAAACAGCGACGATGACAAGCTGAAGAGACACAGTTCAGACACAAAGACGGCCCCGGGTGAGCGTCTGCGGCCAATCGGGGCTTCAGCAGAGGACGAGGCGTGTGAGAGTGCGGATTCCAAGCTTCAGGATGGCGATTTAGAGAGGCCTGTTCACATTGTCATCAAACCTCAGGAGGAAGAGGCCATTAGTATGAACATGATACCTCACAAATAAAGACGATTTTAAGGAGAATGGCTGATCAGTTGTGATATGTAAGCAACACAATTTTAGAAGATGGTGTATAGAAAAAGTGACATTAAAATATTCAAGGAAATATAAAGCACTTACAGTATGTTGTTTGTAATGTTTCTATGTTTTTCAGCCTCATGGATGGGAATACCCACAAAATGTACAGTGAGTAGTTAGTAGTTAGATTTTTTCTTTGTTATTTATTGGGCATAGTCTTGGTTGAATATTGAAATATTTGACAAATGTTTATTTTGTAAAGAAAAAAAAGTGGCAAGAATATTCAAATTCACTTGTTCTTCTTTTTATCCTCATTGTTACTTTACAATCTTTCTCATGCTAAACTATGAAAGTGTGTGCGCGTAATATAGGCCGAGCCAAAACTTTTTGTATGCAGAGACGCAATGTCATGTATATTTTAACTGGAGCACATATACTGCTTATTAATTTGTTCATTTATTTGTTTTTGTTTCATATATGATTAGGGAAACATGTGCACCTTAAAAATTATGTATTTGTGATTCCATTATTGTATATTGTGTCCAAAATGTGTGTAGTACAGAATCCCCTTTTGTATGATACTTTGAATGTCTGTATTATAATATTTTTACACTAGAAACTAAAAGACAATCTTAGTTTGTGCCTTGCAGTATTAGCTATCTTGCACTTTACTGGTGTGTAGAAACCGTTGGATTCTTATACTTGTGCAGTACAAAGACATCTCCCTGCTGACAACAGTGCAGTAATGCTTATTTATCTTATTGCAGATGGGTTTTGTCTTGAGACAACATTAGTTTGAAACAGGCAGTAACGTCCTTAGTGACAATCAGAACAGACATCTGAGATTCTACGGTAGAGACTGAACATGACTTTTGAAAAGTTTATCATTTTCATGTATTTTATGCCGAAATAAAATGTTCTTTAATATTTTCGTGTCTATGAATTTGATCATGTAATTAGAATCTTCAGAGCTGCTAATAGGGAGAACAAATGATACGAAGATAGCAATGTTTGAGTTGAACTATATTTAATAGCAAACCAGTTATTAGAAAAGTACTGTTAATATTATTGAGTAATATAATTAATTCCTTGCGACCCTTGTGAGGGATAAGTGGTGGAATGGATGGATGGTAATTAATTCCCAATTTCAAATACAGTTAGTTTGTTGACAGCTAAAAAAAAAAAAAAAATCTTCTTTTTTTTCTAAATAAAAGCACATAGTGTATACAGTACATAAATGGCACCTATGTAAAAGGTGTGTCAGAAAAACATCCACGACTAGTGTCACAAAAAACTAAAACAAAACCCAAACTATGAGTTTTAACAGTCAATGGGATTGCCTTGGTGTACAGTATACAACTGACCTCAGACCATAGCTCTCTGAGGGTCACAGGGGTGCTGGAGCCTATCCCTGGCTGCTTTGGGAAGTAGGTGGGGCACACCCTGAACTGGTTGCCAGCCAATCCCGAGTACACAAGACAAACAACCATTCAACACCCACAATCACACCTAGGGACAATTTAGAGTGTTCAATTAATCTCCCATGCATGTCTTTGGAATGTGGGAGAAAACCAGAGTACCAGGAAAAAAAACACGCAAGTACAGGGAGAACATGCAAACTCCACCCACGAAAGCCAAAGCCCAGACTCAATCTCACATCCTCTCCAGTGGGAGGCAGACATGCTAACCAGTCAGCCAGGCCACCTCTTTGTCCACATGCTTTTATATAAGTATCCTATGTGTCAGGTTGTCAGGCAATGAGCAGCAGGGGTGCAACTACCTACTTTCTGAGGGGTATGCACACATGACAGGCGCTGAGAAGAACATCCCCATGTGATCGAGCTGTGAAGGATCCCGGAAGAATCCTTCCATGAGTTCATGAAGGTGTGTGTGGCAGGGAAGTCTGGATAAAATGTATAAAGTGTATACATATACGAGAAGGTTTATTTCAAAAGGGAAAACCTGACACTTGTAGTTTGGCTTTTAAATATATCTTCTGTGACATAAAATATGGAACTTTTCTGACACACGTGACATCACACACTAATGATGCAGACAAGGGTGCAGACATAGTTCATGGGGCATAAAAAAGTGTAATAAATAAATAAACAAACAAACAAATAAATAAATAAATAAATAAATACATTTTAACCAGAGACTAACGTTATTATTATTATTATTATTATTATTATTATTATTATTATTATTATTATTATTATTATTATTATTATTATCATTATTATTATTATTATTGGCCTTGGCCCTTAAACACTGTTGACAATTTGACATATAACGCCGTCGCTCTGTTTTGGTCCTCACTGGATGCCGTAGACGAAAAGATGGCGACCCTTGCGCTGGTTGCCCGTCCTGCGAGTGTCCTTCCAAAGATTACGAGTGAGTAAAGTCAAACTAGTAGTCAGTATGTGTCTATATGGTTTTGTAAATTTTAGGTTTGGTTAATACAACGGCTTCACACAGGCTCACACTGCAAACATGAGTGCGTATTGAACGACCTTGCTAATCATCTTGGCTAATGGCTAACGCTAGCTAGGTGTTAACTTAGCTGTTTTTGTTCAGTGGCTGGCTACCTAGTGACACTAGTCTCACTTCAAATCATGTGTCAACGTTACGCGAACTGTTATATCGCTCAGAGCAGTAGTTAAGTTTGTCTCCATTCATGAGCGTGAGAAGATGAGCTGTAACAAGGTGTCAAGAGTTGTCATGGTGTGGGTTTCACAGTCTCCGATGTAAATTGCAACGATCGGAATGGCTGGAACTACGAAAAAATACATAGAGAGTATTTAGCATTATACAAGCATTTAAAAATGTCATTGTAATGCATTTCTGTCTGACTAGGGCCTAAGCAACCCATGTCAATAATGTATTGTTTGCTGTAATTATTTGAATCAAATGTAACGTTATTTTCAGTACAGTATTCACCAAAAATGTGTGTATCTACAAGTTCTTCAAATCTAATGTGTTATTTCAACTGTTTCAATTTATTTTTCTCTTAACGCATAACTTTCAGACAAGTCCATATTATTACAAAGTTATTGCCACTTATAAGTGACCCTATAAGTACATAATAGCTGGCATCTCAAGAGTATTGTACCTCTTTCCAAATAGAGGGTTACTGTCCCCCCGTTGCATTGTCAGCCTCTTGCGTGGGCCCGTCTCAGCAGAGGAAGCTGCACCATGCTGTCATCCCCAAAGGGAAAGGAGGTCGCTCGTCATCCAGTGGCATCGCCGCCACGGTGTTTGGTGCTACAGGCTTCCTGGGGCGATACGTGGTCAGTCGGCTGGGTGAGTGAAGAAGGAAATTGACTCTTCCTCACTTCCTTCAATGCAAAGCTAACATATAAGGGTCCATTCTCCCATCCACTCAACCAAATGTTATTTGTTGTCTGCAATAAGTTGGAATCCAAACCTTGATGCCTTGTTAATCTTTTCTGGAACATAGACATAGAGTTGATTTGGTGTGTTATTGGTTGGAAGGTCGGATTGGCTCTCAGATCATAGTCCCTCATCGCTGTGATCAGTATGACACCATGTATTTCAAGCCTATGGGGGACCTTGGACAAATCATTTTTATGGTGCGTACATTCCAAAAGAGTTCAGTGATGTTCCACCCAACCAAGAATCTCGGACGCCTCACATTGACTTTATTTGAAATTCTGCTACAGGAGTGGGATGCCAGGAACAAAGACTCCATCAAACGAGCTTTGGAGCACTCCAACGTGGTCATCAACCTTGTGGGAAAAGAGTGGGAAACAAGGTATTACTTGACCTGACACAATTTCCAACTAAGTAATCATTGAATACTGGCATTTATTGACTTTTATTTGCCTCTGTGTGTGAAGGAACTACCGATTTGAGGATGTCTTTGTGAGCATCCCTCAGCAAATCGCCAAGGCAACCAGAGAGGCTGGCATCACTAAGTTCATCCACATCTCTCACCTCAACGCTGACATCCGCAGTTCATCCAAATACTTGAGGAATAAGGTTGGAAACATGCTTCCCAATTGCCCAGCCGTATAAACTGCTCATGTTTTATGGAAACCGCAACAGATTTAATGACATAAAATGAAATCTCAATGCCTACATTTTTTCTTTTTTGAGGAAAGTGCAACA